>NC_134276.1:192965438-193269574 GCF_949628215.1 Phalacrocorax aristotelis
AAAGGTTTTATAAGGAAGGAGGAGAGCAGTGGGTTAAAGGGACAGCTGGTGTATGTGTGTTACCCGATACGGGAGTTCTGCTCTCTGTTACTATTTTGTTACTGCTGTGGCAAGGCAGCAAATGATAGCTACTAGTAATTCACTGAACGAGGCACGTGCATCATCCAGCTGTACCCATGCCTTCAGCCTTCCTGTGAACAGGCTGAAGAATAGAGTCTCTACAGAAAATCCTTTAGAACTACTTACCAGAGGTGAGGGGGCTGGCAGCATTCTACAGAAATTACTTTAAAACTTACAGAATTTATCCGAGTATGTGTCCTTTTTACTGTTGTCATTACAAGATTCTATAGTGAGACCGTTACTTCCTGATAAAATCTGTAAGATAAATTTAAAAATATAACAAAGTTATAACATTCCATTAAATTCTCTAGGCTTACCTTTATGATGTTCTTTTTGCCCTTTTTCAGTTTGGTCTTACAAAAATCTTACATAAAACCACACAGGCGCCTTCACTGAAAATATGCATTCTTTTCTCTTCCTATCCATTTCAAATTCTGAATCTATAAGTATATATTGTGTCAAATGAAATGAGATATGCAAGGGCAGACAACAGAAAATAATACTATGAACAAGATTGGAGCACCATTGTCAAAATGACACATGTATGTATACATGTGCATTCACATATACAAAAACAAACACGTGTAGATATATGGAGTGGACGTGTGTTTGGAAGGGGGGGCTTAAAATTCAAGTCTGAGTGGGTGATTAAAGCTGAAATCTTAACCAGATGACAGTATTTCTCCTTGAATCAAATACACTGGTTCTGAGCAAAAAAATGTGTATAATTTATTGATTCTTCATAGTGAATAAATTCTTACATCTCTGAGATAGACAGCCGGCACAGAGCACCTCCAGATTATACTTTAATTTTATGTGATGTTAGATACAAAGGCATTTGGCTCTGGCTACTACTAATTTTGCAGGATTCTCTAAAGTCTCTGAAGGCTTACCCGACCTGCACTTGTCTTCTTTTTAACAGCTTGTTGTGACCGTATCACTTGCTGCCTATGCTATAGATTTAACAAAGCGTGCTTATATTTTTGAAAGCAAGTACCAAGGAATGATTACACATCAGTTTTATGCAGTTAACACTGGTTGAAAACAGAAAAGGAAAAACATTCACAGTAAACAAATACCTGCACAGGTAGGTGTATTATGTTTTTACTTATCTATATAATAATGTTCAGTCCTAGCACGATAATTTAATGTTCTCTCCATTCTGTTCTAGCTTATTCCAAACGCTGTCCCATTTGGCACAGAAACTTCTAGCTCTCTGTTGGAAACCAAATATTTTTCTTTCCAGGGGCAGACATTCTTCAGTCAAGTTCAACTAAGTGGCCCACAAGGGAGCTGTCTCTGTTGTCCAAGCTAGCAAGATACATTTATGAGCCAGCACCAGTGAATAAAGAAGGCAAGCTGCATCTGTCCTCCAGCATTTGAGGTCACTGAGCAATTCCAGAACCATAAGTCACTGATCTAATGGAATTTCCCATTCAAATGATTAGGGCACATTAGACCATGTCATAAGCCAAAACATTGGATTCTTAGTGCATTCCCATAAAAAAATGCCATGAATCAGGTTTTTCTGTCTGGCATCTCTTACATAGATTTTCTGTAATTGTGTGAGTGAGTACAGAGAGGTTCAGAGAGATAAATTTTTTGAATGTGAAATAACTTGACTTTTAATGAACTCTGCGGCCTACAATGAGCCATATCTCTGAGCCAAGGCCAGTCAGAGAATTCACTCATTGTCTAAAATGGGGATGCAGCAGGGGCAAGGAGAGGTGCCGGGGACAGCCCATGAGAAAGCAGCCCCCTGTAAGGGCACGCTGACAAGAGACCAGAAGGTAATTCCCATGAGCTGGCAGAACGTGCTCCAACCCCAAGGCTCAGCTGTAAATCCTGCCAGCCATGGGGTTGAGTAGGGATGAGGAAATAAAAGTAGAAAATGAGTGCTTCTTGGTGGGAAGAATGTGGGTCTTTTTCTGTGGTGCTGCTTGCAGGGTACCATAGTGTATGAGAAATATGATAGAGGTCATTTTAGCTAAACAAATGTATAATTGATTATCCAGCCACTGCACATCACTACACAGAAAATGAACGCATCGTTCTGAGATATAACATTTATTCAAATATAGACCATATGAATTAAAAAAATGCAGTTATAAAGCACTACAATCTATTCTTGTAAATTACGTGTTGTAATTTTAGCTCTAGACAACAATGACAAATTACAGTCCTCATTTCAAGGATATGAGATGCATTACATAATGCAGATCTATAGTGTTTAGAACCATTAATCATCATCCTCTGGCAGCACTGTTTGTGCTAATCCTGTTTACAAAAGAGACCTGCTAAGACATACTATTTTAGGCTTTTCTTCTTCCAGTAAATATGTTTTAGAAGCAAACATTTATAATCTGAATTTATGTTTAGCCTCAAGATGGAAAAATAGCCCAGATGTAATTACAGCAAAGAAATGTTGACATCCATGGTAAAAAAGAATTAAGGCCTGTTTCTAGTTTTACCAAATACTTATCTGTTACTATGTTTATTAGTAGCTAAATGTTATTATAACATTACAACATTCTGTTACCTGATAGTTTTAAGATTATACCTTATGCAAATAATTTAGAGGCCATTGGATTTTTCTCAAAAATTTAAAAAAACACTGTCTTTGAAGGTATATAAAGTTCTTTAAGTTTTCTGTCAAATTTTTCAAGTGAGACTCTCCCCTTCTACATACAGAACATTGTAAATCATAGAGTACCAGATTTCACTGCTAACAAAAGCCATCCTTAATGATATCAGGATATAAATACAATCACAATCAAACTGAAATAATACGAGTTTATAATAATGTATAATCATAAATTTTTTTATTAAATCTGTCTTGTATTGATGAAAGATGCTCAATATCAGGTTAGACCAGGAAATGTTTTTTTGATCCTGTAAAACCTTTTTAAGGTTTCTTAAATGTTCTTTTTCTTTATTAAATGATACAAACCCCTTTCAGTTTTATGGATGCACAGATAACAGTCTGGCAGTGAGAGGAATTTACCTAGGATGTGAAAGATTCAGGTTCAGTCTGCAGGTCTGCCATTCCTCCCTGTCCTGGGAATCCGCTCCAACCACCAGGAAATCAACTTCACAGTGGTTTGCCTAAGCTAGAGCTAGGTTACAACTTTTTGTATTTGTACATTTTGTTTAAATTCTCTGCAACAAAGCTGTGAAGCTGAGTACCCAACATCCCAGATAGGCAGAATAATCATTGGGCCAGCTCTATAGCGGTTTTTCTCACACCTAGCAGTCAGGGGACTAGGTTAAGATCAGGAAGAAAAAATCTCAGGCCCAACACCTAACTATGGCAGAAGAGACTCCTGAATTTGCTGCTTGTCTCCCAAGAGAGTTTCACAATCACAAGGCTGTTACCTATTATAACTCTCGCTCTCTTTGAGTTTTGCATTTCAGTAAAAGTCCCGTTGAAGCACCTAAGTTCTTGCAAGTGTCTTAGAATATAGTGAATGAGTATTTTCCAGCTAAAAAATTGTTTCATTGAAGAATTCCTAGCCAGCTGCATTCCCAAGTGCTTTGCATTAATCTTTAAGGGAGAAGAGCAGAGAAGATCTGACATTGTAATTAAGTGGAACACAGGATTAAAAGGGAAAAAATACTTTTTGTTTTCAAATTTAATTGGAGTAAAACATGCAGTAATTTTATTACTTTCCTTTAAATTCCTTTAAATTATTGACAATTAACAATAAGGATTTTTTTTCTTAATAAAAATATGTTTCCCTGCAACGTTAGCTCAGAGTTGCTGACATGCTGTAAATTCAGCTTGTGACCTCCCATGAAGTAGCTCTCTTTTCTGGTAAAGCCCTTAATTCTTGTAACTTCTGTGATACCAACAAATTTAATGGGTGAAACATATGCAAATGTAAAAGACCAGACAGCTCTGTAACCAACATGCATGACAATGAGAGCTTGAAAATCTCTCAGTTAGAACCCCTTCACCAAAATTAACTCTTTTGTGAGTAAGATCTGCTTGTGATAGAAGAGCTGTTTTTGAAGTGGCATTCCTAGCACTTGCTACCCTGGAAATACGCTGTTCATTGCAATGAATGCCAAATAATATTGTGCCAGTTAAGTCCAAAGTGACTATGTACCTCTTTGTATTTTGTTGCAGTACAATACTGACGCAAGGCAGATGTCTAACAGCCAAACTATCCACATGCACTAAAATAAAAGAATATTGCAAGCTTAAGATTTAGGTATCTGTTTTGGAAAGAACTGGCCTTGAGATACATGAGAACTGTGGACATGTATGAAAACTTGAAAAAAGATCAATCCTTCTAAATTGGACTGCAGTGGGACTTACTGCCTGTTCTGTTTTAGCAATGCAATTTCAAATAACCTTGGGCATGCTTACATTAAGGATTTTTGCATTTATGCAAACATTAGGTAATCTGTTACATCATTATGGTACGTGCTGATTGCAAACCTTTAAAAGTCATCTAAAAATACGGTAAGGTTACTAAAATGAAAGGCATGAAATGAAAAACAAATCGGGTATTAACTTAGCCTGTGGCCACATTTTATTCTTTATTTCTAGTAATATAACTAATGTGACAGGGCTCACCACATGTGGGACCATGAATTTGCATTTCATAGTAAAAATGAGAAACAATAATAGCCTTAGAGTAAGCTGATGCAAGTCAGTAGGGAATAACATTAGTTCATTTGTAAGCTAAGCAGATATATTTTTAGTTGTGATGCAAATTTGACCAAGGATATATAAAACAGGTATGTTTAGATCATGTGAAATGCTTGTAAAAGTTAAAAACATCACACAGAAAAATGCGAATAGGACAGCTGGAGAAGAGCTTACGTGCTCTTCTAAATTGTCTGTATTTTAATCAACTGTGTACATCTCTAATAAAACAATTATAGTGTAAATTAGCTTCTCCAGAAAGATCACTTGATTATATCTTTAGAGCATCACAGCTACGTTATTACCATCTTGAATACATCCAGTCATAAAATTTCAAGAAAGTCAGTTCTTCCATTTTTCCCCCAAGTTTTGCCTAACATTATCACAGCAAAGAGGTAGACCCATGTCCTATGCTTAATTCTAGCAGATCTTCTCTCTTTTGGTAAGCAGTTATGGTATTTGCATTCTGTCGCAAGGATCTGTCGTCTCCTGCAACTCCTCTGAGTCTGAACTCCAGTTTCTCAGGTGCCCTGATCTTTGCACAGCTCTTTCTTAATGATCGTGAAGGAGGAGGTGATTTCTGGGTTATCCTCATGTATCTGACAGTGCATGCCCAGGAGCAGTGAAGATTCATGCCTGCCCTCAAAGTCAGCATCCTCTCCTGTGGCAGCTGTCCTCCGTCAGTCAATCACAATGTCACCATTTTGGTGAATTTCTCAGAGTATTTCCTTCCCCTGCTGCCTCTTTCAACTTCTTTGAATTTGCTCCAGGGACAAAGGAGGCTACAAGAGCATGAATTTGGGTGGAAGCTAATATAACTGCATTGTCATCTCCTAACTTTCAGCTTTTAATTTTTTTTTTTACCTGTTCCACCTGCAGACCTCAACTCTCAGAAGAATTCTTCATGTCTTCTGAGCAGCACAGCAGATAGATGGTGTCATATCCCACATTCTTCTGTGCCACTGATGGTGTAGCAGCCATTTATAGCATTTCTTGGTGGAATGCTAGCATATATGGACCTCTTCCAGCCATGAGAATGTGCTGACCTCATGGAAAAAAGTATGACTGTACAGCTGACAATTATAAAAAGGCAAGAAATATCTTTCCTTACAGATAATCAGCTAAAGGTATTTGAAACTTAAACTTTTACTAGAAGTGTTTAAATAATCATTAAAATAATTATTTTCAAACTTTACTCCCATGCACGCTATGTGACCCAGCATTCGGGATTTTAAGAAAATTGAGCAAACAAAACCAGACATTCTGTGAGCAGAAAAACTGCTTAAGTAGGTTCCTTGTGCATTTTTGGTGTACAACAGTGCCAAATAAGTTATGTTCACCAGCTGAAGCTTTTTCCATGGTTGAGGCGCTCATTGCTCTCGTGTGTGGGTTTCCTTGAGTCTAATAGGTGGAAGGTTCATATTGCAACCTTTTCCTCGGCAAAAGGAAGAAAACAACCCCATACTATTAGGGACAACACAGCATTTAAGGAGTCCACAGTTCATCTCTAAAAGAACGTCTTTTCTTTCAGATAGGTTGAAATTAGTCAACTAATTTGACAGAGACAGGGCAGAGTGAAAGGACAGATAAAGAAGTGTGCACACAAACACATGGATTACTCACATAAGCTTTATTTCCTTAGGAAGTCAGGATAAAACATTTCAGTGATTAATATATAAACAGAAATTGCTCATATCCTGCAGACTTTCAGGAAATAACTGAAATCTGCAAGTAAATTTAACTGAGTCTGTAGCAGATAAAATTAACTAAAAGATGACGATGTAATTGCCTGAGTCTGTACACAAAGTCAAGCTGAAAGATAAATGGCAGTTCCATTTTCCTGTTGACTGTTAAAGCAAATTAATTATCTGGGGTCATGGATCTGTTTCCAGAAATAAGAATGAGAATCTCAGAATCTGAAAGATTTTGTAGTAAGTAGGAAAGGAAAGTGATTTCTCAGATAGATTACCATCCTTCTGCGCCAAATTTGCCCTTTTGAGGATCATTTCATGGAAGTGAGAAGGTTCTGCATAGTGCTGCACTAGACAAGGGTAACATTATGTATTTGATAGTCTCACCCAGCTTTTTCCTAGGATGTGGCTTTGGATGGAGTTTCCCATTACATAAAGTTGATTGCCCAGAACAAATACGATCATGCTGTAACCCTTACATGGTGCTTGGTCTCAAGACAATTTAGTTATTTAACTCATGTCCTCCAATGGCCATGGGGTGTAGCACAGCAGGAATGATAGTTATTTCCTGCAGAGGGAGAACAAGGCTGTGGGAGATGCCCCTGCAGCAGCAAAAGGGGTGGAATATGGGAGATGGTGGGGTCCATGGCAGCTGGGGGGGGGGGGGGGAACAGCTGGACTGTGAGACTGGGAGGACTGGGAAGAAAGGAAAAACAGCAGCAACAGCAGAAGAATAGCAGGCAACAAACAGGAAGCGAGGAGGAATTATAATCAAATAGTTGAAAGCATGTGAGGAGACCAGCAGACCCGATGCAGACACTGGCAGACAAAACTGCTAGGAATGCTGCGATCGACAACACATGCTCACAGCAGTGCACCGTGGTGAATGGATTCTGGCCCGCCAGACAGGACTGCTGTAGCGCAGCAGTGGCAGGTGCCAAAGAAAAGCAAAATGCTCATTTCTAGTAGTTTGAGGTCTACCCAGGCTCTGTTGCACCACTGCCTGGTGCCGCTTAGCTGTCACTGTGTCTTAAAGTTCTGTGAGAGCAGGCTAGCCCTCAGTAACAGACAGGTTTCGCCTTCTGCACTCCATATGGCAGCAATCTTTGTGTGCAACGGGCAGTGAGGCTCCCTTATGAGAAACTGAAGCACAGGAACCTACCAGCAGTAGCTGAGACCTGGAGTGTCAATCTAGGCATGGGCTTGGTAGGTCTTTCCTGATTTTTTCAAATCAAAGCATTAGAAACATGGCCTTCTTGAAAACAAAGAAATAAAAAGTAAGGACTATAGGTTTGGGAACACTGTATCAGACAAGAGTTAAAAATCAGAATACTGAAGAAAATATGCAACTGCGAGAGTCCTAAATGGGTACAGAAAGCCTTAGGGGACAGAATGGATCTGGAAGGAAGAAAGAAAGGGAAGGACTAATGGATTGATAGCAGGTGGAATACAAAGATGGAAAGGATGGAGCTGGAGATGTGGCAAACAGCCCATGTGGGAAGAGACAGAAGAAATTAGAATAACAGAAGAAGGACATTACAGAGATCTGGAATGGGAAAGGACAGAGGAGAGGGAGAAGATTTAAAAGTCTTAACCCCATCTGAGAAGTGTACATCAGCACATAAACCCATGTTTTTCATCAGTTTTTTTCCTGTTGGTTGAAAACTAATGAAACCTACGCAAGCAATTAGCTTAAGGTAGATCACAGAGCAACTATAATATTCCTTTATGCCATCATTCTGTCACAAGTGATGATACATGATTTATGTGAAACATTTGCTGGAGAAATGCCATCAACATTAATAATGTTATATCAACAGGAGTAAACAGCAGCTCCTGTGGCCCCCCTTCCTTTCTCTGTGCTAAGCAGTTTTGTTGCTGTTCGGAAGTTTTTTGAGCAACGTTGATAGGAATTCACAAATTGAATTTCATTTCACCTTGAGCTCACGGTTGGTATTTAGTTCTTTTTCACCCTATCTGCATCCCAATAAACACTGTCGTTAATCCATGTTTCCTTATCAGGAGCTGTTCTAATTAGGCTGTTCTAAAAGTTAGGTTAATCAATGGAGTTAATTCTTCACATTTATACACAACAGGAAGTTTTCCATTGTAAACATAGCTCCTTTTTTATGGCCTGAGTGGATAATCCTTCTTAAATGTCAGTTTAAGCTCCGTTCCATCAGTACGTCATGATAAGCAGCACTTACATGTACGCTCCCGCTACAGTTGGTGTGGCTACTCACTGGGCTGTACAATATGAAGTAACATTGGCAGAAATAAACAATGTGGCAGTCTAAAGAAAGACTGTCTAAAGAAAAATGCTGAAGAAGACTACAGGTAGATAAATAAGTTCCTGTTTGCTTTTCAATAGATCCTGAACAAAGTTGAATTGTATTTTCATTTGTATTCTACTATGTAATCCCTTCCCATCCCCTGCTGTCAGGCACTACAGTGAACACTTTTTGAAGCAGGTTCCTATTTTTATAGCAGCCTCTCCCACGTCCCAGCAAACCATGAAACATAAAGGGGGGCACTTGAAGATAGCAGCCTGTTTGCATGCCTGAGTTTCATTTTCCCTTTCCACTAACGCAGACAGCGCACGTGCAATAGCGATAGTAAATGACTCAGACAGCCCCAGGAGCTGCATTTCTTGGTTTGCTTGATCTGGGCACCACAACACATGGGAACTAGACGAAAATACCCTTACACAATAGTCCTCAGTGAGGATTTTGCTGGCTATTCCCAAGCTTGAAAAGATGAGAATGTGGTAAACTCAGGCACGAAAACTGGAGCTTGGGAGAAGTCATAAGGTCCCAATGTCCTGGTTGGTCATGAAGCAAACGGTAAGAACTTATTGTATGGCTGCTTTAGCTGTGGTTCTAACAGTGGAGTCTTTGTACGGTATCTATGTACAATATTGTTCTCCTAAACTACTGCTGCACGAAGTGTGCTCCCAAACATGCCTATGACAATTTTTTTTTCTTTAAAAAGCTTTGAAGCCACCACTGAGCATAAAAGAAAGTGACCCCATCAATTCAGATTTCTCTAAACTCACTTAGCTTTTTCCTAATGAATGTAGGATGTCATTACTTTGCTGTGCTTTTGCATGCGCCAAATTCTCTTGCTGCATCAACTCCTTCTCTTCAATAAAAGCATTTATACTCCTAGGAAGGGTTGATCTCCTCTGTTTCATAACGAAATGCGGCCAAGCAATTTCTCGCACAAAACTTCACAAATATTGTCATTCCTCCACCAGCGCGTCAGAAGTCGTACAGCAAAGAGTGATCTGTATGAGCAATAGTATACAGATTCTTTAATCTCAGGCTTCTGGTGGATACTAACAGAGCTTAATGACCAGCTAAAAACTGTTCATTGGTATGCATGAAACTAGTTGATATTTCTGTTTTGGCACTACAGACCACGCGATGGAGTATGGAAAGCGACCGCTTTGGCACAGCACTTTTTTTGCAAAGCTGATAACTATTGTTATACTTTTTTTTCCCACCTGTAATGACATAGGAATTAAAAAAAAATGCTTAGCTGTACGCTGTGTATTCCAGACACAGCTGACATCAGTCTTCATAGAGGCTACTACACAAAATTCATGCTTCAGTTCCCAAAATTCAGTCATCCTTAGCTAACTGCTCACAATATATGAACATGAGAAAAGAACGTCATTTTCCATTGGTCCTGACACTCAAAAACATCCCACCCAGTTTTTTACTCAGACTTGGCTTAAGCATATACTTTCTTTCCTTGCTTGGATGCATATGGCACAGATGAGAACGTCAAAAGAGGATAAAGAGCATGGCGGAAAGCTAGCCTGTTCTGCTACTGCAATTCTTACGCTCCTGTGCCTTCACCAGACATCACGCAAGCCGTAAAAGCTCCTTCCCTCAGCCAAAAAACAAATCTGGGTAAAAGCATCAGTCATCATTAGAGCAAGAAATAGTAGGTAGTGATAGAACAGCGATGAAAGAAACTATTTGGGCGTTTGAAACTGTGAAAACCTCAGCCTCAAACACCTAAAGTATAAGAATTATTCTAACTGGATTGCAATGACTGTCTACCAACTATTTTTTCTACTCCAAAAGCAATTCCAAAGCCGACAGAAGTTTATCCTCTCGTGTGCCTGTAGCATTGTTACTACCTGTGCTACTGATGGGTGCTGAACAGAGCAGCGTTTTTCACCTTGGGTCCCTCATGAGAAGATATCATCAGTTTTGTAATTTCTTATGCTTTTTATGCACTATTACCAGCTGTGAGCATGCAAACCTCTGGATAAAGGAACTAAGCATAAAGTCTGATCAAAAAGCTACAAGTTTTCCCTTTCCCGTCCCTTCGCCAGACTCGGGGCGCTGCCCCGGGGCCCCTCCGGAGGGCCGGCAGCCGCACGTCCCGACTTGGCCCCGTGAAGCGGGGGCCGAGAGGGAGCTCCCCGTGAACACCAGCAGGGGGGGGGACGCCCCCGGGGTCCCAGAGCGGCGGGTGGGGCGGGGTAGGGCTGGGCGGGGCGGGGCGGGAAGCCGGCTGAGGGGCGGGGCCGCCGCAGCGCATGGCGGCACATGTAGTTTCCCGCCACCTCCCCGCGCGCGGACTACATTTCCCGTGAAGCCGCGGGGTGAGCGCGAGCCGCGGTGTGCGTCAGCGGCGCGGGCAGCCAATCGGGGCGCGGCCGGAGCGAGCGCCGTCAGCCGCCAATGTTGTTTTCGCTGAGTCGAGCCGCGGGTGTTGTTGGCGGCGGCGCCATATTGGAAGGGACGATCCCCCGTTAGCGAGAAGCCCCTTGGCGCTGGCCCGGCCGCCGCCATGCTGTATCTGGAGGACTATCTGGAGAGTGAGTGTGTGCGGGGCGGGGGCGCCGGGCGGCCGGGCACGGCCGGCGGAGGGGAGCCGGGGGGGAGCCGCGGCCAAGGGGCGGCGCCCCCCTCCCCCACGGCGGTGACTGACTTCCCTCCTCCCCCTCCCCCCCCGCCCCTCCCTCTCCCCGCAGTGATCGAGCAGCTTCCCATGGATCTGCGCGACAGGTTCACCGAGATGCGCGAGATGGACCTGCAGGTGCAGAGTACGTGAGTCCCGCCCCCTCCCGCCCCCGCCCCGCCCCGCCCCGCCCCGCCCCGCCCGGCCCGGCCCGGCCCGGCTCGGGGTGGCCGCGGGCCCCGGCCCCGGCCCCGCGCCCCGGGGGGGAGGGAGTAGGCGAAGCGGCGCTGCCACTGCCGCCGCCGGGGCGCTCGGGCCGGTGTGGGCAGCTCCGCTCCGCGCCGCTTCTCGCCGCTCCTCGCCGACCCGCGCGCTGGCCCGGGGCGCCCGCACCCCTTTCCCCACGCCGCACCCCGGCGGCGCCGCTCCGGTGTGGGGTGGGGGCGGTCGCGGCGCGCCGCCGGGCGCGTCCCGTCGGCACCGGGCGCCCGGCGTCGTCTCCGGCGGAGCGGCGGGCGCTGGCGCGGCTGCGGGAGGCGGCGCTGCGGAGGCCCGGCGCCGTGCGGGAGCCGGCGGGGCGCGGCGAGGGGCGGGGCGCGCTCGTCTGGCGCTGGGAGTGTCGGCGAGCGGCGACCAGGCGCGGCACCGGCGAGCCGCCTCCCCGGGCCTGCCCGCCCCGGCCCTCGCCCGTGGCCCGCTCCCGAATCCCGGCGCAAGTAGGATCTTGCAGGAGCTGCGCTCCTGCACTTGTGCTGCTCCCAAAGGCATTTTCGGTGGCACGTCCCAAACTCTTTAGATTTTTGATCCCTAAGAGCAGTGATGGTGGTTTTGAACATGAGTTATGTCCTGCTCCTTCGGCAGGTAGTGGCATGCTGTCTCTGAAACTTTGCAGCCAACTCCCCTCATAATAGCATATGCGAAAGCGCTCTTGCTTAGCCTTTTGTGCCCTGGCTGACACGTAACTAAATACACGGTCTGCTTTAGGTGTCTGTGTAGATCACTTTGTGTATCTCTGCTTGTGTCCTGATATAGTACACTACCTTACGGTGTTTTCAGGATGCGTTGCGTTTTCATCTTTTCCAATATAATTTCATCTGGCCCTTAGGTGTCCCGTAACACCCAGTTAGATGTTGCTATAGTTTAATGCACAACTAATCTGTTCATCTATGACTGCGATGCAGAGGTCTTTGGTAATGAAACTGTTATTGCACAAAAGATGAGAGGAATCATCAATACAGAAGGGTTGAAGTATTGTAAAGAAAAATGAGAGGAAGAACAAGGGTTGAAGTTACAAGTGAACAGGAATACAGGAATACAAAACGCACCACTATGTGGGAGCACAGTTCTTGAAAACAGTAGTTTAACCTATCATACTTTGAAGTGAGGTCTCAGGCTTTGCCTTGGCTATTTACTTTGTGGACCCAGCAGGTCTGTTTAACAGACTTTACTGACAGGTGTTGAACTGGCTATATGGGGTTTTTGTATACTATGGCCTAAATGCTGCCTTGGGTTCGGTGCTTAAAGTTGTGGGAACAGAGTAATGGCTCCTTATCGGAGGTAACACCCCTGAAGTGCTAGGGAGCACCGGGAGAGGGAATGAGCAGCTCACTGTCTTAGGTAGTCCTGAGTAAGTTCACAAATATGATTCTATTTAGTGGGGAGGCAAAGAAGCTAGTAGGTTTTTTGAAGTGTATTTAGGAACTGAGCCAGCCGGCACTGCCAAGGTTGCAGTAGTGTCATTTCCTCTGCTTTAACTGGAAGTGGCAAATAACACTCCATATTGTATTACTGGAAGTAGCAAATAACACTGAATATTGTATACTAAGGCCAACCTTAGGCCCAGAGGAAAATTCTCTCGGACCTTGGTATTTCTGTAATTCTTGCACAATGAGTGGCAAAGCATCCAAAGGCATTTATGAAGCTTCTGGACTAGTATCTCTTCAACATCAGTTGCTAAATGGCCGCTGAATAACTAACTACGTGCAAACCTGGAAGTTGTTCTCATGCTGTGACAGTGACTAGCAGTGAAGGTGTGGTGCCTCTGAAGCGCTTGAAGACAGTACTTTGAGTGATGCTGCCCCAGAAACCTACATGAGTTGTAATTCAGAGATAACTGTGCTGGTGTGTTTTGAAGTCAATGTTGCCTTTATATTCTGTCCTGTTTGGACCACACAGGCTTCTAATGGGGCAGGTTTGTTCCTGCAAGAAATGACAAACCAGCTATGCCTGCTGTATGTCCTGATAAGGCTACTGTGGGAAAAGCGAAGACTCTCTGAGCTGTGACCTGACTCTTGAGCTTTAAGCTCCACGTGGAGCATGAAGTGTGTTTCTCTGTTCAAGTTCAGCTCATGGATTATCAGGCCTCCATGGTAAAATGTCAAGCTCTGGAAAAAGGCTTCTCCTCTAACAGAATTTCTGGCAACTCTCTTGGGAAATGTGATCTAAGAAATTAGTATCACAGTTGGATTAAAAAGGTATGGGGGGAGAAAAGGTGAAGGAACTTGAGTGTACCAGGGAGAACTTTTCATATAATTTAATAGATCTGACCTGGGTTCCCCTTTGCCATTTCTGCCCTTTCAGGAGAGACCAAGTCTCTGTGAAAGTTTTCCCTTATGCAGTTTCACCCAGACTGATGTGTGTCCTCAGTAATAAGTAAAGAGGGAAGATTTTTTTTCTTTTCATGTCTGTGGCACCATTAGAATAATTATCACCTAGCTGTTTGTACTTTGGGAATAGGAGATGGAACATTTTGTCTGTTGGCTTTATGGACTAAATTATAGCAATTTGGTCAAAGAACAAAGCTTTTAGAAGCCTCCACATAAAGTGTGTGCTGTTTGCTTCCTGCTCAGGATTCTTATTCTTCTCCCTGAATAACACAGTGCAAGTGGAAAATGGTCATCGTACAAATTCGCTCATCTAACCTTTTTTACACCAAACTGTTTGACTGCTTAGTTTGTCTGGGTCTAAATAAAGTTGATGTGAGCCTGTGTCACAACTGTTCTGGCCTGGGGTTAATTGTGCTCTGTCCAGTCAATTGTTAGGTTCCTGTTAGTTTTGATGCTGGATGTTCCCAGCATAGCAAAAATCAGCAAATGTTTTTGATCGTTTAGTATGAGTGGGTTTTGGTTATTTATGTGAACAGTGAATTTTCGCGGAGTGAGGAAACCTTTGGGCTCCATTGGATTTGAAGAGTTAATCTTACTTGGGGATTCATGAGGTCTTTGAACTAGTTAATTCACTTCCACCACCACCACCACCCCCTTTTCGTTCTGTTTTTGGTAAGACATGATGGCCACCATGTGATCCAGTTGTAATGGTGGTTTCTGGAAAGCATTTTAAGTGTTTTACACCCAAAGCCTGAATTCTGTAGGTAGTTGGTGCATTGTCACGTTTAATTTGAAACTGCTATCTGGACAGTATCGCAGAGAGTACTGTGAAAAAAATTTTGGTACTGCCATCTATCCTGAGACTAGCAAGGCTGTCAAAGCTAGTTTGACCAGGGCAACCGTGTGTTTTTTGGAATATGCAAGCTGTTGCATGCACAAGTGTCCAGCTGTTGAAATAGTAAACTTGTTGCCTTTTTTCTGAAGGAGGTTGGAGGGAAAGGAAAGGGAATCCCTGTTCGTGTAATAATCAACAGTGAAACAAATAACTTGTAGTAGATATTGTCCTTACTTATGATAGTTAGTGTTAGAGAATTGGTGGCTTTATTTTTTTTCCCTTACAATAGTTCTCAACTTCATGTAAGTGAGTATCCTGTGCAAATAGTATTTCATCAGTGCATTTACCCCTTGGTGCTACCCTGTAGTGGTGGGGTGAATAATATTGTGATGAGTGCTTTCAACTTGCTCTCACCCTTCCTAGCATACAGTGGAGAGGGCCTTGAGTTAAAGGTGGTGACTTGACTCTTCAGTTGCTCTACCTTTTTGAGGCACTAATTTTTTCAATTATTTGGTTTTGTATTTGACTGTTTCTCTTAGGAGAACATTTTGTTTCCTGCTCAGTTTGTAACTGGCTGGAATGTTCCAAAGCCAGCAGGCTAGAACCCTGGGTGAGGAGTTTGGGTCGTGCTTTAAGTCACTACCACTGCTCTTAGGGACAAAAAACCTTTAGAACTTGGAGTCCTGCCAATCCCATGCTGGAGAGCACAAGAACCTTGATGAGAATCCTACCACAATGCAATTCTGCTTCTTGGAAATGAAGGTAAATATTTCCCTCCACTATCATTTGGTTGTTTTGGTTTTTTTGTTCTTTTCCTCTGTAGTAGTTTGCACCTCAGTCCTGTCAACTTTGTTTAAGAAAAATATCCGCCTTATTTAATAATGTTTATATACATGAGACAATAACATTTATCTTAATCTTTTCCTGTGCTACAGATGCAATGGATCAGCTTGAGCAGAGGGTAAATGAATTTTTTATGAACGCAAAGAAAAACAAACCTGAATGGAGGGAAGAACAAATGACATCAATCAAAAAAGTAAGGATATCACAGGAGTGGGTCACATTTTCCTTCTGCAAACAAAGATAACCTTAGGAAAAAATAGCTTATGATTGATGGAGACTTAAGTGTTCAGAACTGTGACTTCCCTTGGGCTTTCACAGAGATGGATAGAACTGCCTAGGAGGAGAAAAATGATTGAAAGGTTTATTTCATCAAGCATTTCTCTCAAGTTTTACCCAGTATTTGCTAGCATTTTAAAAATTATGATCCTGAAATGGTGAGGAAACCAGGTACTAAATTTTCAGCTCAGACTTTGTTTCTGCTTGTATGTCATGAAGCTGAATAAGTTAATTGGCTTTCTTTTAGAGGATCTTATTCAAGCTTAGCTTCAGCATTTCCTGTGATTCTGCCCATGTACTGCTATACGTCACACATATGCCATATGTAGCTTTAGGGAGGGAGGAATAAGAAGATGGATGTGTTTTGTTTTATCCTTCAACACTTGGGCATTGGTGGTGGTATTGTTAGCAAGGTAGTCTGTCATTTTGTCAGGAGAAACTCCTTTCTAGTCTCCTACACTTGCTACTTCAGCCCATTATTTGGCTAAGGGTAGTTTTGTTTATTTCCTTAATTAATTACGAATAAATTCCTGTATGTAAAAAGAGAAAAAGTCAAAGCTCTGACTTCACTAGAGTAAATGAACAATTTGCTTTTGACTTTAGCTGGAACAAAATTTCAAGTAGCTTTTGCCTAAGCAAGATACTCTTCAGTGGAAATTGAAAATAAAAAGGCACTTAAACCTGTTTAAATCTGGAGTAAAAACATGTAAACATAATTTTAAAAATTTTTGTCTGTGGATTTTCATTACTTAGAGCAGGTTTTAAAATAGGATTACTTCAGTCAAATTATTTTATAATACATTTAGGACTTATATAAACTTATTAAAATAATTTAAACTATAAGCTATATACATAATTAACTCTATTTAACTACAGTGCTGGAAAAGCCTTCCCTCACGGCACTGTTCAGCATAATTTTGAAGGGCAGTAGTACCTGCAATCATCCTAAAGATCCATACAAAGTGAAAGACATCATCTCATTTTGAGTCCATAACTTTATGCTGTGTAACATAAAATTAATCCAAGACTGTTTCTATTCTTATAGCAATTTTTGTAGAAATCTAAGTATCACTATAGGAGGAAGTGTCCACATCTTGCAGTATGGCTTTTCCTAAGGCACAAACAATAAATTGATATGTAATACATCCCTCATCTAAAATTTTAGCTGATTGTTGTTTACAGTAGAGTTTTACAGTCTTTCTGAAAAGTGACTTGAATTTATCCTTTTAACTTGTATTTTGTGCAGGGTAACAGTAGGTTAAAATGACTGAAATTAATTGAGTTACATTCATAATTTTTAAGAGAGTTCTCTTTATAACAGGATTATTATAAGGCTTTGGAAGATGCAGATGAAAAAGTGCAGCTGGCTAATCAAATATATGATTTGGTAAGTAGGCAGAAGGCCTGTGGTGAATTACCTAAATTTATGCCCAAAGGAGTTCTAAACATTTTGATAAGCACTACAGGTGTGCTACCTGTACTGTTATATCAGCTACATACAGATATTTTTGCTGGCTAAAGAAACATTTACTATTTTATTGACTTAAGAATTTTGTTGCTTTGGGTAGAAAGTCACTTAAATACAAACCATACAGAAATAATTTGAGAAATCCTGAAGTTTTCATGCGTGTTGATTTTGTCTTAGTTATTTTTTTTCCTCAAAAGAGACCACGAGCAAGTTACTCTTCTTTATAGCATGTGGATTTTGAATTTTAAGTATATTTTACATTTTCTCAGAGAACACAACCTGCAGATCAGACTGCACTAAAATAGAGTAGACATAAACCAAGTATTTCTTGTCTGCTTCAGTTCTGCTTCAGCTAACTGAAGGTTCGTTCCAGAAATTGGAACTTAGCCCCCTCTCTTTTGGTTAGCTGGTAACTGCAAAAACCTGTTCACTTTTTAATAGTTTAGAGATAGGTACATCATCTGCTGTATGACTACAGATAAAGAAAGCATTTGGAACATAGTGTTTCTTTCCATTATATTAAGTTGAAATTTTTAAAGGTAATTTTCAGTACCCAAGAGCATGTCATACTTTACACAAATGCACAGGCATCTTTGTATTTTGAGTTTAGAGACCCCTTTACTCAAGGTTACCAGTTGTAGAGTGGCATACAATTGCGATTTCCCCATGCAGCCCAACCTCTTCTAAAGTGCGTGTCACGTACTCTTTATTTTTTTCTCTTTCCCTTTCTGTATCCATACCCACAACGCCCCCAAGTCCTCTTAATCTTTTTTCTCGAAAGAAACACTTAATGCTGTGTCTTGGAACATTACCTACAGCAAGAGGAGGGCTCCTAGCTGCTGAGCCGATACGCAGCCTTACTGGATCCTATGATTGACTGCGCAGCTTAGGAGCAACAGTGCTATTTTGGTGTTAATTCTAATATCTCTGCTGAGTTAGGGAAATGTAGGTGATGGAGAAGTTATGCTTCTGTGTGTCTTTATATGTGCTTAGTGCTGCACAGCAGAGAATTGCTGGAAGGGAAATATTTAGTAAGCCTGAGATTAAGGGTGCAGATATTCATGTTCCAGAACTGGATGTTATTTATTGGTGCTTTGTCTCAAAAACAGGTAGACCGTCATTTGAGAAAATTGGACCAGGAACTTGCTAAATTTAAAATGGAACTTGAAGCGGATAATGCTGGAATTACAGAAATATTAGAGAGAAGTAAGTATGCATGGTTTTCTTTAAGAACTTGACAGATTTTTCTGTCAATTTGCAAAATCAAACGATCATAAACTTGTTAGCGTCCTGTAGTATTTCTGCTTGTTCTAAAATTGCGTTTGGACTGACATACTGTTCATTCAGTGAGTGTCAAATTTTAGTTTCAACCTCAATTTTTACCAGTGAAGTCAAAATACAACTGAGTAATTAGAATAGGTTTGGTTTTTTTGCACAACTGTTGCACTAGTGAATTGCTACAGTAAGGTACAGAATTCTTTAAACCTGTTTTTAATGTCTGTAGGTATTCAGACAAGTACTTCAGCCTAAACTTGCTGCCTAACCAGTTGAAGGTGTACCATTTCTTACTTGAATTGATTGCCACCAAATGGAAGAGGGTTGTTATTTTAGTTACAGGTGTGGAATGTCAAGTAAAGTTAGATACTGGGTGGTTTTCATACCCAAGGACAGTGAAAAGTAACCTGAATCGCTTGAGGAGGTCAGGAATAAATATTCTTACTTTGCACTTCGTGTGGCTTTGTCATAAAAGCTGGGAGGTTTTGGATATTTTATTTGTAATTGCTATTAAAAATAACAGGCACAAAAAGAAAACTGGAAAGTAAGTGCTTTTAATGAACTGGCGACTACAGAAAAGAACTGGTTGATTGTAGTTGGAATCCCAGCTGCAGTTTTAAGGTGTGATACTACCTTCAGCTGAGCTATGTGTTTGGTGAGGTAGGTAGAATTTCAAGAACTCAAAATAGAAACGTACCAGGGTGCAAGTTGCATCCTTAAGGTTTGGTTTGTTTTGTTTTAATAAAGTGAAAAGTAGAAGCTTTTTAACGTCTTTAGCTTTCGGAGTAAATACAAATTGTTGAGGTTCCGCCAGAGGGCAGCCTTTGGACTAGTTGGTAACATGATTAATTTTAGCTCAGCCAAAATACCTCCTTATGCTTTGAACCTCTTCTAGAAGAATTTTCTTTAAACTTCTGTTTAAACTCATGTATTCTTTGAAAGTACTGAAAAAGAGGTAAAGAAATGTTGAAGCTACAAATTTTGAAAAATTAATGTGAATTACTTTCTTGAATTGTCTTCTGTATAAATGTAAGTTGGTAGGTCTTGGAACTAGTTCAAAATTGTTTTGCCAGAGGCTGATACAGACTGTTGTATCTTGTTCTAACGGAAATAGGAGAGCCTTTGACCACACATGTGGTGATGGTGTAGCCTCATATTACAAGAAACGTTTTTCTTAAACATAGACTTGCATTTGTGCTCACCCTGCCATTTTTATTTTCTTTTTTTTTCCCTGTGTTCCTTGGATTGTTAAGAAAACTTAATGATCTGAAGCCCTTCCTGTTGAATATTAGATCATCTCAAAGACATTGCGAGTACTTTTGTGTTTTGACTCTGTGTGACAAGATGGACTCAGTGCTACAAGATGCCTCATTAATTGCCTGTTACAATCTTCTTTTCAGTTCAATTGGTGTAGATTGTCAGTACTTTTGGTGCAGCTTTCTCCAACCATCGCTGGCTTGTGTGCAACTCGTTTGAATAAGTGGCATGTTGAGAGCAATGTTGTTGTTTGTTCTCCTTATTGGCCTTGGTCTTAACTTGATTTCAGCAGTTGAACAGCAGCAGTCGCTATTTTTTATTTTAAAACTTATTCTCATTGGCTCCTGGTTGTGCTACAGGAAGGGTTTCAACTCTAGCAAAAATCATTCTGATTAAAATAAATGCATAGTGATTTTTATAATATTATAAATATTCATTTAGTGTCTAAAAGTCCAAACTGTGCGAACGATGACTGAAATTTTCCTATCCTTTTTACCTCCATCTTAGGGTCTCTGGAGCTGGATACACCATCACAGCCTGTGAATAACCATCATGCCCATTCTCACACTCCAGTAGAGAGTAAGGATTTAAGATTTAAAAACATGTCCACTTTTTATGTTTCCATATTTTTTGTTGACTAGTATTGGGAAAAAAAATGTTCAGAACTTCTTCCTCTTTCTCTAAACATTGGAGGGGAAAAAAAAAAAAGACAATGCAGTGATAATAATGTCTATTCAGAAGAAGCTTAAGAATGCAATGATAAGGTTTTGCTGGTGGGAATAAGTTGAAAGTGCTGTTTTATTATCTCTAGTTATAGTTGGACTTTCAATCTGAAAAGGCTTTTTCATTTAAGTTCCTTTCATTTGTTTCATTTAGAAAGGAAACACAATCCATCTTCTCACCATAGTACAACAGATCATGTTCCTGAAAAGAAGTTTAAATCTGAAGCTCTTCTATCTACCCTGACTTCAGATGCTTCTAAAGAAAATACACCAGGTAATCTTAATTGTCTTGCATTTTATTGTTTTTTAATTGGAAGAAGAGAAACACAGTTATATTTGTGAGTTATTGTCCTTTGAAATCAGAGGCTCATACCCTTTCGTCTGGGATTTTCAGTAATTTGAAACATGAGAAATTGCAGGCATCGTTACTCATTTGTGTTGTCCATGAAGTGCATCAGCTTTGCTGTCATTTAACAGCTGCATGTTGGCTGTTTTTTATTTACACTGCTTGGAAGAAGAAAACAGTACAGTTTCATTCAGCCAGTGGCAGAAATATGAGATCAATGAATTATTTTGGGTCGAAGAAACGTGTGCAATAATTTTCAAAGTAAGGGAACAGAATCTGCACGCTTTTTTTTTTTAAGAGGTGGTCTGACATGGCATTCAGCTACAATAAAATAAAATTCTTTAGCATGTGTTGTCTATATCAAAAGAGGTGAGAAGTCTTTTTGAGTAGTGAATAAAAAAACCCCACAACTTCCTGCCCATTTTTAAAATCAGGGTGTTTCATAGTTTATTTTCTGAAAATAAAAGATTGTGAGAGGTTATAAGTAGTAAACTACCTTTACGTTTTGGAATCTAGTGCTGTTCATCAGTTTTAAATAGTCTCCCTCATCCATTTTAATTTCCTTTTGAAGGAACTTCACATGAGATGGCAAACAAAATGTAACTATGTCTGAGCAGCTGCCAGTTTGTAGACAGCCATGGAAATCTGTGTTGCAAACTGTGATTTGTAGTTTTTAGAATTAAGATTGCTAAAAGTTCTACTTCAGAAACAATATAGGTGTACAGTCAAATTCTTACTTTCTTGATGGTTGCAGTAGGCAGCATCATTTCAATGGAGTTTGGGTTTATATAGACAGATGTAGCAGCTGCATCTGTTCTTTGATGGCTGAATATGATAGTGAGGGCTGTCCTTCTTAGAAGGACTCCTTGCACATGAGGATAGGTGGGGAGCAATCTTCTCTTTTTCTTAAGCCAATACTGGCTATGTCAAATAACTTTTTAAACTTTTTTCCAAATGATCAGACTGCTCTGATGCATAAACGGAGTTCCTGCTCTTTCACTGGTTGTCATATATAACTCTTCTTAAAATGCAAAGGACTTTAGCTTCATTTTGAATTTCATAAATGTGTTCTGTTCATCAAGGGTGTCGAAACAGTAATTCATCATCCTCTTCAAACAATGCATACAATACAAACTCTTCTCAACCATTGGCATCATATAACCTGGGCTCATTATCTTCAGGATCTGGGGCCGGTGCAATTACCATGGCAGCAGCTCAAGCAGTGCAAGCCACGGCGCAGGTAATGTCAAAACATTCTTGTCGTTCTGCCATCCACTATGGATTAAGAAGAAGAAGGACTAGTGATTTTTTTTTTTTATCTGAATTCCCGTGATCACTTTCAGCTGATACATCAGTTGTCATGTTATCATTTTTGTTTATATGCTACAGTTTCTTCCTGGAGGATGTGCATAAAGGGTCAGCTTGTTTTCTAGGTTTCCTGTGGGATATTCTCACACCTTTTTACCACTTATTAACACATTTTGTTAATGGGGAAACTAATGAACCTGTGCAAATAATTAGTAGTTAGCAGCCTAGGATGTCTTCTGTAAGAGCTCTACTGTGTAATCTGATACAATATTAGTATTCCTTTTAGATGAAGGAAGGAAGACGAACATCAAGTCTAAAAGCCAGCTATGAAGCATTTAAGAACAATGATTTTCAGCTTGGAAGAGAATTTTCATTATCTAGAGATTCAACTGGATATTCATCGTCAGCTCTGGCATCTACATTGACGCAGACATTAAGTTCATCAACCACAGATTCACGAAGTGGCAGAAAAAGCAAGTAGGTTTTCTTACTTGTTCACTGCAATTATAGCTTTTAAGACAGCTAAGCTTTCCGTTAAAGGTCATTGGCCGTATGAGAAATCCTTACTATTTAATATCTGGGTGGGGGGATCAGCAGAAGGTGGTTATTGCCTGCTGGCTTTTCCATGTTCAGGGCTTTCCTTTGTCCTCTCACTTTTTTTTTTCCTTTAAGCAAACTCACTCCAATGTTTTAAATAAACATCTTGATTTGCTTTTTCATCTGAGATATAGTCTAGTTTCTTCCCTCATTTTTCTGTGTTCTGGAGAGATTTGGCCTAGCAGCAAATGTTGGGAATTAACTGTGCTTTTGTAGATGGTTTTGAAGTAATCTGGAGGTCTGCTTTGTGCCACTTCCCAAATAATCACAACGCTTTCTGATGGCTGACCTTCTAGGTCAGGAAACAGAATGAATTTTATTTCTGATTAAAATGGAATTTAAAAGCATTTTAAACAATACAGTGTCAGAACACATTGTGACAGCAGGCGCAAATGGTACTTGAAAGAATTTCTCTCAGTGCCCAACCTTTTAAACTGACTTGTGTGTTTTTCTTCATCCAGATTTCTGTTTGTTCGCAGTTCAGTTAAGAATTTTGTCTTAGAAGTATTTTTCATCTACGGATATCTTGAGTGTCAGATCTGACCTATAAGCAAAAGCCTAGGATTTGTACTGTGGCACTGTTCCTGTGGAGTGATTGGGGATGCTTGAGTGGAGATTAACATAGAATCAGTCATCTTCAAAACACAGCTGTCTAGTCTACGTGACATACGACATTATTTATATGTAAATTCCTGTTTTATTGGTAACATAATTTTACGGGGACTTTATACCAGGTCTGTTCATGGAAAACTGATGGAAAAATTTGTGAAGATAGACATTAATTAAAACCATTTGGCAGTTTAAAGCTGTTAAATTCCATTGATTAGAATATCCTGTCTCACACTTGTAAGCCAGTAAGATTTGTTTCCTTTTCCAAGGAGCATTCGGTGTGTCCATTTAATTTCTTGCAATTGTTGCATGAAATCTATTAGGGAGTGATGCTTTGGGATTTACATAGTGCAGTATTTCAGAGTGACCAAAGTACTTGTTTTGTGATCCTTTCACTTTGCAGGAAATTAATTTATTATATGCTTTTTTTTTTTTTCCCAAGAAACAACAACAAATCCTCAAGCCAGCAGTCCTCATCATCTTCCTCTTCTTCATCTCTGTCATCATGTTCTTCTTCGTCTGCACTGGCACAAGAACTGTCTCAGCAAACAGCGGTAATACCAGAGTCCGATTCTAATAGCCAGGTTGACTGGACCTATGATCCAAATGAGCCTCGTTACTGCATTTGTAATCAGGTAAGGATGGCTTCCAACCTGAAATTTAACTAGAGCTGCTGTTTCGCTGTAGTTGAACTTCCTTCTCTGACTGCTAATTTAAAAACATTCTATTTGCAGTCTTGAAATTCTGATGTATTTATTTACTGGTGATATGAATAATGAACTCAACAGTGAGGCTAAAAACAAGCAAGGTTTCCAGTGATGTGACATACCTGAAGAGTTTAAATCTTTAAATGAAGACTTCAGGAATAATTAAATTAAAAATTGAACAGGTTCACAGTGAATTTAGTTAAAATTTTAAGTTAATAAGGAATGTGCTTGGTCTCTCCTACTTTCCTTTAGAAACAAACAAACAAAAAAAAAAAACCCCAAAAACCCTACAAACAGAAACCCAAACCAACCACCAAATAAAAAACTAATTTTGTAAAAGCTGTCTGGAAACTTGAGAGACTGAATGACAACATGACAAACTTTTATTTAAAAATGCGTGTTATTATTTAAAGTATTTTTGAGTGTTGGCTTTTTTTAGAGCTCATAGAATTCTGTAATCCTCTTGAAAGTATTTTTCAAATAAAGTGCTTGAAATTGTCATGTATGCAAGGGAAACATCAGGCATCTTGAAAACTGGGCTGCTAATATACTTACTAGGCACTGTTGTTTAGACCAAAATGTGCTTCCTTCAGGTTCTGAATGCTGACCTTTTTCATACAACCTGAAATATGCCGAAGTATCTTTTTTTCTGAACAAAAATTTTTTGAAAATTGATTTTATGTGAACATGTTCTTTGGGTTGTATAACAAAAGAAAATCAAAATATTATTGCTGCTGTTAATGGAAAAACTCTTCAGAGGAAGAATGTTGAACTTTAACCGTTTGAAAATGTTGATTGCTTTTAATTAGTAATGTAATTATTCATAAGGGTTTTTCTTATTTCCTAGGTGTCCTATGGTGAAATGGTAGGCTGTGATAACCAAGATGTAAGTAACAAAGTTCAAAAGGTTCATGAGATGCTTGTGCATGTAACCATTGCTTGCAGGAGTTAACTTCCCTTTAGAGTTGGTTTTGGAGTAGAGTATTTTTAGAGCAATGTTTTTGAGTTGAACCGTTCTTCAGGAAACTCCTCATCTGTCCCCACAGTTTAGGTTCTCTTAGAAGGCTTCACCCTTTACTGGGAAGGTTTGACATCTTTAAAATGCCCTTTATTTCTGTGAACTTTTAGCTTGACTAACACCAGTTGTCCCCTTCAAATAAAAAAGGACTTAAAGCAACAGTTGAATGTAATAATGTACTTACTGAGATACTACATTTAAACAGAAGAGAATGATAAGAATACTTTTGTGTCACTTAGTGTTGTCAAACTAATTATTTTGAAGCACAGCATACTTCTTTTGCTCTGTTATGTGAGTCTGTATATGACTCCTGGAACTTTTACCCTTTTATTAGTCTATTGAGTGTGTGCTGGGGGCTGAGATCCTCCTCCCTTATTGTTTTTGTCCCATGACGTTGTGTGAAAAGCAGAATCTATGCTTTTTACTCATGCTTCATTTTGATAGAATTGTATTTGTGATAGGTGTTTCAAAAAAAAAAAAAAAAGCAACCCCCCACCCAACCCCTCTCTTAACTCTGTTTTCATAGTGCCCTATTGAGTGGTTCCACTATGGATGTGTTGGACTGACAGAAGCACCGAAAGGGAAGTGGTACTGTCCACAGTGTACGGCTGCAATGAAGAGAAGAGGCAGTAGACATAAATAAGTTTCTTCATCTGGAAAACGAATTACATACTAAAGGTTTTATAGAGGACTTGGGAGGGGGAGGAACCCCCACCACACTTCTTGCAACCACTTAAGGGTTAACATAGCAGTCATAAGATCTTGAACTATTGATTTTGCTAGTTGTGTTTTAATATTGTAAGTAAATTATTTATGCACACTGATGTGCTACAGATACTATTCCAGTGAGCCTTGGATTATTCCAGTGGCCAACATATGCAGACATTTGTACTATCAAACCATTTTCTCTAAGCAGTGGGCATTCTACAATTATTCAATCTTCAGAAAATTCCGATAAGTCAAGATTTTAAATGTATGTTTTATATTCAACAGATATATTCTGCTGCATGTACTGTTCTCAAGAGCTGTTATGTAACACTATGTATATAAATGGTGCAAAAAGTCAGTGCTTCTGGAAAAAAAAAGAGACAATGGTTTTTAAAATGCCTTTATAGCTTTGGTTCTTTATGAAACTTAATTCAGCAGGCTGAAGAAAATGGTTCTTGTATACAGCGGGCTGTTGTCCTCTAGGGTACTTGAGTATGTAAAAACAAAAAAATGCTGTAGAATAAAACAAACTTGTGCCATTAGTCTTTATATGTTTCTGCTCCAGAGAAGGCGCAGGCCGTAAGAGGAAAAAAAGGTGTTAAAGTGATGATAAATTTTTATACCAAATGTGTTTATTTTTTTGTGCAAGTAATCCTTTAAATTTGAACTGTATTAGGTGTTAAAATAAAACAACCTCAACTCCTCCAATTATTGTTTTCTGTACATTTGTCAAAAAAAAGTTTGACCCTGAAATGGTTCCAGAAGATTATAGCTAACTTTGTGTAAGAAACTGCATTACATGACCCATGCGAAGGATGGTTGTACAGGAGGACATTTCGTGGGTAGGTGGATGACTAGGCAAATGCTGAAGTAGCATTTGCCTTGATGCATCTGTCTCGAGACGATCAGTGGCACCTGCTTAAATGGGCACAAAAGTTCTGTTCTCCATGTGTTTAAAAAAAAAAAAAATGCCCCTACACTGTCAAGAGAGCCGCAGGGAGGATTGCCTTCCTGTTTCATGGCATGGGTGGAAATGGGAAAGAGAGAAGAAAACCATGGTAAGGATGTCTTGCAGCTGCCATATGCCTTCCTGGACAGGGGTTTTCATGTAAAAAGCACACAGTTCAGGAAAGAATAAAGGGAGAAATAGTTGATCCTGCTGTAGAAGGGCAACGGGGGGCATCACGCTGGAAAGCCTAAATGCAGGCCCAGAAAGGACTGGAGGTACATGTAGCACAGAATCACAAAACTGATCTTTAACTTAGACCCTTGACCTTTATTTAAATATAATGGCAAGATTTTGTGTATTTTTTTTTCCCACTTGCTTATTTCGGGCATAGTTTGTAGATTTCCGTTCACTGACAATTTCCTTCTGTTGTTTCTGTATTGTTCTTTCGTGCAGCAGCACTGAAGAGAAACAAGATTATTCCTTCCACTGCTAAAAAAAATAACGCTTTCCCTTTTGAAATTAAGATTTTATTTTAGCATTGGGTTGCTCTTTGGGCTGTCAGGCGGGAAAATCCATGGTAGCTTTCCAAACCCACACAGAGGAGAAGGGAGGGAGAGAAGCAGCGATTCAATGCAGGACTATGCAAACAGTGTCAAGGAAATAAAAAGATTTAGGCTCATTAGTAATAGGGGTATGGGCAGAGAAGGCAGGCTTTATCTGAACGAAAATTAAACCAGGCTTCTGTCACAATATTTATTTAAAAATGGGGAAAAGTAGGTACTTTAAATTCATAAACTGGGTAAAAGTAGATGTGTAAGGAGGAAAACTTGATTATGGATGATAAGTAGACTTTGGTAAAAGAATAGAAATTGGTGAAAATAAACAGCAAAGAGCAGTGTTGCTAAGGTTCCTTTAAAACTGGGAACTGAACCCACCATGTATGTATTTCTGTGGAAATCTCATTTTTAAATAAAAACACTTGAGGACTAGAATATCTGGTTTTAAGTGAGGCTGTTGAGACTGTAGAGATAACAAACTATTTGTTCTATTGGAAACTGGTGCCATGCTATGAACTGAAGTTAAAAAAGCAACAGGTAATCTAGACTCTCCTTGAACTGAATGTCTAAGTCTCTAGGGCTAAGAAGAAAGTCCAGTGAGGATTAAGACCATGTGTAGCAAAATCCCTCACTCTGGTGGTAATCATACCTAAGATGGTGCAGAGACTGCAGATCCAAATAAAAATTAACGTGAATACAAATATTTATGTATTTTTATATATAAATATAAGTTGTTTTTCATGGAGGAGCTAGTTGGCTCACAAGAGGAAAAAACTTACCTTTGTCCTCATTAGGACATCAGTATTTTGCATCTAAGTTAGGAAAATACGGACAAATGTGAAAAATGTGGGGAAAAAATGCCATACGTAAGTCAAAGATGTGGAACAATAAAACCTGTACATGCTGCTGCTTTGTTTTCTTTGAAACGGGAAGCCTGTGAGAGAAGCTTACGGCTCAGCAGGTGATTACAGTGGAAAAGCAGAGAGTCATGCGAGCGGTGACGTACTGGCAGAGTCCTCGCCTCGTGGGCAGGAGGGCTCTTGGAAGCTTCGCTGAGTAGGCAAGGCCGGGTTGATGTAGCCCACCTAAAGGCGTTTAGACAGGGTGTCTCATTACAGTTTCTTTAAAGACCAGTGATGCGCTGTTGAAGAGTGGAGGCCCCTTAACGTTACATGGCTATTTGCAAAATAGAATAAGAGTAAAGGAATAAACTGCCAATATTCCCAACACGGAGAGGCCGCTAAAGGAGTCTGGCAGGACTCTGCCGCTCAGCAGATACGTAACAGGTCAGCTAAAGAGGGGTAAGTAGGAATGTAACGTTTGCACTTACGTCGGGTTCTCAAAAATAACAAAAATGGAAAGTGTTAAAAGTAGCAGAGCAATCTCATGGTACTGAGTGTCTGATAAAATGGAGGATGTAATTCAACATTTGCTAAAAGAAATATAATAATTTAGCTGCAACTGCGGCCTCTGAAGTAGCTATTGCTACGTAGGAGAGTGATGTTGGAGTTACCTAGGTAATTCTATGGAAACATCAGCTCGTTGCTCAGCAGTGGGTCAGACAAGTGCTAAGAATGACCCGGTAGGAGATAAAGAATAAAACAACACAGTTTTACGCTGTGTAAATCGATGGTGTAGTTACACCTTAACGTCGTGTAAAATTCTGGTCCGCAGAATTTTTGCTGCAAAAACGTAGCAAAACTAGGAAAAGCTCAAATAGGAGGATCGAAGTAGTCAAAGCTGCGTAATGACAACGCAGCTGAGAGGCAGCTGAACTCTCTGGGAATCTTCTGGCTGGGAAGGAGGTGGCTCAGTAGGGATGTAACGGGGCTCTGGAGATTCAGGAGTGCTGTGGGAAAGGTGTGTCTTTTGATAGAAGGAGTAATGGGGAGGTAGCCAGTCCAAAATGAAAAAAGGGCAGCATTTCTTCACACATGGCACGCTTAAATTGTAAAACTGGCCATAAAGCTTACATGGATGTAAAAAGCGACTGAGACGTTAATGGAAGCAAAGCCCATGGAGGCATAAAATGCACAAGCAACGCATCTGGATCAAAAACTCACTGAAGACCGATCACTAGAATTTAAGAGAGTTTGTAACCGGTGTTTGTTCCTGGATGTCTGCGACAGTCCTGCAATCCTCTGGCATACACCACCGAACGCTGTTTGATACAAGCGAGTGGGTTAGGGGACCCTTCAGCACTCTGCAGCGCAGCTGGCTTTAGTTTCATCTCAGTGCTCCAGCATCTGGGCGAATTTTTAGGATTAGGAGGTGTTGGTAGTACCACAAATGGAGAAGGAATGTGCTAAGCGCTCTAACAGTACAAAAAGTGGTCTTTGCCTTGTAAACTGTGTTGGCTGTTTGCATTGCAAAGAAGTAAAATTTTTCTTCTTGGCTGTAGGTTTTATTTATTCCAGGTCTGAAATGAAAGAGGAAATACATTTATGCTTCCTGCTCTGAAAATCCTGCAAGGTTGTCTCTCTGAATAGCACAGAATAATTTGCATTCTTGTACTCTTTATTGAACTTTGCAAAATGTTGTTCAACCACACAGAGTAAAGATAGAAATTCTGGGGTTGGTTTTCCCCTTTCTCTTCCCCCTTCACCAGGGAGGTACCTTCCACTGCGAGCTGGCTTTTCCTGGCAAGTTTTTTCATCTCCCGCCTCATTCTGCTGGCATGTCTGGACTGTGCGCTTTTCTTGTTCACGAGGAATGACAGGTGACAGAAGGAGGACCCGGGTGGCCTTCACCTTGACAGCAGGGGGTTCAGTTTTGCACTTACACTAAAAAGCTCTGAGAAGCAGAATTGCAAGAGGGATAAGGGTCTGACTTTTTACGGTCTCTTAGGGGTATACATGAATAGCTCGAGTTAGGCCACAGTGTATGAACACTGCCTCTGCGGTTTTGTTACTCTTCCCAGGATTGCCTAAAATGCTCCAAGAATAATGTAACTAAACCAAGAAAAATGTAACCTTTCATTATATATCTTATACATACAAGTTACGGTAATATTCCTCTGGCACTTTCAAATCGATATCTTGCTTTTATATGATATTCTATCGACAAGCAGCAGCTTTTTCTTCTAGGCATATCTTGTATTTAGGAGCTGTTTGAGCACACAAAGGTTGTCAGCAAGTTGCATGATTATGGACTTGTGCTTGCATACCTCACATCTTACAGTAATGATAGTTCCTTACATTATTTCATATACCTTTAAAGTCTATTATAAACATGACTTTAACTGTTTGCTAACTGTATTCCCTTTGTCAACTGAAAAAAATTCCTGAAGCTATTGAAATAAAACCCCTAGCATTTCTCTCTAAGATTATATTCTAACTGTTAATATTATTAAGATGATTATAACTAAGAGAAGTTAACATCTATTACAACTGGAGTAGAGGAATTACTTGTAGAGAAGTGTAGAGTAGAGAAAGTACTTGCCTGATGACTGCACAAGAAATCTACCTAATGGAGTAGAAAAGAGGTGGTGGAGTCACCATCCCTGGAGGTATCTGAAAGACGTGTAGCTGCGGCACTTCAGGGCATGGTTTAGGAGGTGTGGTGGTGTTGCGTTGGCAGTTGGACTTGGTGATCCTAGAGGTCTTTTCCAACCTTAATGATTCTGTGATTCTATGATTCTGTTCTATGAAAATGATGAACAATGTTAGGATCCACAGCTGTTTTACATTTTTAAAGTGCTACTGTGTATTTGTACTTTGTACCTTATGTTAGGAAAACTTCTGAGAGTTGTGACAGCTCTGCTCCATTGCAAATATTTATTCAGCAATGCCATGTACATTGAATCAAATTTGTAAGCTCACATTTACGAAACCAGGTACCGCCGAGTAAGAAAATTTTCACTGTAGTTTAGGAGTCCAAAGAAGGGATTCTTAAACTAAATGAAGTAGATGCAGTTTTCAGCTATGATTTATATATTTTTCATAAAAATAACAAAATTTGGGGGAACTCTAAGTATACTTTTATTGCTGAACACAGATTTATTTATTAGGTTGACAGTTAACTTGGTTTTCCTAATTAGGGTTATACTAAGCCTTTCTTTACAGAAGAGTAAGTACTAGTTCTACTGCATTTGCATACAAGAAACAGAAACAGGGAGGAATGTGAAGATAATTTTATATTGTTTCCACCTGTGAAACTGTGGCCCCATGACTTCAAAGCAAGTTTTGCTCTTTCTTTTCAGGAAAAGACGTGGGATAGGTGTTTGGATAAACTTTGAAGCATGAGTGTAGTTAAGTGCTGGAAGGGGTCAGTCAGGGAAGCACTATGGAATTAGGGAATCCTTTCTTGTCAGAAGTACAGGAATATTTTCCCCTGTATTGATAAAGCAAATGTTTTTTACAGCTCTGTTTTTTATTCTGGTGAGACTAAACTTACATTGTTTCTGGGTGTGGGTAAAAATAAGTGCTCATCATATTTAAAAATTGTTTTAATAAATGTTCAGTTATGTGGTTTCCTTGAAAAGGTGATGAGTTGGAGCGTTTCCGCTGTGATGAATTCATCTGGATATGGTATTCTTGACTTAAATTATTTTAAAATGTGTTTAATTTCTCTCTCATGTTATTTGGGGCTAAATTAATCTCAGCCTTTTAAAGAAAGCACATTCTATAGATGGATGGATTAGTCAATAGTTGAATGAAATGACAAGAAAAACATGTGTTCCTTAGTCAGGTCTGGAAAATATAATGGTTCTACAGTCAGTAGTATTGATCAACCCTTTATTTTAATTTAGAAAGATACACCATATATTTCCCTGGGATCTTCCCAATAGCCTCATACTCTTGGAATGGCTAAGGAACTGAGGAAAAAACAGAAATTAAGCTAGGAATTCTTTTAAAATTACCCTGAAAAATTAAAATTATGTATTAATCATTTTAATCCCGAGTAGAAATTTTCTTAGATGCTGACTTAAAGCATGCTTGTGCACACAGAAGTCCTGATTTCAGAAGCAATGGTTACCTTTGAGAGAGTCACATCAGAACAGTTACGGCCATCCCTTCTATAACATTGTTGGTTGCTCCACTAAGACATAGATAGAATCTAAAATATGCACTGGGAAAACACCTCTGTGAAGTTTTAGCCCAGGACAGGAAAACTAAAGATGATCCTCAAAAAAAAGAAAGGGGAAAAAAAATCCAACTTCAAGGTATTTTGGTTACTATCTCCATTAATGTTCAAGATTTACCAACTCTAAAGTACTTTTCATTTTGAAAGTTCTTTCCAAACACTCACCTACAGCTATTTACTTAAAGACTTCTGTTAAGAGGGCGAAAGGAATGTACAGAGAATGCCTCTTTATGGAGGCTGACAAGCCTTTTCAGAGAAAAGGTTCTCAGCTTTCCTTTTACCTACTGTTTAAATCTTAAGTAGTAATATTTTAACTCATGAGGAAGGAATAATCTAAATATATTGTTCATAGTTACATCAACACATTATAAAACTGTAACCTGATTTCATATTTGCCTAATGCTGGCATGATTTTAAATCAACCTCAAATATTCTCTGTAATTCTCTTTCCGAAGTCTATTTTAAAACAAGTGAATTAGCTATCAGCCTTATAAAGAGTTTATTAATTTTCTGTGTTGGCACTACCTAGTTTTACTTTATTTTCCAAAACAAATATCTCTTCAGTACGCTTTAGTTTTAAAAGTGCATCAAAACATAGTTATATGGAAAAAGTGGTCGAGTTAAAAATCTTAATAAGATATGCAGCTACTTCATGCTGTATTTCAGAGAGATTCTGATTTGGTTATTTTTTGTTTATATTTTAGTTTATGCAAAATCAAATCCAGAGAACATCTACACCTGCCTCTAGTCATAGAATATACCTCCATAATTAAAAAATATAACGAAACAACCCACAAGAGAGACAACCCCAAACAACCCAGTAATCAGACAATGAACAAAAATGCTTCTGTTCACTTTTCAGCCCCTCTGGACAATTCAAATTAAGTGTGGAAGTATAAAAACTGACAGCAAAACATTTTAGATCTCTCAGACCTGAGAAATATCTTTCTTAAACCTTGCTTTTACAACAGCCCCTTGCCTGGAATGCTAGTTTTACATATGGCCCGTTTAATCAAAATGGTGAAGATCGCCCACTGGCCGCGTGATGTTCGGCTGCCTCCCAGCCGTATCGCAGCGGTTCAGCATGACGTCCCTCCCACGGTTTCGGCTTTCAAGCCACTTCCTCCCAGCCCAGTGCAATAGCCGTCAGGTGTGTTTTCAGTAAGCCGTGCAGTCAAACAGACCAGAGCCGAGAGGCCACGTAGTGACTCTGCGTGGGGCAGGACACAAGGAACTCATCAGTCCGCACGCCAGCTGCAATGGGGACTTTCTGTGTGGCCTCCTTCAGCATGTGTGTTCTGGCCGCCTTGCTTTTGTTAGCTGTAAAAATGGTTAAACTTATTTTTCAGCTTTACTTTTAGAAAAACCATGTGGACTAGGTTGTCAGAAGTCAGTGCTTAAAAGATGTAATGTTCTTAAGGGTATTTCTAAAGTAAATTCTGTGCCACAGTGGTTGCTGTTATCTTGTTCTGCTGTAATCATGCCGCAGCAGCTGGACTCCTGCAAGAAACTGTGTAGTTATAACCAGAGCGATAAGTTCAGAAGTATACCATTATCTTTTTCTGCTTGTCCATAAGGACAACAGAATAGCATGTCTGGCATCTCCGCATATTCTATTTGCTTGTACCATAATTTCTCATACACGTGCACAATATGTGAAGTGCCCCAGGTGACGCATTTCTGTACTGGCTTATTGCATATCCTGGCAGCACCACAAGAATGCAACAAACTGGAATAAACCATTATCTAGTCTAGTATATATAATAATGGCCGGTTAGCTGTATGGGCACCTTGAGGGGCAGAGGTGAGCATTTAGTCTACCTTTCTGTGTGATGTGGGTGTCTTAAAACTCTACTTGCTAACAGAGGAACTCTGTCAAACAAATACCCATCAGTACAAAGCCTTTTGATGATACAAAAAAAAAATCGAGTTCTTGTTCCCTTGTGCCTAAAACACCCACATGTATGAACTCAGCCACTGAAGTCAGTGGAGGCGATAATGGGGTTCAAGTTGTACATTTGCATGGATATTTACTGTACTGGGGCTAACCAAAATTTAATGATCAAAATGTCTGAAATGATTGGCACCTGGAAAACTTGATCCAAAACTATAAAGCTTGTTTGTCAGTTATGGCAGGCGCACCATCTGCAGCAGCTCACACTAAATCATCTGAAGGACAACACAGAGACAGCTGTAGGTACCTGAGAGCATTGTTTTATGTTCATACAATAGAGGTAACACTAAATGATGTTTTCTTGTTTGTAGGAGACTTCCTTTTGTTTCCCTGCTGCCAAAGAGCATCAGAGGACTGCTGAAGCTAGGAGACACTGGGGTGGTCGTTCAGAACCACTCTGCTAAAGGAAGAGAGGATGTTCCTGATCTTGGGAGCAGTGAAGAGGAAGAAAGGCAGCCAAAGGTAATGGGACAGAAGAAATACGGTTTAAGGAATTTAAAGAGTGAACTGGAAGATGAGTGTTTATGGAATGAGGAGCCTAGTTGTATTTTTCTTTTTCAGCTTCTGAAAGTTGGTTTATCTGAAACAGAGCTTGCTCCTGAACTTGAGGGCAACTGTATAAAAAAACTAGTGCTTGGGAATGACTATCATGAATTTTCTGGTTACCCTGGTTTTCCTTGTTTTCTGGACTGTTTTGGGGCCACTTGTGCTGTGGAAAGAAGGAGAAAAAAATAAATGCTCTACTAGTCTTGGCCACCTACATAATGCAGCCAGGCTAAAGTGAAAAGGGAACATGGCAATGAAATACTTTAGTTTACACGAAAGAAGAGGAAAGACCTTGTGACAGCACCGAGGACTATGACATTTCAATTCTGTATTTTGGGTTTACTGGAACAGAAACTAGAATAGCTAATTAAAAAAAAAAAAAAGAAAAAAGAATTCTAAGTGGTAGAAATAAAAGGGTTTGCTAAATGCCCTTACAGACTGGGCCTTTCCTTCACATTTGTTTTCATTCCAGCAACTCCGTGACTGGCTTGCAAGCTTCACCCATTCCCACTGTATCGGAAGCTGTTTAGGACATGTGCTACTGACACCCTGGAGGCCTGGCTGAGTGATCGCTCCTTCCTCTTTGCAGTAGCCTCAGAACCGGTATGCTTGCCAGTGGCTGTCCCTCTCCACCCTGTCTCCTTCTCATGAAAGCTTTTCTGACCTGGTGCTGGGGCTGGAGGGGAAGGGCCTGGCATGGGGAGGGTGTCCCAGTATATGGAACCATTGGTGAGCAATATGGATACCCTCCATTGCAAACGTCATTTGATCAGGCAGGGAGTGGCTAGGATGTAGTCAATGACACTGGTATTCTCAGTTTCTTCCCACTCCCATCAGTCACTTTCACCTGAGTATAAGGAGCTAGGCAGAACTGCAAGGAAAACATTATTTTGCAGCACAGCACATAAAACACATTCAGAGCCCTCCTCCGGGTACAAGGCAGTGAACAGCTCTTCTTGCAGAATAGGTGCATGAGAAAGTAGAAAAGTATTTGTGCAAATACCTTTCATATAATAAACCCAGAGACTGTAACTGAAAAAAAAAATACAATAAGAAGGATCTAGATCACCTAAAAGAAGAAATTATTCTCTGTGTTAAAAAAAAAGAGAATAATTTTGAGAGGAGACAGAGCTGCCGTCAGAAAAAGTTTGTAGGAAGAAAGAGGAAGACCTGAGAATGGAAGTTCAAATGTCCTCACCTGAGGTGTGAAAAGGAGGACCAGCAAGATGCCAGAGAAGAGATGTGAACCATGACAAAACCAAATATTTACTTAAAATAAAAAGGAACCCAAATGCTGTCAGAGGTCATGAGATGTTTCACCTTATTCCTGTTCTGCATACCCAAAGATAAATGTCTATGTTCTTGCAGCCTATCTGGGCATTTTTTTTGGTTATCAGGTATTTTTATTCAGCTCTCAGCAGTAACCAATCTGTCTGAGCAATCACTATGGCTAAAAAAGCCATAAATCTGTGTGTAATCTCAGAATAACTGCTGCAAGGGGATTATGTCAAGAGTCAGTGAATAAATATAGACAGGAAGAAGCAAAGAATTTACCAATCTATTTCTTCCTCCTTTGCTTTTTAAGCAGGAACCAGTATCTTCAGAAGACATTGGTCTTCAGCTGCTTTCCCTTATCCTTATGTAAAGCAACTTTCTGTATCATTAACATATATAAATATATAGATACCTGTGTTTCATTGTCACCCTTCTTCCAACAGACAGTAGTGTGGAACTTGGCTGACATACAAAGAGATGCTTCTGGACAAATAACTTGGTCCACATCCTACCTAAAACTTTAGGGAGGTTCAGTAGTCTGGTGAGTTGAGTGTCAAGCTTTGCCACTGCCTAAAAGGTCCTGTTCCCTTCCTCTGTTTACATCCTCTCTCACTCGTGTTCTCCTGATGTTTAACTTGTACCAGCACTAGAGCCCGTTGGACCTCTCGGCCGATTTGGCTGACTCACGTGGCAGAAGACCAATCCAGCTCAGCAGTCTTCTCATGAGAGGATCTAATGAGCACCACCACAAGGTCGGAAGAGAGGAAGGGAAAGAGCAGGAGCAGAGGTAAGGAGGAGACGCTAAAAGCAGGGGAGAGGGGAGCAAGCAAGACCTTCCCCTTTCTGCTACAGGGAAGGGGAATTACTAGACTGGCTGCTCTGACCATGGGACTGCAGGCCTAACAGCACCTTTCTTGGGGCAAAACAACCAGCAATCACAGCTCTTAACACACTGACAAAATTTACAGACTAAGAATCTAGAATGGACTATATACGGACTATACATATATATATGGACTCCAAATCCTATGATAAGAGAAGTAAACACACCGCATGTGTAGTCCAGATCATTTATTGCCTCTTACATAAAGACAAAATATTAAATAAATCAAAAGGGGAGTCTCCCCTAAAACTCTTCTCGCATTAGCATCAACTGTTTTGCTTTCCAAGGATTTGCAGAATCTTCTCTGCTAGCCTGCCTTCACTGTGAGCCAAGATCAGAGAGCTGAGCCAAAGCGGGATTAAGACGTGAATCTCTGTCCTCTGGAGTGCTCTGTGGAACAAAATCACAATATCATTAAGGCTTACAGTGTTCTGTGAATGGGAAAAGGGGAGAGAGTCTGGGTATTTACTACGCTGGGATTAATTTAAACTTCAATAGTATCAAATCTTCCAATGTGCAGAGCAATAATGAAATGTATTCCTCCTATTTTCTTCACTCTGTGCCAGTCTTCCCCATTCACTACTTGTAATGGGACCACACACAGGATTGAAGATACTGAAAATGTAATTGCAGTCTGGATTGAATTCAGGGTGAAGTAAAGAATCGTGTAGGGTGTGGCTGAGCAGGCTTTCTCCAGCACAGTTTAACTGGATGTTTTACTTGCATATTTACAGTTCTATTAATGCCTATTGTTCATAAAGCTTTTATCCAATATTTGAAGTTAGTGAGAATTTATGGCCCTTGGCTTAGTTCTTAGTTTGCTAGAAAATAAAAAAAAGAAATTAAAGGGTTGACCATAAACAATGAATATTGCACATAGGTTTGCACTGTGAAGATGACAGACATGATTACAAGGACTTGACTATAAGTTCATTTAGAAATGATCTGTTTAAGCTTATTTCATGTGACCTCATTTATCACTGAAATGGTTGCTAGTACGCTATACTTTGTAATTTGAAATTTGCTCAAGAAAAGAGCAATTGTGAATAGTTTTTTAAACATATTTTCTTCTTGACAGCCTCGATACAGTGAAATTATTGATGCAAAATGGTTTTCATTATATCAAATCCTGATCTTATAAGCACTTATGTCTGGACTTAACTTCACTCAGATTTGCAGAATAATTCACGTTAGGTCTCTGAGTGAAGTTAAGCATGCATAAAATGGCTCTATTCAGCTGGCCTTAAATTTCTGCTAACTTTCTGTGCCTAATATTTTTTTCTTGGTTGGCTCCTGGCAAATATCTGTCCAGGTCACTACTAGAACATGGAAATCATTCTTCAGTGGTCACTAGCTTTCACCACCGAACAAACACAGAGGCTTGAGTAAAATGGAAGCTGTGTTAGTATGAGTTGGATTGCTTAATACCCCAGTGAGATGATGAATGGTGCACATTACATGCCTGCATGGCATATTGGCTAAGTCCTTTCAGATCCTAGCCCCTGGCAATTTTTAGCAAGTCGTGTGACTTTCCTCTCACCTTTTCTGTGTCAGGGTTTCTTTAAGCACTTACAGTCTGTTCCAGATGATGCAGATGGAACTGGGATTCTGGCTGCAAGCACTGGAGATCACTCTTGATGGACACGGCTGGTTGGTTTTGGCAGAAGTGATCCCTGCAGGACCTTTCCTCATGCAGAGCAGGACAGCTGTAGGGAGCACCCAGGAAAGCAGTCCTGCGTGAGTGGAAGGAGTAGAGAGAGGTAAGTAGGCTAGAGAACTCTTAATCCATGCAGTGGGAGCAGCCACTGGAAGGAACAGGCCTGGGAATCCCAAATAGGAAATTAATACTAGATTTGTTTTGTATGTCAGAAAGAGGAGATTTGCAGGTTTCTGCCAAGATCTCTAAAATAAGTACATATGCCTGCAAATATAAATACTTAGCTGGATATTTCTGATCTTACAGATAATTGTGTTCTGCAGTTGTCTGAATATTATGCACTGAAGACTCATGAGTTTGGGACCCAGGAGGCCTGACACTTTACCCACTTATATCCTTAGTTATGGCAGGCGAATTAGGCCCCATTTGCAATAGTCTTGGCTTAATTTCTGAAGTGTCAGAATGTGACCAGGTAAGTCAGTAGACACGTAAGCCCGGAGATGTGGTGGAATCCTGATTCACAAGATGACAGGAATCATGTTCATTGCACTCTGGCTGTGATTGGGAAAAGTATTTACAGCTTAAGAAATGTGCATTACATGCTATTGTCATGAAAAGAAACCACAAAACATAAAGAAGAAGCCAGCTCTCTCCTTGGAACATCTGGGAAAAGCAGATGAACAGAAGGCTGATCCCCAGGAGTACACAGGAGGCAGTGATCTGCCTGCCCTCTCCTGATATCCCTTCATCTCTGCTTTTGCAGTAGCAGTCTTGGTAAGTAAAAGTTGTCAGCTTGTCCTGAAGACTTGGGGCCCATGAGTGATCTTGGGGTTGCAGGAAGGATGAATTGGCTCTGAGACACTGGGGAAAATGTGAGGATAAAAACCCTACTTATAAGCTTAAAAGGGGAAAATTATGTTGGGCTGCAGGGAGAGCATGGTTACTTGCTGTGCTGAAGGTAACTGAGGCAGCAGGGGGTGAGGACAGAAAGAATTACTTTGTTCTGTTGTGGGGCTCTACCAAGAGGGTATGATCACCACATAATGAAGCAACCATTAATCCAAATCTTTATAAACTGGTTTTAATCAAGTCTTCTAGCAATAGCACATAAAGCTCTGACTAAAAACCCCTCACTAAGAATTCGGGAGAAGTTGACAGCCACGCAAATGCCACCCATACAGCTGGTGGTAGTGGGCCCAGAAATCAGGGCATGCCAAAAACCACAGGACAATCTCTTAAAACAATAAAGCAACTCTACTATGCTCTCCTCCTCCACTGACGGTGTTACTATGGCTCCCAGGCTGGCTGTAGCGTCTCTGCAATTCTCCTTTGAATGTATCAGCCCCCTGGGTACCCTCCTCCATTGTATGGCATAGACCTACCCTGAAGCCAGCTGCAGGGAACCCATGGTTTTCCAACATCCGCTAGACAGATTTGTTGGCTTGCCAGAGGCTTTGCAACACAGACTGGCTGGAGCAGGACCCAAGGATGCTAGTGTGCTAGTGTGCTGGGAAGGAGGGAGCATCAGCAACTTGTCTCCAGAGAGCAGAGATGGGAGTTTCTGTGTGGATGGTAAACATGTAACATGGGAGGGTACAGGCAAGTTTTGTAGCCCTTTCCTGCTCAGGATAACCCAGGAGTCTAATTTAGACGACGACAGCCCCAGACAGAAAGCTAAAATGCAGTGCATGTGACAGCTGGGGTTCTGCATGAGGTGTTGAATGACTTCTACGGCATTTTTCTATACGTGCAAATTGATGGTTTTAGTATGAAAAAAGGAAAAAAGGATCTGAAAGCTGAATAAACACCAACACTTCAAAGAAATATATACTCTACTCTTCATTGCTCTATTTAGGCCTCTACCTTGCTAATGCTACTGCTGCTGTTGAATTGTGCAGATTGGCTCAAAATTATCACAACAATGCCCATTTCTTATATATGAGGCAGTGTATGAAGAACTCTTTCTTTTCAAAAATAACTAAGATGGAAGATAAAATAGACATCTTGTATACAGACATTTTTAGCTAAAAGAACTTGATTATATGAGAAGTTTAGCTCTATAAAGATAACAGAGTTCCTCAACTGTTCCCATCTGTCTCGTCCCTGTCCTGTGTCAGCAGGGGGAAGTAGTAACTAAGACCTTCTGAGGCTTAGATACTAAGTGCTTTTACTGGAGTATTTTTGTCCGCCCTCCTTTCTTTCCCTCTTTGACATCAGTAAGAAGTTTTATTTATACACTGCTATGAGATAGTATATCTACTGTGGAAAATTACTGACAACTGCTTTGCCAGCGACGCTTACATCCAAGTAATTCTGCTTCCTTTTACGACATTTTTGTTAATCTGGATTAAAATATTGCAGATGCTGCTCAGATTCCTACAGCCTGTAAGATATTAATATTGTTTCAATCATACTGATTGTTGTAACAGCAGTTTTCTAAAAATTGCTGTGATGGTGGCTTCGAGGCATGCAGTGTGAGCAAGGACACCTCTTGTTCCCCATCCAGATCTCAGGCTGTGTCTCCAAACCCCGTGCCTGCTCAGAGCGGAGCTAGTTTAGCCCCACCCTCTGAGCAGTCCAGCCTTTATTTATATGAAATCTGTGGTCCAACTGGCTTCAGATGGCGTGTGTATGTGCGTGTGCCTGCCTTCTGAGTGTGTGAGACGAGCTGGGATCATGAGCCAGGGTTGTTCCAAGTGGTTTTAATCAGCAGCCCATTAGAGCAGAACGGAAAACTTCTAACAGGATAAGAACCGAGTAAGTAAACCTAACTTTGAACTCACAATCTGGACAAAACAAACGCAAATGAAAATCTTCATAGCCTGTCAGTTTTCAGATAAATGATCACTTTTAGAGAGAAAGCTGTGCATGCTGACAGGAAGGAGGTAATTTAAAAGGACTGGAATGAAGGAAACTGTAAAAACAAAGTGGGAATTGAGAATGCAAGAGAGAAAAAAACAGCAAACGATTGTTCACGAAGTTGGTACACTCTCTTACTCTTTTCAGCTGTGGACAGGACATATTAAGCTTTAACCTCTTGCTTTCTTGGATACTGTTGTCTGGCTGGGACTTCCTTCTGGAAAGGGGGTGAAGATTTCTGCTCCTCACCTGTCTGCCAGCAGGTCTGTTCTCCCGGGGGTGTGGTGTGGACGACCTCCTTACAGAACGCCCCATGGCATGCTGCTGCTAGCCGCTGCTCACTTGCTGTTTCTTCACAGGTTGTTCCTGTACCCCATGGGAGGGTACTTCCAAAGCCTCTGCTCCTCTGGAACCCGTGACTTCTTGCCAGGCACCAGGAAAGCACTCAGCAGCAGAAGTGGGGGAAACTCTCACTAGTGTTGGGTAAAGTGTGCCTTTGACTTTTTTCACCCTGGCAAGACGTGGCTACTTGGACTGCATCTGCAATGTGGCAAAGGGTGAAGTGAGGACGGCAAAGAGGCCATGGTTTGTGGGCAAGTCCCCAGGTGCCGCAGGCTTTGTCGCCCTCGTCCCTTCCTTCTGGCCTTAGTGGTGGCCATCTGTCTGTTCTGCCAGACCCTGACTCCTCTCATGACCAGCAGCATCCTTTCAGCAGTCATTAATGGGATTGCACCCAATAAACTGACTAAAACACAGCAAGGAAGATACAAGGAGGTGTCCCCAAGCAACACTCACTGCTTCCTTCCTGGCAGTAATTCACAGACAGTGAAAAAGGTAAGTCAGCTGGAGCAGAGTGCTGAGCAATAATTAGCAAAGCGAGGGATAGTGAGTCTGGTAGGATCATCTGAGTCCAGCTAAAATTAGCCTAAGCTTGGAAGTCTGAGATCTGTATACAAACAAATGGGTGATCTAATGACAGCGGCATATGCGCAAGCACATCTCCATTACCAGCTCCTCAGTGTGGTGTTATTAACACAGGAATCCTGAAATCTTCGACTGAAACATGGCATTGCTTTCTGACTCCTGGGAGATTTCAGCTTGCTGCACAGACCGTATTTTATTTTGGCTTTAGGAATCGGGTCAGAGGCTTTACAGTACAGGCACATAAATCAGGAGCCAGTGGGGTTTTATGAAAGTGACTGAGGCGGTTAATTAACACCGGGACTGCAGCTGCCCTGTGCTAGAGTTATCTGCTGGTCAGTTTTGTTTTTTACTGGGATTCTGCTGAAAAGCTGAATTTAACTGCATTTGAGAAATAAAAAAAAGGCACTTTTCATATTTTCAAATCACACTATTTACTTTGGAATCTTTGTCCCACAAATTTTACTTTGTCCTTAGGTTACCTGACCTCATGTTTATTTTGTATAGGGGTCCTAGAATGGGTGTTAAAACCTAACAAACGCAGACACTGTTATTTTAGTCGGAAAATGTGGTTTGTTAAATGGTCCAGACTGAGGTAGTTATTTTTACTCTGGAATCTGTAATCAGCACTAGCACAAATGTTTCAGGTTTTCTTCAGTCCTACGGAAGGCTGCTAATAGCACAGCAGATATCTCAGCGTGAAATTACCATTATGCTGGCACTTTATATACAACTGTACCAGGACTATAAACAACCTCTGACTTCACAGATTATGGACAGCATCCACATAAGGCAGTTCAAATTAAAAAAAAAAAAAACTAGGCGGCTGCTTCTTTGATTAGTCAGGGTTCATAGTCCGAAAGGTCAGCAATATTGATTTTAGGAGAGCAGTTGTAAAGTGCATCTTCTGCAACAACCAAAAACAGATATGTGAAATAACTTTGGCATGAACTCTTTAACCTTAAGTTTTAAAAAATTGATTTTTTTTTTCTTGTGAAGGTCAGAGATTTATCTTATGAGTTGCAGAAATCTACTCCATGCTTTGTTTGTCATAATTTTATATTTTAATGACCTTTTAGTACACTAGGTACCCAGATTTGGATTTGTTCAACAATGTGACAAGAAGAATTACAATTTAAAGGGAAATAAGCACAGCAGGCAGATGCGGATCATATTGTGTTACAGCTTTTGACACTTACAGTCCATTCCTTTTTATTCATTGCTATTGTAATGGCAAAGAACATTTCATATCTTACCTTGGGCTACCAGAAGTCTGTAAGAACTGGTGAAATAATGGCAAAGTTTTGCTAGTATGCTGTTTGGTTGAAAATATCTGTATCTTCTTCCTTCCCAATTTGCCTAAGAAAAAAGCAGATTGACATTGAACTTAGTGTGCTGGCTATCTGAAATGAGAAGGAAGCTTATGTTTTTACAACATGCTGTACTTATTGCCCTCCAGCATACATGGTTGAACGTGACTATCACACACACATGCTGAACCTATAGTACAGATGTAAATGTATATGTTAACCCTAATAGGTATGTTTTCCAGGGCTGTGCTACTCTAACACATTCCTCTTCAAGTTCTGAAGACCACCCATAGCTGGCTCCCTATTTGCCTTGAAAGCTTCCTCTAGAGCATGAAGAACAAAATGTCTTGCACATGTTGGGATGTTACACTAAGTTGTTCTCTGTTTCCAGAGAATGCTCTGCAGGTTGTGTGGGCTGAATCTCAGGGAACAGAAAAGACAAACATCTCCAAATATCTCTACCACTTTACTTTGAAAGCGTGTTCTTGAACTGAGTATTTTTGCCCACTGCTTATTCAGATAGCTGAGCTGTTATCTTGCATGATTTTATTGGGTACCCAGTAACATCTAAGACAGATGTCATGGTTGAAACTTTACACCATTTTACTTTACAGCCACATGCCCACCCACAGTAGCTAGTTTGGAAACAAGTTTTCATTAAAGCTCTGGTTTAAATCTTCATGTATGAACCTGGAAAAGTACTTTAAAATATAGTCCAAGTTATTAACATTTTAAATTAATTGGTCACACATGTATTCTTGTTCTATAAAGAGCCCAGGAAGTAAATTTATTAAAAAGAATCTATCCTGCAGTTACACAGTGACTTCAAGAAAACAGTACAAGAAGTCTTATGAAATCAAAGTTAATTAATAACTTTTAAGGAAAAGAAGACTCTGCTGGAGATAATATTCTTTAGGTAACATCCAGTGTTTCTGGGTTTTGAGGCATAGCATCTGCCTCACTGCAGAATCTCTTCTGACTGGGTAGGGGCAGGTTTAATTCTCACTTCCTTCATAGAAACAATTAGTATTGTGTTGAGCCTGCTGTGAGAATTTAGTTATGATTGTTATTGCATGAGCAAAATCCCCTTCCAAAGTCTGATAATTTCTCCGTTGAGAGTATGCATAGCACTAAATGCCTCAAAAAAAAAACCAAACCCAAACCAAAAAAACCCAAACACAGACCAAACAAAAAACAACAGGAAAAAAAAAGCTGGTACCTTTTGTGATCCAGTGGGGGAAGCAGAGGGAACTTTCTCATTTTGGAAAGTTCCAGACAAATGCAGAAAAAGCATGGGAGTGGAAATAGGCAATTTAATCTGTAAATGTGTCTTTAACTACATCCAAGATGCCCTGGGCACATAGTCAGGCTGCCTTTTTTAAATTGCAAAAATGCAGATTTCATTCATAGCCTGGAAAGCCTGACAGAGCTCGCAGAGCTTCTCCCTCAGATATCACACATTACAGCAGTTTTAAAAGCTGCTGGAGAGCTGGTCCTGCAGCCCCATTTTCACATGAACAGAGGTCAACATTTTCTAGTATAAAATTAAATGTTAATATCTGTAGCATGAAAAATAGAAAGCTTATTTCTGAATCTCCAGCATTAAAGGCTTTTGAGGGAGATATATCCAGCAGCAGGCTGTCTTCATGTTCAGCCAGGCACACTTACCTCCTGCATGACAACATATTTGCAAATATATATGGTAAGGAGAAGAGTTGGTGCTTAACATCAAAACTGAAATAGGTATCAACAGGAAGACCCCATACAAGCCCTGTGTATAGGTTTGCCTGACATGGTATTGTGCCAGAAATACGTTTGGTATCAGCCAAATGTAAAACAATTACACTCAAGTAATTTAGCTCTGCTTCTCAGCCAGTTCTGAGAAGAGCTAATTAGCTGGTTACACTGTGTTTCCACTCTCTGAATTAATTCAGCCAGAGCCAGCTTAGGTGTCTGCACAGCCGTGGGTTTTGCCCAGGTAGATGTAGTACCTCTGCTGTTGGGAGGAAAGAGTGAGACAGTATTGCCCGCGTGATAGGCACTGTTTTGGCAGACTAGCTCTCTAACCATGGCTAATGTATAAAAAAATATTAGATTTAAAAATTTTAAGATGGGTCTTGAAGGAGATTATTTCATGGATACTGACAAAAGCATTGCTTCACATCCCATGGCCATTTAAGGCCAGCTGAGAAAAAGAAAACCAAGACATGCAGCTGATTATATGGGGATTTAATGAGTGGGTAAGGCTGGCATCTTAATAAATGAAATATAACAGGTATGGCAAAAAAAGCTGTCTTCGCTTTCAAGGCCCTCAACCTGCCACTTATGTTTGGTGTGAAAGATACATCTCCAAGATGAGCTATAATAAGGTGAGCAAACAAGAAGAATGAGAAAAGGGGTTTTTTTACAGCTTCATTCTGAACAAATAGGATAGCATATAGTTTACTGGGAGTGGACAGTGTGAAAGATATAAGATGAAGACAGCTTGCTATGGCCACATCTCAGAGGTGCTTTGTGGAAAAGGAAAAAACAAAAAAAAAGAGAGAAAGGAAACATGTTTTAGTCCTAACCAAGACATAGAGGAAGAGCCAGTCGAACATCTTGCACAGGTTACAGGCCCAGGTACCTATATTTGAAAACTAGGAGTGAAATTACTGAAAAGCTGAGAAATTGTAACTAGAACTTTAAAACTCTCTCTTGTCAGAGTCAGAAAGCTGGACTTCATAGTCAATGGAAATAGCTGCCTCTGATGCAAAATTCATCATGACTTAATGCAGACATTTAAAACAAATCTGATGAACTTCACCCTCTAAAGGCATATGTCTGGGGTTTTCTTCTATTGATTTTTTGGATGGAATATATTTACTTCAGTCAGAATAAGCAGGGAAGGAAGGGGGCAGGAGAGGAGTGTCATGGAAGAAGGCATGGGGAAAAGAGACACTGGCTGGGGCAGGTACGGGAGGCAGAGTAGGGAACTATGGCTATGAGGTAATAGTATCCTCAGAAGGCACAGATGAGATTGTGCACAGAGGTTGCTGGATTTGTGCTGTGGAAGAGAAAGGGAGATAGGAATGGAAATGGAAAGAAAAGGAGACAAAGCTAGTGGGAACTTTTGAAATGTAAATATGTGAAAAAGGAGAAATGAAGCTCGATGATAGAATGAGAAGGGGTGATTCTGGCTTTTATGCAGAAATGGAGTGTGGTGAGAGCTCTGGATAGAAAAGATTACATTATGCATAATGAGGTTTGATACTTCTTTAAATTTAATCTTAAAAAGGATATTTATTTTATAGAGTACAGTAGGGGGATGAGAACTCTTTTCCTCCTCACAAAAGAACAAAGAACTGCTAGTATGAAACCTCTGTTAATAGAAAGCAATTGACAGATGTCATGGTATCAGCAACCGGTTTCCTTGGAATGATACCACAACCACATTGCACCCTATGAAAGCAGAACTTTTCCCCCTTTTCAGTGTAAAATGCAAAAGGCATTGAGGAAACAGCTATTTTTACTGCGCAGATAGCTGGAGATATTTTGGTGATAAAGGGCAAGGCTATTGTGGTAGCAGCCAGGAAAGAGGGGCAGGGTGGAGACTCTTTGCAGGAAGGGAACTTTGAGAAGGATGCAGCACGAGCAAATGGGAAATGGAGGCAGAATCTCACTCCTGCCCTTCATTGGACCCCTTTCCTCAAGAGTAGCTGTTTCGATAAGGTGGTAGTTCTCAAGACAATGCTGTTGGTATCATGAACTACATGCAATCATAAAGCAAAAGCATTTTGATAAGAGCCCTGTACTTCCAGCTCAGAGTGCTGGTGATGACTATGCAAGTAACTCCAGGTTTGGATTTATGAAGTCATCAGAAAACAGCCATCAAAGTTGTGCCACTAATCTAGTTGCTTTTTCTGTATTTATTCAGCAGACAAATCTAAGCAGAATTACATTCCAAATCTAACAGAACATAAAGACAACACTTTTAAATATCCTCCAGAAAGTGAAACAGGAAATTAACTTCCCTGTTACTTCTCGATACAGGAGCTGTGTGCACTCCCAATATAACAGTAGTATGACCAACTTACTATTTCTATGAACTTTTATGCAAACTTTGAAAAGAATTTAAAAGTCACGTTTGGAATTAATAAGGGTCTGCACAGTCCTGTAAATGAATGACGTAGGGCATTAGAACCATATGCTAAGTTTTTATTATTGCTCTTCTTATTAATGCTGTTTAATATTCATGCAATAGTTTCTAGGAATCCCACTCATGGATTTTTTGTAATGTTCTTGTGCTAAGTGGTATTTAGCAGCAAAGGTAATCGACACTTCCTTTGCTGGCTAAATGGGAATTTAGGCAGTTCTCTGCCTGTGCTGGTGTTGTTTATATAACGTTGGTTCTCTTTCATGGTATTTCTGTTGCACTCCTCTTTCATGCAAAGGTCTTTTGGTTTGCATAGTGGCTTGTATCTCTCTTTTGCAGCTCATATATCTCTTTTGCAGGAGGCCAGTACCTGCGGAAAGCAGAGGGGTTAAAGTAAGCTGCAGTCAAGTGATTTGAAGCTATTGGACAAGACTCTGACAGTCTTGGCTAGCTTAGTGTAAAAGAGTGACTGTCCATAATCAACATGGGGACTAACACCACCAGAACTGGGTAGCTGAAAAGATGATTCACAGTTTTTGAGTTCTTTCCTGAGAGAAGCTTAGGCAGACATGAGTTGGGCCATTATGTTAGGAAGAAGAATTCTGTTTCTGCAGTTGAAGTGATGGTCAATGAAATTCTATGGCAACAGTTCAAACTGTATATTTGCTTCCTTGCCAGGCAGAGACAATGCACCAATATTTATGGAATTATGCGCTCCTCTTGGAATCTGAAAAAATGCCAAGGAACTGTTTTTCTCTCCTCAACTTGAAATATCTTTGCTATTTTCTTCTTGGCCAAAACAATGACAGTAATTATCTGTCATAAGATTCAGTTACTGACCAAATTTTGAATTTTTTGTAAAAACCCAGAAATTCTGAACAACAGAGAAAAGCTTCAGAGACTAATACAATCAATTCTATCTTTATACATTCATAACCTAGAATCGGATAAACTGGTTTCAAGGAAAATGTCAAAACATTTTCTCTCTAACAGAGAACTTCACAGCTATGTGCAACTTGAAGACAGTCAGAACTAAGAATTGCAACTCAGATAATAGATGTCTATATTCATTCAGACAAGGATGGTTACGTAATTCTTGGGCTTTCATATTATATAAACTGGGCTGTTTGTCTCATTTGTTAAGACCTCAGAGGAATATACATTTGCTTTGATTTTTTTTTTAAACCCATAATAAATTTTATGGAGCTCAATTTGGATTTTTTGTGTTTTTCCGGTTATTCTATAAGCTGAAAACAAAATTACAAAATTCATTTTTATGCATTTTTATTCACTTTACAGGCCACTGTGGTTTGTTTAAGTTTAAGATCTTAAAGTTTAAGTTTAAGGCTGTGGATCATCTGTGTAACAGCCTATGGCACTAAAATGAGGTCAGTGACTCAGCTAAGTGCAATGGTTTGCAAGCTGTAAGATCAGGTATATCATGTCAAAGCTGACATAGGCCTCATCCTAAATCATATGGGAAATCTCAGCTGTGCTGTAAAGCCTCATTAATTTCTGTGGAGACAGCCACACTGTTCCCTAGGTAGGACGTGGGCCACAGATGTTCTTTGCCAATTCCTTTCACATAGGGTTTATTGAATCTGTATTAAACTGGCCTGCTAACAAATAGCCTGAGACTTCAAACTGGGGAAGAGCTAAAAAATGGTTGGGGGAAGAAAACATTTGACATTTAACAATTATTCTCAAATATTCAAGATGTTATGGATCTGGTTTTTTGGTCTAAGCCTGCTGTACGTTGAAGTTATAGGAATGCCAAAAAAATCAGAATCATAAAACATCAAAATATGTGAACAGCTTATTTTCATCTATTGCACTCTGTTTCTTTTATACCAGCTCTCTGCCCAGACTGCATTTTTATGATTGAGAAACATTTCATAAAAAACAGCAGACTCTTTAAGTGTATAAAGATGACTGCTATTGCTATAATATTGGAAATTCTGAAATACATCCAGTAGTAACTAGATCAGCATGGGCAGTGATGTAAGGCATTTTATATAGAGCTTTGGAAGAAATTATAGAATCACTGCTATCAGCATGCAGTTCGCCAGAATTTTTTTAAAATTCTGTGTAGCCAATGGGTAGTATAAAACAAAACAAAACAAAAAAAACCCACCCTACATAGCACTGGCTTGGCAAGAAAACAGAGAGGACATGTTGCATCTTGTAACCTGGACTGCAAATAGCTCTGAAAGGAAAGGGCAGAGGAAATAAATTTGGCAACACTACGCACAGATCTTGAGCAAGCACCGTAAAAGGTGTCGAGCTACTTCATATTATTTAATAGTACCAGATTAGACATTCAGGTCAAGCTGTTAAATTTAGGACCCTGAATTGTCTAGGTGTCCCAAAGATCCTGCCATGGCTCTTTGGGAAGCTAGTGGATAGAAGTGCCCCGTGCCTAGCACCTGGGTGGTGGTGGGGAGGCTGGGAGCACAGGGATGCATGCCCCCAACCAGGCCTGCTCGGTCCCTCCCAGCCCTGCGCCAGGAGGCTTTGGACAGTGGCAGCCTGAAGGTTTTTTTATGTGTCTCTGGGCTGTGTATCCCAAGGAAAGCCCTCTGGAGCAGCTGGTGGCGTGCTCCGTGTCCGAGGGCCATCGCAAGCCCTCTGACCGCCCGTGAAAGGCGCCTGGTGGGAGCCGGCTGCTGCGCGGCCCAGTGGAGCCGCGCGGGGCCGTTTGCCTTTGTGTTTTGTGGAAGTGACCTAAGTTATCACCAGTGCTTGAACTTCCTTTTATTTTTTTTTATGCTACTATCAGTGTTCTCTTGAATATTTGCTGTTGCCAAACTAGAGTTGTAAACATTTCTGCTAATCCCCAGGGAACCGGGGAAGATCCGTCTGCATCAGCACTCGCTTTGGGGTGGGAGGGAGAGCTCCCTTCCCCTGCAAGGCCCTGCTGCGGGCAGGCTGGCGCGGACCCAGGCCTCCAGCCCCAGGGACCATGGGGTCCCCAGGGCCCCTGGGATGCCTTGAGGCCTGTTAGTTCCCATCCCCCAGTGCCTCGCAGCCAGACAGAGGGAGCAGGGGGGCCTAAGCTCGGCCTGAGGCCTCGAGACCTGAGGCTGCCAAGACCTGTTGCACCCAGCGTGGGCTGAGAGGCGGTGGCCAGGCTGGGGTGAGCCCTGTGAGAGCTGCTCTTGGCGTATTGCCCACAGGCAAAAATAAAGTTGCTTTAGGTGCTTGAGATAGAAGCTTTTAAAGCTTGTTTGAAACAAAATGTTTAAGGAGTGACACCGCAGGAGGCTTTCCTTTTGCAAAGAAAGGTGGTTTTTGTTAGCATGAAAAAAGCACAATAGCTGTTAGTGAGGAGGTGTGCACACAAAGAGCCATCAAGTTCAAGGTGGGAACCTCCTACCAGGCAGCAAACACCCTCAGCTGCACTGGGAGGGACGGGAGTGGGACAAGCTGTAATCGCCAGCTAAAACCGGACAAGGATGTGTCCTGGGCTGCAGCCCCTCTACGCTCCTTGTGTGTCCTTAGCTCACCCCACAACACCGGCCACTGCAGCACACATGGGATGGAAAATTGGATTTGCTCGCAAAATAAAGTTAGAAGTGTCTCTCTCCCGATTTTTTTTTCTGCAATGCAAGTGAAATGGAAAGTGGGAAGTGTCTGGCTGGACTGCCTGGAGGAGGAGGGAGGGGGAGAAGGAGCACAGGCGCGGGGCCAGGGCAAGGGCTGGATTTAGGAACAGGGAGGGAGGGAGGGAAATGGAGAGGAAGGGCTGCCAGCGGCGGCTGGTGCTGCAGGAGAGCAGGAAAGAGAGACGGTAAGAGGGGAGGAGGGAGGGGCAGAGGCAGAAGGGGAAAGAATGGTGGGTGCTGTGGTGATCTGAGATGCTCTAATGCTGTGCTTGCCACCTGATTAATGTGTTTTAAAAACGCTGGGATGCCGGGGAGGACATCTGACAGGTTACCTAATGCAGTTCCTGTGACTTTACCCTGTGTGGCTTGTGCTGCTTCTGGCCAACATGTGATCAACCTTTACTTGACTATCCCAGTGTCTAAAGTGGTTTTGGGGTGCACATTTAGCAAATATACGTGGAAGACTATGACAGTGTTGTATCAAGGTATTTTTCAGGGTCCCCTCATCCCGCTTTCCACAGGGGATGCCTGCTGTGGAGAAAAAGCAGACGTGGTGTTAGAGGCTCAGAGCTCTCACGTAGGTCATGCTCCTCACTGCCTCAGAGAAGCTTACGCTTCATCCAAGTGTAATGTAAAACTGCATCCTGTAATTGGGGAACAGACTGCTGAGAAGAGTGACTTTATCACTAGATCTCAGGCCTATAAACAACTGGACACATCTTGAATGACGTTTGTTTATATCAAAGCATCTGTCTCTTTTTCATTGCGGTTTACTCTGCAAAAAATAGTGGTGCCTTGTTTGTGCAGCACTTCCTATGTCCAGTGATAAGCTTACTAAAATTAGAAGTTATGGAATAGCTTAGTTTTTAAAGGACATACTGCTGACTACTGCTAGGTTGAAATTCATGAACTTGACAAGAACTAATTTCATGTCCTGAATTCAATTCCTTAAATGCTGGTATGTTTCAATCATAAAGACAAAGAATTTTCACCACAAGAAAATCTTGTCTGTTAATGGTGTTTTTATTGCAAAAGAAGAGCTAGACCATTCCAGATATTAGTGACCTGTTTCCCACATGAAGCATCCTATTTTTATGCCTTATGTAAGACATGATATACCTCCTTTCCCAAACACTTGAAGGCAGTGACCCTGTAATTCAGTCTTTTTGGACCTTAATGTCCAGTGCACACCATCTCTTTGTGTTTGGGGTGGCTCTTTTCCATTTTTCCTTGCAAGAAGCTCATATCCCAGGCTATTATACAGAGGAGGGGTTTTGTCTAGATGCCCTTGTCCTGAGGCACTATGTGGGAAGACAGTGAATGGTAGACAATGCAAGAGGTCCTTGGGATTCATTGGGGACATCATACACCTTTCCACTCACTCCTATATACAAGTCTCTCTGCCAGCCCTCCTGGGCTAGATCATGTTGGACTAATAAGGCAATAAGGTACTGACAAACCTACACTTACTTTTCTGTAGACTGCTGTGCTTCTAGTAGTCTTTAGGATTCCTCTGCATGCTTTTACCTCAGTACTCTTCTTGCGTTTTTGAATCATGCTGCACAGGAGAACTCAGACCCCTGCACTCACCATCTGTGTAGGACCCACGTTCCTTAGAACAGTTAACATGGGACCCATCAAGTCCTCTCTGCTAGGTGACCCACAGGACAGCCTGAGGCCATGGTCAAAGTCACCTGGCAAGTGCTGTTCTGGTGGCAAGTGCTCACCAGAACAGGCCACGTTTCAGCCAAAGGTGAAAGGAAGACCACAATTTAAAGATCCTCCATTGCTACCCTAAGCTTTCAAACCCTTGCAATATCAGTCCAATATGAATGTAGAAAAAAACAGAGAGGCAGGCAAAATGGAATTTGTGGTCAGAATTCCCTGATATAAAGAGAATTCTTAATTATACCAGAAATATTTCCTGGATTGTCACAGTAAGTTGCCAGTTTCTTTTTGTGAAAAATAACAACTATATATGCTGAGGAGTGTCCTATCTCACAACCATTGTCTTTGCATTGTGTTTGCTGTAGATCAATGACTCCATTCTCCAGTACTTTAGAAGCCATACAAGAAGAGCAGTTCTGTACGCACCTCCTGCTCACCGTGAAACTGACCGCCAGCTCTGTCAGCGCATCCTGGCAAAACATGGATATACAGTCACAGTCCTTGAAAACAGGAGATTGATGGAAGATCCCAGGCTTGAGGGTCCTTATCACAGTAAGAATAACTGGACTTAGTTAATTCATTAATTACCAAATGTTAGCCCTTCATCCACTATTTTTCCACAGAGGTAAAGCTTAAACTCTAGATGCGAGTAAAGATAAAAGCCAAATTCTAGCCCTTCCCAGTTACACAGCTAATTTTCCACAATTAGATGGTTCTTGCATTAGATACTTCCTTCCGTAAAAAAATGCAACAGAGTGATTCAACATAGTCTTGACAACCAAATCGGATCAGTTTGGTTCCTGATGATTTCTCATACCAACTTCATCAGCATAATAACGGACTGATTTTCAGTAGAGCATTTCATAGCAAAACAACTACCCACTACCTTTGGTTTTTTTCTCATTTTCTCTTTTATGGAGAAGCTGTGTGCATGAATGTACACTTCTTCCTCTGCTAATGTTTTGATTGTTCTGTAATATACACACTAAGCTTGTTAAAGAACACGATAAAGCAGAACTACATTTTGCACTTGCTGCAGATGCTGGGGTAAATTACTGCTAGTTCTTAGTTCCTGTTAAAACTTGATCCACAGATAAAGCAGGCTACTGAAGAAGGTTGATCTCTTACACATGGGACTGTAGCTTTGTGGTGTAGGGGTATGTTATGCCTGATAGAGGAGCTTTGGGCACGAGTTATATGTATTCTGGCCATGTTTAAGTGCTCTTGGACACCTTAAAGGTATGAACTGAAACTGTGATATCAGTTTGATCTTCTGTTGGAAGTCAATTTCAGAACTGGAAGGCTTTGAAAAAAGTACACAGGCCACCATTCTGTCAGTAGAAAAATGGTGTGGTTTGTTATTTCTCATGCTAAGGGGAGTGCCACTTGCATCACATTCCTGGGGTTACCAGAGAGCTCAGTTTTGCTTCATGCTTTAACCAATCAGAGTAGCTTCATAGATGAGAAACATAATTATTTTGCATGGAGGAGGCTGCTCAAAATCCAACCACTAATTTCAAGTTTCTTTACGAAACTTTCTTGAAAATAAGGTACATGCAGTTTTCTTGGAAGGCTGTACCGAGAACTACTAAATTGTCGTCACCTCACTCTTTTATTTTAATCTGTTTTCATATGCACCCTTCAACCACTCCTTGCCTTGAGTACTTTCCATCCCAGAATGACGAGACACAGCGTGTCCACAGGTTTTGCTAATGTCAGATGAGCTGCAGAGAAAATATAGTGCTCTGGGGACCGTGTGCACCACCTCCGTGAAATACTTTTGTTTCAAATGGCCAAGGAAGTGGGTATGCAAAATCCAGTTATGACTTAGAAAAAATCACTGTACTAGATTTTGCTTCAGTGATCAACTCAGGTTCAGGTTCTCCAGTACAGGTTTTTACCCTTCAAACACTGCCTCTGCAGAAATCAACTTAACTGTGGGTATTTATATTTTACAGGCTAGCACCAGTACTTACTGCAGGATTTTTCCAGTAATTAAAAAAAAAAAAGTAACAAAAAGGTTTTAGGTATTTTCCAGGAACATCCTACAGCTTCCAGCAGATGTTGGAGTATGTAAAAAAGTCAAAGGCTTGTCAATTTAAGGTAAAGAGTAAGAGTCTACTAATTCCATTTCATGGCAACATAAGTCTGCCTTTAACTATTCCCTGTGTTATGTAAGTGCCTGGCTTTAAAGTTATGTTTCAAAAACAAGAAGTAAAAAGAGCATGTCTGCATACCAAACCAATGATCTTCTCTTAGAACTAAACAAGTTATGCTCAGAGTTATTTTTCTTTGCCTGTAGATGATGAGGTTTACTGTTCTGGATGGGATAGTACTCCTTATTATGGAGAAGGGTATTTTAAGCTATGCTTTGTCATAATATTTTCCTAAGAAGAGTGTTATAAATTATTAAAAAATATGTTCCTTGAAGCCTCTATTAAAAAGATATAGATAATGGACTGATAAATATAGATCATGAATGTCATGAAAAGTCTGTAAGAAGAGTCATTCCTTCTTACTTGGAATTATTTAGCAGCTCTATCCAATGCTTTTATTTTTGTGCAGTCTGTCTTACTCGTGTAACTTTCAAAGTTCACTCTAATTTTGAAAAGATTTTTCATTTAGAATGGCTGAGAGCCAAGAGTCTAGCTGAAGTCTTATATGGAAAAAAGTTCACCGCAAAACATTCCTAACTTTTTTGCACTGGCCCGCTATTAACTTTGGGACCAGTTCTGCTCCTGTTTGAGACCCAAATGTGACAGCTCTGCGCACTGATCTTCCAGAGATATCCTCCACACCTGGGCTGCAGCACTGTGTTGAGTTCATTGCTGTCAGAGAAAAACAGAAGAACAGTTTTCTTCAGTAGACATTTGTCACTTCTTACAGACCAACCAAAACATTTTGAGTTTCGGTAAGTGGAAGATAGTTGGCTAAAAAGGAAAATGATACCTTTTTTTTTGTTGCCCCCAAGCAAAAAGACTGTGGTTTATGGGTTTCCTATGAAAAATCTGTACAGATGCTTTCTGCAGTAAAATATAAATTATTCAGACCCTTATTTTTTTCACTGAAAAAGAGCTCTGTCAGTAAATTCTCAAGCAGCTTTGGTTGGACAAAAAGTAGCTGTGCTTTCACCATTCCTTAGCAATTAAACCCACATGGAGGGAAAAGCCCATGGACTGATGATGTCTGTGCCTGCTCTGAGCTCCCTGAGTCTTCCTTTTGCGGCAGCCCTAAAAGAGCCGGTTTTTCTGTAAGGTTTAACACATCTCTTAATCTGCTTCTAGGAAGGAGATAGAGAAGCGGTACTGTGTTAGCAGCAGATGATGGGATAGTCAAGTGTGGAGAGCTGGGATTGCCACCTTGGGCATGCAGCTGCTGCTGGGGTAGATCCATTTAGGCATGGTCAGTGTCTCCAGTGTCAGTGCTAAGCCCATCATGAATCATGCAGTTCAAATGAAGTTGCGTAACAGCTGATGAGAAAGATATCAGGTTGTATTGGCCAGCACATCTATAAATGGTACACTTGTTTTGTTTGGCAGCGAGGCAGAAGATGGTGCGCATGGTGTGTTGTTCCTTCCTTCCTCCTCCTTTTTTTAAAATGTGAGAATCTGCTCATAGCGACATAGCCTCTGGGACATTTTCTGCCTTCGCTGCAGCCTGGCAGCAGGTTTGAAAATGGTGTCTCACAGCTTCACATGTGGGCTTTCTCCTGGGATGCTTTCTGTGCTGAGCTGTGCAAGCCGCAGGCCTTCCTTCCCTCAGTCCAGCAGAGAGCTGTGCTGCTCTATCAGAGGTGAGTGGGGCGAGCTGCCTGGCTTCAGAGCACCCTTAGGCTCTTCCAGAGTGGCAAATACTGGAGAAGAACTTGCCAAATATTTTTTCAGAGCCTTCTGCCTTCTCCCCTGTCCTTCCAGTCCAAGAAGCTCTCATGTCTGGGATCTGTGGGTCCCTATGGCTCTGTGATGGCCTGCCAACATTTTCAAACTTTAAAAAGGAAGTGTTATCTCAGAAATTTGCTGCATTAAAACACATTTCTGCCCTCCAAAAATAACGTTCCCTAGTTACTATCTGCTGCCTGAACCTTTCGCCAGATGATCTTCTAAGATAAATAAACTACTTATATCTTTCTTTCTGGAGCCATCAGTCTTTCTGTCCTTTGCTCAGTGTGCCTGCCTCATTAGTCAGTGGTGTCCTTCCCTTAATAAGCATTTCCTTCATTTCTCAGTTCTTCACCTTTACTAATAGTTAGGCAAATCTCAGAGAACTGCAGGCTCGAAAAAACATGTGCAGCTGTATGCTACAAAGCTGACCAGCCAGTTTTAATTCATTCTTCAATAACATGCAGAATTCTGTTGTTACTGCTAGCTTTTGGAATGGAAAAGATTCTGCATAACCTTAATGATAGCCAGTCAGTTTGGCCATGGAAAAAAGCACGTCTACTCAGGCTGCTGGCAAACTGAGTGCAATGTAACATTATATGCTCCCTGCTGCCTTAGAATGTTAATTTTAATAGTTTGGTGGAAGTTTGTGCAATTGCAATATGTGACTTTAGAAAAAGAATCATAAACCATTTTCATAGCATTGATTTTACATAATCGTTTCCTATTTTTGGAATACTACAATTAAGTATTTAAACTTTACTAAGGCTTCTGTTTGCAGTTTGAGAGACATCCAGTGAAGCCATACCATTAGAAAGATCGTTACAGTACATATATTGATTTGGGTGGGTTTTTGTGATTTATTGTCCATAAGACACATATTGAACCCATCTTAACTTTGGTCGATATTTACTTCTTGGGTCAGTAATTCTTGGTATTTATTTCCACTGAAATCATGATCAGCTTCATGTCCTATTCATTCACCTGAGATTGTTAAGTGGAGATCATATAGTATATACATCCTTAAATTTACACATACTGCAAAAAATATTAGATCTGAAGTTATTTCCTCTTTGCTGACTTTATCAATATGCACTGAGCTCTGTTCTGTTTTCTGCCATTTTAAGAACATGCTGTGTTTAAGAATTTGGCTGTATAAATTAAGCCCTGGTTCCAGCAACTATGAGGATGATTTGGCTTTTTGCAGATGTGGGAGTGGTGCTTGGGTGGAGCTGCTCCAAGAACGGGAAGGGATGACTGAGACAACACCCGTGGGACCGAATCTGAGCGAATCTTGGCCCTTCTTTTTATGTGCTGGGGCCAAGAGATCCATCTGGCATTTAAGGTGGCATCTCATGGTGCAACTTAGGTATTACATCAAGAAGTGAATAACCTCTCATTGTTAAACCAACCTGAATATATTCAGACATAACTAATTTTGCTGTAAAATGCTGATTTTGAGAACTGTTGTATTGTTATGGCAGATATAGCCTCTGCTGCCTCTCATTAGCTCTCTATAGAGTGTTCTGTTGCTTCCTTGTACTCAGTGGTTGATCCCTGTAAAATCTGCTGCTTGGGGAATGTCAGGAAGCATGATCCTGCAGGAGCAAGCACAGGTGTTCAGCAGACATGGAGTGATGCTAGCTGCAGGTTTCTGTCTCTCTCTGGATGCTGCATGACTGAAGCAGCAGTTGGTGACAGATAAAGAAAATTCTGCTGATTCTCACAAAAAGCAATTTTCCTAGCCAGTCTTTGTCAATTTTTCGTTTTGTTTTGTTGGCTATCCATTGGAAAAATTGCTCTTTAAAGAAAATCTGTACTTCCAATGGGAAGAAAATGTCCATGTCTGTTCACTTTTATTCACAGTAGGACTAGGAGGCAGAGAAAAGTTGCCACAGCAGAGTTAGAGATGGAGAAACTAGAATAAAAATCTAGTGAGTCACTGTCAGAACTAGGATAAAATGCATGCTCCTTGCTGTATAGCCTTATGTTGTGCCTTTAGCATACTGTATCACCTCTAGTACTCCTCACTATTCATTCTTTTGACCAGAGGCTAAATCAGCAAAAGAATCATCTTAATTGCTGACATCTGGCCAGAAGCAAGGTAGGAACTTGCAGAAGTGCTACTTCATAAGTGCAGCCAGTAATGGTTTCCTCAGGGCTGCTAATTAGTCTAGAGAATAAACTACAGCCGTGGGTTTTGGAGGCCCCCAGGGCCACTGTGTCTGGTGACTGTCAGACATCTGCTTTTCATTTTCCAAGGCATACTATATCAGCAAAAGTAGTGAGAATGAGAGGAGGTGGTAGAGACAGGAGGGCATAGTGATTCTCTTTCTTCAATGAGTATGAAGACTGGTATGACTGGGGGAAGAGAGGTACTTGTTAATGCAAAAGTCTACTGCCTAGGAAAAAAGAATAATCTGTTCTTCATGCCAATAGTAAATAGGACATGAAGTGCAACCACAACAACAAAAAAGTTGTGTTAGATTTTAGGAAGCCTGTTTTGGTGGTAAAGCTAGTGAAGTAATCAGATGGATCCCCTGGAGCCGTGGAGTATTTAATCTTAGAGGTCTTGAAATATTAGGTAAAGAGATTGTATTGGGTGTAGTGTGTCCCCTTGTCAGGTAACAAGCTGGACTCACAGACTCTTGAAGTCTAGCCTTGAGAGAATGAGGCAGATAAACTGAAGAGGGAAAACAGTGATTTCTAAAGCAGATGGAGAGATTTCAGGTGTGAATCAGCTGTGGTGACTCAGGGCTTTAACTGCAGAACCAGCAAGATGTTGTTCACAGCATCTCCTTAAAATCCAAAATATTCTCAAAAAACCCCAAATCTATGAGAATCTATTCCTGACAGGAGTGGGGAAGAGGGAAGGTAGTGCAAAATCAGTGGTGCTTAAGAGTATAGCCAGCTGAAGTTTGAGAGGTAGAAAGCAAATAAAATACTCTGATATAGGGATGGTTTTCATGGGACAGCATGTAGAAACCAGTACTAAGAGAACCAAATCTCCCTTAGTGAGTGGTTTTGTACAGAGTTTGAAATGCATTAACGAGCGTAGGTAGCATTAGTTCTAACTTTACTTTTATTTCCTTCTTTTATTTTTAGTTGTTTGGAGTACAGTTAGGAGGAGACGCTGCTTGCTGTTTGTAACAGCCTCAGACAAGTTTCCATGAAATCCAACTAACTTTAGCAAACAAGTATAAAGACTAAAGGCCTCAAGGAAAATTGCTGGTGTGTTCTGTAAACATCTGGTTGCCATTTTCAATTACAAGGACCAACCCACTGAAGGAAGCAGTTTAGTTTTTTTGGAACAGAAATGGGACACTGGGGTTTTTGTTCTTTTTCATACTGGAGAGTAAAGGAAATGTCAGGAATAGAGAGGTCACTAGATGCTCAGCTTTTATAAATACAAGAGTCTCTGAGAAAATTAAAGTAAATTGAAATCAGGTTCTGAAAGTGTAAACAACCCTGTGGAGGTAAGGTTAAATAAGCAGGACTGGAGATCATAGCATGCCAGCAAATGCACAAGTCAGTCATTTAAAATATTGTGCAAAATAATAATGGTGAGGCTAGCCACAAAAGTATGTTGTGGGTTACCATACAAATACATGTATGTCTTCAGATCTAGCAGATGTAACTTCTCTTCCAAAAATCATTTTGGTTACCTGTTGGTACAAATATATAGCTGACAGTATACGAAACCAGTTGGTTTCCTAATGCAAAATATATGTCACATGAGTCCTGGGCAAAGTATTCAGACAAGTAAAGCAGAAGTATTCTTTTTGTAAGTTGTTAAGCAAAGGAGCTTCCTAAACAAGCTAAATAGGTAGAAATGTGATCCTCAGAGCATACTGAGTTACAAGCGTACTTATTGTTCATTAAATTTCTTCTTCTTCATCAGAATGAAAGTTCATATAATTTTAGGAAGAAAATGTATACCAGAAACATACATTATCTTGATCACTTTTAAATTTTGCTTTTAGCAATTAAGCCTGGCTATTTGCCAACTAGTTGAAAGTGGATGCCTAATCTCATGCCACAGACATCACTGGTTTCAGTACAAGATAGACCAGTTTCTGACAAGCCCAAATACATGCTGCTCTCTAATGTGATGCTGTGGTTTCTTGTAGAAAATCTAAATGCAACAATATGTATTCTCCTTCCTAATTGTTAGCAGAACATATGCATGTTTTCTAGCAGAAGAGCACACAAACTATTTCTTTGTATCGCTAAAATAGAACTCCTGTAGAATTGTACTAAGAACAGTATTTCAAATGCACTCTTTTCCATGAGAAAGGGAAATTCTTTATTTGTTCATAACAAAAGTATAGGGACATTGAACTTTGTCAAGTTAAAACCAAAATACAGCATTTAGTCACAAAGTTACCAAACATACCTTTCTTTGAATGTTCTTTTTAGTCATATAAACAGAACATAGAGTCCAGTGGAGAGCGGTATTTATTGGGCTGACTTAGAATTTACAATAATTAAAATATTACACTCTGATTACATAGTAAGCTAAAATTAAAACTCTGCTGGAATAAATTATGTCATGTTAATAGAATCTGAAAAACACCAGTGTCCAGGAAGATACACACTTTGGCCAAAGAAAAGCAACAATGTACGAGTCCACTGAAATTAAATAAATACAGGGGATTAAGGTGTAAGTACAAGCTTTGTAATATGCTAGTAACATGCAAATCCTGTAAAAGGGTTTGAGGCAATGTTTTGTAACTGTAGCCTATGGGATAAGAAGGTAACAGTAGATAATTATTTACTCAGGTACTTTTAAAATGCTTGCCTTTGAGAAATGAATCCTGGCTCTTATAGGGTTCAAGCAGAGACTCTGGTTTATAAATACATATGTCTGTTCCTAAAGGTCAGATTATTGTCTACTAATATAGGTGCTGGGAGAATGACAGTAAATCTAGCCAGAAGCCTGTAGCAGTCCCGCCAGAGCACTCTCTCTAAGGGATGGTTGCATTAGTGTTGCCCGGTGCTTTGGCTCCCGGAAGCTCTGCACCCTTTCTGTTGCACTCACTGGCTCTGAGCCCTGGTCAGCTGTGAGACGTGTGGTCTCTTTCATCATTGTGCTCCCTTTTTAGGCAGAGGCATTATATACCACTGAAACGAAATCTTTTTTTTTTTTTTAAACTTTAGCTACCATGACTTTTATTGGTTCAGATAGCAAAAAGCTTATATATTGTGTGGGCCTTCATTGTAATTTGCAGCCAGCCCACTCCATTCCTAGGTTCAGATTCCAATTTTCTCCAGCTGCATCCACTTTCAGCTGACAGCTCTTTTGAATGCTGCATCCCAAAAATGCCCCAGACATCAAAAGTGCAGCAGCCACCCATGGGTTAGAACATGTTTCTGAAAATTTCATACACCATCTTGTTGTTACACTGGCTTATTTTACATCAAATGGGAACCTTTCCTTCATGAGGGGAATGATTATTCTACACTTCTGATGTTCATTATACTCCCACAAAGTTGAATTTTCAATGTAATATTGAATGTTCTTTTATTCGGCCCCTGAGGTTGTCCATTTAGAGGTAATCCTAGTTTACACAGATGTTGAAGAGAAAGGAACCTTCTCTGGTGTACTCAGAATTCAAAACTAAGGGTTCCTCAGTTTCAAGTTGGTCATGAGAGCTTTCAGATTTCTGAAAAAAATTATTTCATACAGAAAATGATTACTAAAAGTGACACCTAGTCTTTGATTAGAAAGGAAAAAAAACCTGCATATATTTAATTTCTATCAGGCGTGTTTCCTTACAAAACAATGTCCATTTTCACAGCAGAAGTGCAAAATACGGAAGGGACTTGGATTAAAAAGTAACAAAGGAGTAGCATTTGAGCGACCTTAACTGGTAGCAAGATTTAAAAAGTATAGTCTTAATATATTTCCTCAATGCTCCCTCACTTAAGTAAAATATATTTAAACTTTGGTAGAGGAAAGGAGGGAAGAGCTGAGTGGTATGCATTTTGGAAAGTTTGAAACAAATGATTCAAGGCATAAAGTGTTTCTATTACAAGCTTATTGTTTTAATGACTTTGTTTCTGACATTTGTGGCAATGCTTTCCAAAATAAATATTTAGCTCTAAAAAGGAGTTTCATTTTTAATTTATAGCAACTACTAAAAGTGTGTATGTACATAGAATACACTGAGTTTTCTTCTGCGTTGTGTAAATGCAAGATGAATCTGGCAGAACCACAGTTATTTTAGGTCTGACAGAATGCAGCTCAATTGATCAGTTTTTTGAAAAAGGACTTTTAGTGTAAAATGGTAAAATAAGGCAAAACCATTTTTTCTTTATTTGGAAGAAACCCACTGTTTGCTAGAATTAATTTTTTTTTTTTACAGGAAATAAAAAAGCAAACCTATCAGCATACTGGAGTACTTTGTTAAACAGGCTGATAAACAAAATAAGAATAAGACCTAGCTCTTTTGGACCAAATCAAGAAGCGTTTGTCTGTCTAAATGGGAATCAGGCGTTTAAACATTTTTTCTTTCCATCTGGCTTCAGCAGCTCTCTCAAAAACCCCAAAATCCCTCACTCCAGTTTTCACAGCCACAGTGAGACTAAGTGTCACTGGAGCCTGTCTAGAAGTCAGTCTTCTACAAAAAATAATTGAGGTAATTTTCTATAAAGAGGAGGCTGAAGACAAGGACTTTAAACACATAGAGTTTGGCAGATGTTAACCCCATTTTCACTTGAATGAAGTGCTATGGCTTTAGAAAAAAAGGCTAGAGGACCTTTGGAGAAAGTTTTAAGAGTAGAAGTATTCAAGAAAGTACTAGCACAGAAAGTAACTGTAGACTAGTTAAGTTGCCCTCTTTATGACAGGATGATGTGTGAGGTAGGAGAAAGCAGCAGGTTTTTTTATTCTTTACCCAGTTCCATGACACATCTGATTTACATCCTAGATGTTACAGTACTTTTTTTTTTTTTGCAAATTTAACAATGTGGGGGTGTCTGTGTCTGTTAACCTTCAAAAGTGAGAAGCCTGACCCTATGTTTCTTTAGAATGTTTAGAGATATAATTTTAATAGCTACATTAGAGTCCATGTTCCATGGATGCTCTACATGGTAGTCATGATGATGTCTGTATCACTGACTTTCATTACCCCGTGGCATGCCAGGTGAGTAGAGTTGAAAGGCAGCGTAGGGTGCTGCGTAGAAAACAGTATCTGTGGGGTATGGTTGGAAATCACCCTTACATTAGCCATGACATAATTATTGCATCATAATGTAATATTGTGGTTTTGTCTAACTCATAAACAAAAAGGGTCAATTCTCTAGTCCTGAGGACAACTGATGCCGTATGGCTCATGTCCACATATCAAAACTCTTTCCCCTGACTGAGGGTGGCCTGCTCTTCGCTGAGTTTTAGGAGCTGTCACTGGCTTGTGCTGTCTCCTGGGGCATTGCATGGCCACCCAGGGAGAAGAAAACAAACACAGCGAATGATTGCAGGCCAATGGTTAAGCCTGTGTCCTGATGCTGTTTAGTTTAGCCACTGCTTCTATTCCCAAATTTCTCTTTTTCAGTATTCTGATTGTTTCCTGCCTCTTGGGTATTAAGGAGTCTGACACATTAATTAGGGTTGGCGTAGGACGCCTGAGTGCTGTAAATGCAGCGATCAAGGGCTGCCGTTTGGACTTTAAAATATGTGCCTTTGTTTCTTGCATAGGTGATCAAACACCATACTTTTAACATTGTAATAGTTATCCTAATCCATTGTAATTAGAATAAGACAGGACATTAAGACAAATAAACCCATCTACTCCTTAGCTGCTTACCCTGAGGCTCCTCTATATCCACAGAACAGAAGAAGCTGTTTTCTCAGCTCTAACACAGTTTCTGCCCTTTAAAGTCAATGATGAATTCCCATAAGTGCCATCAGTTAGAGGGCTTCTCAGATCAGGTTTCTCCTGTCCTGATGCAAAAAGTGGGAGTGGTAGAAAGGTTGGGGTGAAGGGCAGGAGGGAAAGTATATGCCAACTGGCAGTTTGGTTTCCTTGGGTAGAACTCCTCCTCCCCAGGTGCTACTTTCCTATTGAACCACTCATTGAATCTTCTTTCCTGCCTCCAGCTCTTTCCATTTGTTTCATGAGCGTCTCTAAACACCCAGACTCTTCCTTGTAAGAGTAACAGGATTAGCAGGCTTGGTAATAGTCTAGTGGGGAAGATACCTGAGTACCTTTTGTTTTTGTTGTAGCTCCTATGAATGCACTCATCCAAGATTGCCAAATCTGGCAGCCTGACAGAGGTGAGGCTGATGCAGATCCATGCTCCCACATCCAACCAGCAGCAAGGCTAAGCGTGTGCTCCTAGCTGGCACATGCACACACCTATACACCACATACATACACACATATGGCCAGCCACACAGATCAACACACTCAGCACTCACACAAACACAAACAGTACCCATGGCCACATCCACTCACCAGTGCTCACATGCACTTGTACACCTGGTCCAGCAGTTGCCATCAGGGACACATGGGCCTCTGAGCTCTGGTCCCCCTCCAGGGGCTGCAATTGGAGCCCTGGAGACACACACATGCACCCACATGCGAAAGAGTCCCACAGACAGGACAGGAGTTGGCAATGGAGTTTAATGAGAAGGCAGAATAAACTGCCCTGACCAGGTACAGGATGTGGCCAGCCAAGAGTAGCAACCAGCTCACTGCTTCTAAGAAGCCATTTTTATCCCTTTATTCCTCTTTTTCCCATGCTTGCTTCTCTTCAAACCACCTTGATACCTCTTTTTCCCTACCTTTGGTTCCTCCATTAAACATCCCATAATAAGCAATTGGGAAATGCTCTTACCACGCACCTCATAATGGGTCCCAAACCCTTAGGCAATGCGCTTCCCCCCCAGGTCCACAAGGTGCTCCTGTTCACTCACCGTGATGGACACTGGGGCTGTGTCCCCTTGTACAGCTGAAGGGGACCAGGGTAGGGGCTTGTGTCTCTCTGACAGGGTTACTGGGGTTCCCCCGCTCAACATCGTGCCTCTGTGCTTCTTCACGTGTGTGTGTGTACACACGTGCATGTGCATGTGCATAAAAGAGAGTGTTTTGTGGGCAGATCCCTCTCCTGCGATGTCACTGGGAGCGGCTGGAGCAGGGTGCTATGTGGGTTCCCCCACCTGCTGTGATTCCTCTGGGCTCAGTTGGGCATGTCTGTAGGTGAGCTTTTTATCACAGACCAGCGATCACAGCAGTCCTACTTTGCTTATTCGGCAACAAAGACAGGGGTCTGAAAACTGTCACGCGTGTTCCTCTGAGTTTCTCACAGTAAAACAGCAAAGCTTCAGGCCTAAATTTCCTTTTTTTTTTCCCCCTGAAAAAGTAATTGGAGTTTTAATAAAAGTTTCTGTAATAGAATTTTTGAATCCTTGTGATTTTATATTGACTCTGTTGGTTTTCCATCTTACCTCTCTGTATCTAGCCAAGAGGAGTTTTTTCTGTCCCCAAGGTGTTCTTCATTGCCGCATGTGTTTGTTTCCATTCTTTTGCCACTCTGCTCCGTGAGTGACAGGGGTATCTGCCTCACATATTTAAACTGCTACTTTTCTTTATGTTATCTGAAGTTTAAATAAAATAAATTTGTAATAAACAGTGGGAAATCTTGAAGAACCTTGTGAATATCAGACCAGAGCGGGCATATATGCACACAAATAGCACACAGTTAGGTGCTCAAAAGCTGTGCCATGCACTCTTTTCAGCTTTGATTTGTCTCACTCACTCATGATACATCCTTCCCCTTCATGACTTCACGCTGCTTTTTCACATGACTTTGCCTCAGGGTGCACAGAACAAGGATATAAAGTTCTTTCCTGGATATAGTCCCAAGATTTATCAATTAGAATAACTTGGATCATGCAGCAGTGGGGGTTGTCCAAAGTGAGTTGTGTCTGGCAGAGTCTTCTTCCTTGGCACAGAGCAGGGTGGAGCTATTCTTCCCTCTCCACTGAGGTTTGGAGAGCTGAGCACCCTCTTCCTCATTGTATGAAGCAGTGCGGTTTTCCTCCCCCAGCACGTGTGAAAATCTGATAATATTTTATTTTCTTTGATCCATGCATGGCTCAGGCCCAGACTCTTTTACCAGGACAGGGACATCGTTGCAAATTTTCCAATGCCTATGACAGATGGAACATATGGACAATAACTTCCTTAACTATAGAGTTGCCCTCCTCATGAGCTGCTTCACCTCAGTCTGGTCCCTGTATGTCTCAACTGCATGACCCTCCTCCTCTCCCCAAGCGTATCCTCTCTTTCCAGTTTTCAGCTGGTTCTTCATCCCAATCCACTGTCAGTAGCCTGTCTCTAATATCTCTCAGTCTGGCTTTTCTGCCAGACTGTTTCCTTCTCCACCTTCACAGCAGGCAAGGAAGCACCCACACAGATGGATTAGCTGAGATTTGGCAGATCTGTGACAATTATGTGCTTTAACTAGGTACCTGGTACATCTATCCCAAAGAATGTTAGGTCTCAGTCCCACAATGCTTTCTAGTGCAAGTGAGAAACATACCTAGCAGCTTGAACTGTGGTAGCCTACCTGGTGTATTAAATATGTATAGAGTAAGAATCCCAATGTTTGGTAGCAACTAGGGTTGTAAACCTTCTTAGCCTGCATACAAATAGAGCATACCATATTGGATTACTAGGTGCTTTTGGTTTCACTGAGGCTTGCTATGCAGACAGTACCCATGTGTGGAGAGCATACCAGAGTAATCTGAATATTCATCCAAAGCACAGTGTGCAAGCACAGAAGTGGAATAACAGGCTTGAGTGTTTGAATTGCCCTGATGTGTTTGCCATTGGGTCGGGACTACATATTTCCCTTTTGTTTGCTATTGAGCTCTACTGCAACTCAGAAAATATTATGACAGCATATTTTCATAGCTTGAGATGACAGATTATGCTATGATAAAAACTATATGTTGATAGAGTTACAATCTGCAGTACAACTCAGTGGAGAATTATTCTTAGCCTGACATGGCCTCTCCCTGATAAACTAAGAATCATCCAATGCATCTGTCTTACATACTGCAGTACTCTTCTACCTATTCCAGACTAATATAATTTTTGAATGTATTTTAGTTCCTTTTATTTCCAATATTCTGCTCATTCTTTGCGTGCACAGAAAAATATATGGGTATGGTTCAATAATACTGCAGGTTTTTTGTACACTACCTTTTGTTGTCTTACAGACAACCAGTTATCTACAAATTAAAAAACATCACTTTAAATCATTTATTTACTGCACGTCTGAAAAATCATGGTTGTCTCTTATAGTAAGGTAATTTGTTGATTGAAGAAAGGTTTGTTAATGGATTGTATGACTAGATATGATATAAATGGAGAAACGATTGTGGTGTCTCTTTTCGCCATTCTTGTATTTATGCCTGCAATGGATTTCTTTTGCTTCTTTTAGAGAAATTCATCTGCCTTGTATTACTTCAGTAAGGAAGATAGTAACTGGCTGACTTGGTAGGCAGGTCCAAGGCAGTTTTAGAGTCTGAGACCAGGTGGAAAAAGGAAAACATCTTGCCAAATATGAGAAGAGTTCTGGGAGAAACTGGTAGTTCTTGACTTGTTACACTAATCTATTTTTATACTTTTAAAATTCTGCTTTGGATTGACAAGAAAAGCCGGTTTGCAGTCTGGCCCTTCCTGATTTAAGGAACCAGTAATAAAATAACTCTCTCTTCTTTTTTCAGACAAGAGTGGAAGCATTATTCCTCCCTATTTTTAGTTAGACCTAACACCCCTTTGCAGTATTTGCAGAAGAGGTACAGAATAGTCAAGAATTACCCTGTTTTTATGGGTGAGGCACTACAATAGGTCTTCAAATGGCTATTTCACTCCCCAAATGCTGAAGTCAGATGTGACAGTACATTAATTCTTGAGCACAGGGCAATGTTTTGTGCTAAGCTGTTCAGGGACAGATGAGCTGTCCTGGGAATTAGACTGGTTCCACTTGGTTCATTCCAACCTCTCCTCCATGAGGAATGCTTCCTGTGGCGCTTCAGATCCTCTTAGTTATGGAGTAACTGAGCCAAAATAAAACCCTGATCATCCTGAAGGCGGGTGAATAGTGACTGTCCTCAGGATTCCTGCAGCCTTTCCCTGGCAGCTATACAGCAACTGTACAAAGTATTTTGTGAATGAATTGACTGCGTCCAACAATCTCAGACTCATACATAGGGTGGGGTTTTTTTTTACACTTTCAATACTAGACCGTAATTAATGTGCCAAAAGATTTCAGCCTAATTTGTCTAGTTAAGCAGGCATTTACTGGACTGGACTGTGCGTTATGGCAGAGTACAGTCAGTCTCAACAAGTAGCATGGAGCATGCTGTGAGAAACAGGGAGAGGTTTGCACATGGACAAGTGAACAGCTGCTTTCCAGAATAGTTCAGAAAATATCAGAAACATCGCTGCCTTTTCCTACACTATCTTCACTTACCAGAGTGATCATTTCTTCACTGTTGTTGTAGTAAGTTCAAATTGGTGATAGCTCACGACTATCAAGAGCCACGCCAAAAGAAAATTAAAATAACTCCAATAACTACTTCTTCAAGGGAAAAATTCCTGCACACCTAGATATAAGACATTCCTTTAAAGAAAACCCTACAAATGAAACAGTGATATCAAAAACTTATAAAAGACCATATCGTTAACAAAGAGAAAGCATTTGGTCCAGCAAGTGGCATTGCACAAGTGAGACGGCTGAGCTGCCGTAACCAGAAATAGTCATCAAAGGATATTTTTCCCTGGAGCATTATCAGTAAAGCTTAGATCTTCAGAGGTGTAGAATTCCTATGTCCCCAAACCCCGTCACACAGCCTGCCTGATGCTGCTGCCCTCTGGGATGCTGAGGAGCATAAAATCCAGCCCAGGGTCCAGACCCAGGCAGTGAGGTAGAAGTTCCATCTTTCAGACATCTGGTAGTTCTTCCACTCTAAACTCTTGACTAGCAACTATTGGTTCCTGACTACATTTCAGGGATGAAGCCTACTTTGTAAAACATATTCCTCTGTCTTGTTTAAAGATGGATTTGTGCATAAGCAGCTACTTCCAGAAATATGTGCCTCCTCACCAAACTCAGTTCAGCCTCTGCTCACTCCATTAACCTGCAGGAGCAGAGGAGTTTAACTTTTGTTTTTCCCTGTAGACTATAAGGACTCATGATATATGAAGGTAAAACTTACATTCACCCTTTTATTTTTTTACAGATCAGGATTAGAACATGTCAAATATATATTTGAATACAGCTCAATGCATCAGTACCTAAATAATACCTTTTCCTGGAAGTCTTCTCTTTCCATCCATGCAGCTCAGAGTTGCCTGGAAATATGTTTCAAGTAGAGCTCAGGAGAATTTCTTTTAAAAAACATCACATACAAATCTCAGGATCAACCTTGGCAGGGGTTCTGTAGCCTCCTAAAGTAACATATTCCACTACTTCATGGTTGCGGTTCAAAACCTTCTTTATATAATCTTTCCTGCAAATTAAAATATTTACTTTGTGGCCTCCAGTGATTAAAGAGGACAACTGATTTTGGATGGGTAAAAATTTATTCTATGGTGTAGTGGTTTAACCCCAACCGGCAACTAAGCCCCACACAGCCACTCAATTGCTCCCCCGCAATGGGATGGGGGAGAGAATCAAAAGGGTTAAAGTGAGAAAACTCGTGGGTTGAGATAAAGACAGTTTAATAGGTAAAGCAAAAGCTGCATGCATAAGCAAAGCAAAACAAGGAATTCATTTGCTCCTTCCCATGGGCAGGCAGGTGCTCAGCCACCCCCAGGAAAGCAGGGCTCCATCATGCATAACAGTTACTTGGAAAGACAAACACCATCACTCCAAACGTCCCCCACTTCCTTCTTCCCCAGCTTTATATACTGAGCATAATGTCATCAGGTATGGAATATCCCTTTGGTCAGTTGGGGTCAGCTGTGCTGGCTGTGCCCCCTCCAAAGTTCTTGCCCATTTCCAGCCTTCTCACTGGCGGGGCAACACAAGAAAGAGAAAAAAACTTGATGATGTGTAAGACCCATTCAGCAACAGCTGAAACATCCCTGTGTTATCAACACTGTTTTGGTCACAAATCTAAAACATAGCACCACACAAGCTACTATGAAGAAAATTAGCTCTTTCCCAACCAAAACCCATACATATAGGGAAGGCATTTCCTATCGCTTCAATCTTATTTTAGAGAAAACACATCCCCAAAAAATCAAAATTCTTTTGTTCTTCTTTATAGTTCAAATGTGTGGTAGGTTGACCACAGCCAGCGACTAGGGACCCACTAGCTGCTTACTCACCACCCCTGCAGCAGGATCGGGGAGACATTTGAAAGAGAAAAGGCAAGAAAAACTCCTAGGGTGACATAAAGACAGTTTAAGAAGTTAAGAGGGAAAAAAGGAAAAAAAAAAACCCCAAGGGATACAAAGGTAATCACTCAACACCCTCCATCAGCAGACTGATACCCAGCCAGCCTCCAAGCAATGGCAGCTTTGCAAAGACTACACCCCAGTTTTGTTTCTGAGTATGGCATTATGTGGTATGGAATATCCCTTTGTTCATTTGGGGTCAGTTGTCCTGGCTGTGCCCCCTCCCCGCCTCTTGCCCACCCCACCCTACTTGCTGGGAATCAGAGTGAGACACAGAGAAGGTGCTGACCCTGTGCAAGCACTGCTCAGCAATAGCTAAAACATTGGTGCATTATCAACACTGGTTTAGTCACAAATCTAAAAGACAGCACTGTGTGGGCTGCTGGGAAGAGGATGAACTCCACCTCAGTCAGACCCAGTACAAGGTCTTCTAAGATCCACCTTCTTCTTGTAATCCTCTACTGAAACCATGTTTTCCAAAACTGGGAAGCAGTTTACAGATGAGGTATGACCAACACCAACCACAGCAGAAGGATTACCTTTTGCTCCTTGTATATAACACTCATAAACAAGTTTGGTTGCAATTCTTAATGTCTGCAGGGTTATGACTAAAATGAAATAGTCCCTATTATTCAGAATTCTGTATGACAAGGAATAAATTCATACTGCAATTTTAAAGGAGGGGAAGTTAGCTCTTTCGGTCCCAGTAAATCTTTGCCAACGACTCAGAAGTTATTTGGGGATTTTTTCTAACAGTATTATATTGTTAATTCATACACAGTTTATGAATCTGCTCATTTTTTGCAGTAGTGCTCTCTGGCCAATTGTATCTGTCTATCTGATTTCTTCTTCCAAATTCTGGCACTTTGAACTTGTTTTGAATATCCTCAGGTTGAATTTGGACCATACGTCAAAATTATTTTCCATTCTGATCATGTCTTCCAAAATGCTAATACTTCCTCTCAACTTGGTGTCATTTGCTATTTATAAATGCAGTTGTTATTCCACCATTCAATTTGTTAATGAGAACTTTGAACAGAACTGAATGTATAGGGGGGTAGGCTTTGAGGGTCTGCTACAAAAAAAAAATCCATTTTGATAGTGTAGAGTTCATTTTTTCAAATAGCTGTGCACTCACCTGATAGGTATGTTATGTGGGAATGGTGCCTAAAGATTTACTAAAGTCAAACTTTCATCACTATTCTTTCCTTTGTTCACTAAATCAGTTACTCTGTCAGAAGCAATTAGACTAGTTTTATATGATGGGTTCTTGACAAAAAAATGTTGGCTGTTTCTTGTCATCTTATCCTCTAGTGCTTGTAAATTGATTATTTTTAGGGTGATGGAGTGAGCAAGTGCAAAATTAGAAACTGACTAAAAGTTAAAATAAAAATAAAGCTGATCAGCCTTTTCATTTCCCAGGATGAATGAAGTACAGAAAGATGAGCATAAAAGATGAAAATTGTATTTGATTTTCAAAATTCTTTCATTTCAAAATTCAGAATGAGGACCTTAACACTGAAAAAATAACATTTCAAGCTATGGTATTGAAATGAAACTTACTCATTTGGTTAAATCAAAGAATACTTTTCTGTGTGTACACATAAGAGATTAAAAATTCCATAGAGCTGCTTGCATCTAACAGTTTTCCAGCAAAATCCAGACTCCAATGCCATAGCTTATGGGGAAAACATGATAATTTCAAAGGTAGAAATAAGATTACTTCATTTTAGAAATAACATCCAGAAATTCTTGAAGTTCATCTATGAAATGCTTATGCTGTAAGCTTAAAACCCCACTAAATCCTACAGTTATTTTGTTTCTGTTCACTGTGAGCTATAATATCAGAATACAAAGACTCTCTGCAGAATATTTTTATAGAAAAAGTTAAATGTTTTTATTGGTCTCAGCATTGTTATTCCCACTGCTTCTAAAAACATGTTTGTTTTTCTCTCTAGATTGTTATCTTTTAGGTTATTTTTCCACATTAACCATTTTAATTATTCCAAGTAACAAGTCAGAGTCAAAGCCAATGAAAACAGTGGTATGTTGTTGAAAATTATAATTTGTACATGATATCAAATTTCAGTTGAAACCTGTTGCTCTCTGAATTGAATAGTACGTGCTTTGACTCATTCAGAATCAAAGCAGTTGAAGGTGGTCACAGCGGATTGGTATCAAAGTATGCTGTACTAGTGATTCTTGGATTAGCAACTCAGGCTGATATTCTCAGGTAAACACGAGACACACATCTCAGGTACACACTTTTTAAGATGGGACTGCAAAACGGGGCTACAAAGACTGGAGAAGAGGAGGGGTAAAGAGCTAGCAAAAAAACCCAGATGAATAAAAGCATCATGCTGCCAGCATAAGCCATATCCACATTAAACTGAATTTGCCTGCATAACAAGATGTAATTGTGCAAATGAATATTCCTTGTGTAGTCAAGGCCTTAATTAACAGACAACTAAAAAATCTTGGTTTGAAAAGATGCTCAGGGAGGGGATGAACATACAATTGCATGTCCTCATCTTAAGTTACCAATCTTCTGCTTGTCCAAATGCAAAGTAATACAAAGCAGCAGAGGCTGTCTCCATGAGGTGGGCTTTCGGACTGTTTAACTGATTTAGTGCTCCTGCATGCTAGGCTCCACTGCTTTACTGAATAAAGCAAACAAGATTTCTGTAACTGTAGGCAAAGCCCTTTACATGGAAAAAGTTTCATGCAAATTGCTAGTAGTTAAGCTGTTCAGATATGAAGTATCCATTTTAACCTTCCACTTCATATGTCCTGTCAAAGCCTGCTTCTGGTGTGAAGTCTGCAGGAAACCAGCGAAACAGTGTGTACATTGAAGATGGAATAATATGGACGTTATTGATGCTTCTTCATTAAACATCTCTAAAACCATTTTGAAACACAAGTTTTTCCATGCAGATGATTTGTGTTATTACTGTCACTTTTGTTCTTCCTTTCTCTTTTATTGTAGATTGTTTTAGCTCACACGCTGCATCTTACTTTAATTTAGAAATAATGTCTGTGAAAGGGATTTTCTTCTGTGTTAAAATACAGGGGCCATTTGGTGTTACTGGAATATTAGCAACACTAGCACTTTTTCGCTGAGATATAGGTTTATAATTATTACATTTGCAGAAGGGAGACAGACTCATGGTTTCATGATCATAGATGTTCATTTTCCACAAAAAGCAAGCTGTGAGAGGAATGACATGGGCAATTCCTAAGCCATATCTATTCACAAAAGAGTCTGCTCCAAGACTAAATAACTGTTGTAACACATGCCCCTCTCATTTTTCTTTTCCAAGAACATTTTTTCTCGTGTAGTCAATTAAGAATGTATTGATACATTTAAATAGAATTCAGACTGCTCTGTCGGCCTGAATCTGAGAGACTGCACTAGGTGTACGCTGCTTTCTAATAGGAAGTCTCCTGTTTTCTATAAATAGATGTTTCAGTTCTGATTGTTCTGTACTGAAATAATTGGCTAGATGTCTAATTACTCTAAATAGAAAACACAAAAAATGGCAGGCGTTCAAACCCCTCCTGAAAAATTGTTCCTAGCAGTTAGCTGTTCTACTTCCTGGGCCCTGGCTCAGAAACACACTTGGTCTGAGGGCCCTTTTTCCTTTTCTTCTCTTCAGTACAGTCATATTGATCACTCCGCTGTGTCCTAAAGGCAAATGATACACAATGCAGCATATCCTTTGGAGTCAGGGATCAAATTAATCCCTGGCCAGGATGTGTAACAATAAACAAGGGAAGGAAATGAACTGCTTCTAAGAAATTGAGTTCCCTCCAGCTCCCTTTCAATTTGCACACAGCTAGGCATTGTGGTTTATATGTAATTATAATGATTTATTCAAAGGTGTTTACTAGTCAAAGGCAGAACATGTTGCTTATCTGATAATTACATAGCTGGTGAGGTCATGGAGTAGGTTGTTAACACTGTCAATCTTTTGCACTAAATGAAGTATTTGCTTGTATGTTTCTTTAATGTTTCATTTACTTGCTATCTGTGTCATTTTTATCTACCCACGGTTTTTTGTTTTTTTCTTTCACAAAGGAGCACGTAGTGAATCTGTCTTGCCTAAATTTCACATGCCTTAATTATTTTTATAGCATAATACTGGTTCTCATAATGTGAAATTGAAGATTTCTTTACAGTAATGGATGCAGCATAACCGAAAATTCATCTCTTCAGCTTTGTCACACTGCTTATAAACATAAAAAAGGTGATAGTTACTTTCACAGTCCTGGACCCATTCTGCACAATCAGTTCATTACTGTACTTAACTTAAATTGAGTGTTAAATCTCCTTAAGTGAAATCTTCACCCTCCTTGGCATTTGCAATTGTGATTGCAATAGGAAAAAAATTACATGTTGCAGAGGGAAATGAGGCAAAATAAATACTTCTGCGGGCCATCAGTGGGACCAAATGTAGGGGGTAATCTAATAAAATTAGGAAGGTATCACAGATGGATAGCACAAAATGGAATAAAATGCATGTAATCTTCCCAACCTTGGGAAAAAGAACCAACCAACCGGTCACTGAAATAGCTGTCCTGCAGAGAGCTTTGACCTAATGCTATACCCTGCCTTGGATGCTGTACAGCTTCTCTGGCTGCCCTTTCTCTCTGGAAGTTCTTTATTTGTAATTGTCATCCTGTCACTGAAATGTTTTGCTCTTTATTGAACTTATTCATGGTGTCCTCAACAGATGTAGTGATTCTGTTAATCTTCTCAGAGATGCCACTATCTCTAACTAGTCCAAATTACGAAGGCTGTATACAGAAAAAAACAACCACTTGAGGGAGCTGACCAAGCTCATTTGAAGCTACACTGGTATTCCTATGCCACATCACATGCTGCAATATGGGCAAACTCCAAGACCTATTTGTATCTTCTAATCCATAATGGTGTTTTAATTGGTGCAATTTAGTTTTGTCTCTTCTTTGAGCAGCCATCTGTGACCCCAGTGTTGCTTGTTTCCTGATAATAGAACCCCATGGTCTCACAGGTCAGCTTCACCCCAGAAAGGAAGCATCAGAACTAGCTCCGAAGTTGGCTACTTGCTCAGTGCAACTTAACTCCCCCTTACACAGGAGTTCTAGGTGTTGGCAACCCAGTGTCTAATATTTAGGAAACTGCTACACCAAAGTTCAGGCTACAAATTTCTGCTGTTTACAATAGCATGAACAATATTACTTCCTGTAAAATTTAAGTACTAATAATGAAAGACCTCAGAAGATCACACTGCATAGAGTGGAATTGTGTTATAAATGGGCATGTTGAGGAGTTCAGAAAAAAAGAACATATTAAAGCAGCACCATCTATTGAACTCTTTCATTTCTGAATGCTAAACAGGTCAGACACCAGGGGACTGGACATCAGTAGGCAGGTATAACAGGAGAAGCCAACTGTGAAATACCTAAATATAGTTGCAAAGCTTGAACTATGGTAGTGAATATGCCTTTTTTCCTTCTGCCACCTGTAGCTGTTCATGTACTTAGCACTCTGACAGTTTGCCATTCCTCAGGATTTGTCTCTAAGTATTTTTTGTTCAGATAGGAATTGCATGATATTTTCTTTCTCAATATGCTTCTTTTCTTTCCTGATAGGCCGCGTAAGCCCTTGGGATATTTTGATCTGCTTATCTTCCAGAAAAAATGATGGTACTGGCTGCATTCAAATAGAAGAGTTGCATCATCTAGAGTTATTCCAGAAGGTATGAGATTATCGTGTTATCCTTTGTGGGAATGAGAGGACAGGCCTAGCCCAGATTTTTAGTACTCACTAAGAAAAAGAAAATGATCTGATGCTCATTTTATACTGCAGCAGCGTGGTTTAACAGCAATAAAAAATGTTTTCAAGTTTCCTATCTGCTGAGACATACTTGTCAGATACCAACATTTCATTCTTCTTTATATCACACCCAGTGATCAAAAGCAATTTCTCATTTGGACATAACGTGTTATTTTTGATGTAAGTATTTCAGCGTAAATACTGAAAGTTGTTGGAATGGAGTGTCAGGTTTTCCTTTTCTCTTCTTTAGCTTGAACTTTTGCATTCTTGGCCACCCTTAACCAGCATGTCAGGCAGCAAAAGTGTCTACAGAAGTCAAGGAAAATTTAAACAACTTACCCACTGGAAAAAGACAATATAGAATGGAGAGAAACAACTAGCCAATGCATGCAATATTTCAGAATAATAGCATAAGCAGATGATAAAGATGGACTAATTTAGGCTTCCCATCTTATAACAGTACTGAGTTTCATCTAATGTAATTGCTCTTGGTAAACATAATTTAGGCACCTCTCCAAACTGTGACAGTGGTCCTACAATAGATAATGTGTGAGCTGGACCGGTGTCCTCCTCCAGGGCCTTCATGGGACTTCCCTGCTCTGGCACTGCAATCTGCTTACTCACAGTCCAAAGCATCAGTGGTGCCAATATTCCTCAGCATTTTCAGGACACTTTTTTTTTTCACTTGATTATGTTGTGGGCACAGTTTAGGTTACTTAGATATGTAAATGTCTAAATAAGCACCTGACGTGTGGGTGAAAATATGTAAGTGACTTAAATAGAGGGCTTTGTTTGAAAAAAAAGTAACCAAACTATGGATAAAGCTTGGCTTATATTTCAAGTACAATGGCACAGATAATAATGGCAAGACCCAAAAGTACAGACTCTGAACTGAGGGACTGGGAGAAATAAAGCTGCTTATGAAATGTATTTAGTTCAGTTATGAAGTTCATGAGGGTGCAAAAACCACTGCATGTCCACAGAAGTCAGAGCTAGGAACATGTACACTGGGGTTCCCTGGAATGGGATGCCTTATCTAAGAGTATCCAAAGGAAATTTTTATAGCAGTTCCAGTTTGCTAGAAACAGACATGCTTTGGATTCAGATCTCAGGTCATAAAATATCTCAGGCTTCTGCAAACTGCTTCTTGCTCATTCTACCCATATTATCATATCTGAGCCTTTAATACTGGGCAATATAATAATCCATACAGCGCTCTGCAATGTCCAGAAGTTTCACACATGAATAACTGAGACATAAGGTGATCAAAGGAATTGTCCAAGTTCCCTCAGGAAGTCTGCAGCACAGCAGGGCCTTAAACCAGATGGCCCATATCTCCGGATAACTTTAAATATTGGACTAACATTACTCGCTGCTGGCATGCCCATACCACCGTGCAAGACAGTTCTTTGTTGCAGAGCCTGGATGTGGTTTAAATATGTTAGCTTATGACTGTTCCCAAGCACAGCAATTCAAGAGGCCTAGGCTATTTCCATGCAGTGGGAGACAGTGATTGATAACTGGCAGAGAACAGAGAAGCTGCAGAAACTGAAAAGGGGGCAGGGAAGGGGTGAAAACTGAGCAGCGAGGAGGAGAGCCATAAGTCTAAAATCTTGTTTTGTGATGGCCATGGAGGAAGAGCCCATACTTTAACCTCATTGTCACACCTTGCAGGAATCGCAAATTTGTAATTCGCTATTGACACTGACAGGAGTTTTGCACATGAGGTGTCTCTGATAAATTAAACATAAACCCATTGAAGGTTGCAGGAAAAAGAGCACTTTTCTGAATGAAATCATTAAAGCTTCTCTTTTTACATTCAGGTAAACCTACTTCCAGAAATCCAGCATTTCCTTTGCAGAAAAGAGGGATTATGCCAGATAACAAAAGCTTTTTCAGGTAACCTAATTTCTTCAAATCTGCATATGCAATGACGGTCTTTTAATAGTTGTCACAGGAAGCCTCTGACATGACAGTCAGGCTTACAGTTCCTTTTTATTTTTAGTCATGAATGCATAGGAGAAAAAAATGAAACAAGGATGATAATCCTTTTCAGATGCCACTTAAATACAATTACAGTTATGCAGTATCTTTTCAGGTAAAAGTATTGCATTGTCTAGCCATTGCATACTGCAGAAATAATTTGGCTATAAGTGTCTTATTTTTGGACTGTTTCATGTTAATATAGTGTATTGGTGTTTACATTTCAAAGCCCTGGGTTTGGTGTAATATGTTTGTTCAGCTTTACAAAAATGTTGTGGCACGGAGAAGTAGGAGTCGGAGTTTGGTTCCCATCCAGACACAGTTTACTGATAAAAAGTCTTTGTGTATTAAGATCATCAACCAGAAAAGTTTAAAGGTTATGGGCCAGTTGCCAGAGAATTCTAATTTACTATGGGTGAAATTCAACTTTGAATAGAAACTGGAAAAAACTGCTGTGTACCATATTAGGTCTATTTAAACTGCAGAGGGACACTTTCTTATCTCAGTGACACCACTAAACATCCAAAATCAATGCTATTTTGGATTTATAATCTATCCTATATAAACTTTGCTTATAAGAAATCTTGTCTTTTTTTTTTTCATAACCCAGTAACAACCAACCTCACACTTATTCCATTAGTATTTAGCCTTGTTTGCAGGCAAATATACAAGATTGATCAATCTGATTCCTTTTCCCTTTCCCTTTCCCTTTTCCTTTCCCTTCCTCTTCTCTTTCTTTTCACCTTATTTATATATATGCTATATTTAGCACATAAGGAAAGGATTAATTTAATCTCATTTAACAGTTTAGAAGTCAGGTATCTTCTGCAGCAGTATTCTAGTCTTCCCCTTCAGCCAGCAGAGGGACAGGGGCACCTTTAAACACTACGTCATTTTATCCTAGACTGTATCTTTAAAATAGGTGTGTTGAATTGCCCTCTGCAGGTACTTAATACCCAATTACCTCTCACCACTGCCTGTAGATGGAGCCTAGACAAGTAGCTTCAATTAAATACTTGACTTGGATGCTTGAGTAAAGTTGAGGTTAGGTGGTTCCTAACCTAAGCATAACATATTTTCCCTTTTATTTTTTTTTACTGTCTCATGTAAAGATTGATCAATATTTAAAACTTATGTGAAGTGTTTCCCTTAAAGAACTGTATGTTGAGGGTCAGTTTAAATTGGACACTTCCATTTTCCTGGTGCAGCAAATTGCCAAAACTGATCATAAGGAACATGCAGTATATGGAACATCTACCAGGTCCCATGGGAGTGCTTTATTGTGAAGTCATGTTACACCACGTAAGTGATATAGTCTGTTTTGGCTGAGTTTTAAGTACGTCTTCAGTGATGCCTAGTGCTTTGGTTCCCTTGCACTGGAAACTGAATTAGAAAGTATACTGATATAGTACCAGTTTCAGACAAAGCTGAGGATATTTCTAAAAATTTCAAGGACTTCAGGAATTGGTAGTTCCTACTCACATTTTAACAGTCTGCCTTTAAAAAACATTGGTTTGCTCTGCTACTTGGAGAAAGGCCAACCACAGCGGTTTTATTATTTTGCTACCACAAAACCACAAACACAAGAGGTACTCACCACACACAGAGCTTTCCCCTTTAAATATGCATATATTCACTGGTGTCCATAAAATGTGGTACAAGCCACTTTGTGTATGTGGTCTGTTAAGCTGTTCGGTGTTTTCTCCTCTTTAGGGAAGGCCATTTGTAAGCATCTTATTCCATACTTATATTACTAGTGCTTTCTTGGCAAAGCAAAAAGCCCTTCTGACTGATGCCAAAATCCCATTGAAATCAAGGTAGTATGTGTGCTTGGCAGCAGGGCTCTGAGTCCTACCTACCCAGCAGTCTGCTGAAGGACTGACAGATAGAAAAAGGCCCGCCTCTCCCTTTTCAGTTATCAGTAAAAAAGATTTTGAACCTGAATTAGCTGCAGTGTTTTAAAATAAAAAATATAAAATAAAAAAAAGATCTCTTAAATCTAGGTGTCTGCACATGAGCAGGGCCTAGGGGCTGAGGTAGCTGTCTCAACACAAAGGTCTCATGGCACATGAGATGCCATGGAGGGTCCAGGATGCCCAGTAGGACAGGCAGATTTGGCACAGAACCTTTGTTTGTGTTCTGTCTGTCAAACAGCCTTTTTGGTCTAGCAGCAGGAAGCTCAGGGGGATATCCTGTGGTGTCCTAGATGGCAATAGATGTGAATACCTGAATTTAACACCTGGTATATAAGCTCCCCAAATTAACAGAAGTGCCCGAAACAACATTTATTTTCAGCATAATTTAGGGTTAGCTGAACTGCCCCACACTGACTGTATAGACTACACTGACGTCCACTGACAGGAGTGGGAACTTAGACTGTGGCACACAATGGGTCATCTTTGTATAGACCAGACTTCAATGTGTCTCAACCCAGAAATGAAACCCACTCAGTATCACTGGATACATGACGTCATTTGCTATGAGTGAAATTCACCCATAGAAGGTGAAATTAGAATCAGAAGGGTAAAACATCTGATTTCAGGTTAAGAAGACAAAAATGCATAAGTTAAAGCAAACTTCTAGAGCCAAGATTTCAGATATTCTCCTCTCCTTCCAGTCATCTGATAAAGCCAGCTCTTTCTGCTTCTTTTTTTGCTTGCATTCTCCAGCAGACCTTTCTTTCCAGCAACAGCATAGTTTCCAACTGTTAGGATTTGTTTGATCCTCAATTGCAAAATTATTCAGGAAGAGAAGAGTTTTCATCAGTATTTCCTCCACAGAAGAGTTTGTTTCCTTTCAAATCAGTCACGTGCTTTCACTCTTGTGTGTTTGAGTCAACGGGGCTTCTGCAGTGTCTGTTGAAGAGGATCAGTTGGTTTGTCACTTAGTCAGCCCCCCAAGGAGCCAAGCAATTTCCTGTAAAAGTGAAAACACAAAGTTGCTTCTCTAAGAATTATGTGATCTAATTAAAGACACACTAAGTCATGGAAAGAAATATCAGGCAGCGAGGCTGAGAGGATGGATCACTGGATTTACTGTGGGTATGACAGTGCTGATATTGATAAGCAGTGGGTACAAGGGTAAAGGTATTTTAAAAAAATGTTATTCTATTTGTTGTTGTAGAACTCTTACCCTGCTAGGTTTTGTATTTAAGAGAGCATTCCCCTTCTCATACCCCTGTTGTATCAGTGTAGGAAAGAAAATGAGTTGTAGAAAATATCAGGTCAGTGCTTGCTTCTTTGCTTTGTCTCTTTAATGGAAAATCTTTTTGTCAGTCTGAAAATTCAGGTTGGTTCTATCTGTATGGGAGGCAAAATTATGCACATAACAGTCATAACTGCTTTTTAGAAGACGGGAGAAGCTGGAAAGAGAAAAAAGGTTAGGAAAATCAGAGTGGAAGAAGAGTTTAGAGGAACGAAAAGTTAAAAAATATGTGATGTTGTGTGGATAAACTGGATTGAGTAAGAGAAGGAATTGCTGGAAGATGGGCACATGTTGCAGAAGGTTTGTGATGAGGTATAAGAATGGTAACGGATCTTAAAATTCAACATGGAAGGTACTGATTAGTGCTTGCTGCTCAGTCTGAGAAGATTCGTTTCACTCCTGCTTTTGCAGGGCATTTGGCCAAGTTTTTAAGCAGGTGCCTGCTCACTCTATGGGACTTCAGATATGAGGCAGTTCAGGTATGGCTATTGAATGACCAAGGAAGGCTCCTGGCATTTATTGCTCAGATCAGCAAAAGCTGCAGCTGTTGCAGTGATCTGTGAATGAAATCTTCCTGCAAACAACCCAAATCTAGAAGCTCTCTGAGTTTGGAGAATGACTGACAAAGAGATTTCAGGTGTTCATACTTGGTATCCCACCACAGGTGGGCTGAGAACTGGGCTTGTTTGCCTCCTGGAACTACTGTCAGCTGAAAGATGGAGAGGACTAAGGTCCACAATGTGAGCAGAAGTGCCCAGCCTCAGTTTAGGGCACAGGAAAGACATTCTGATGTATGCACAAATACTCTCTTTGACAGGTTTTGTCTGGGAAAGAAGTGGAAATGCTTATAGCATTGCCTCCCTGATTTTCCTGTTCCCTAAGCAATCCATGCTGTCTGTCTTTCCACATAAGCATTTGTCTTGCTTCACCACTCCCAGGGCCTAGCCTGTGCCATGCATAGCTGTTTTCTCTATGCATCCATATCACCAATTCTTTTTAAAGTAATGCTTTTACTGTATGCCTTTTTACTGTGTTTCTTTTTTTACTGTCACTAGTGCAGAGACTTTATGAGCATCTCCCAGCCTTGTGTGCTCATGTAGTCACCTGCTGGGCTGGCCAACAGCATTAATCACACAGAATGTCTTGGGATAGGCACGATCCTAATGAAATTGGGTGGGAGGGAGAGCCAAGTCCAGCTGTGTGACTGTGCTCTCACTATATGATACGTTTACTCTCTGGTCCTAACTCTGCACCAGCTTTCCTCTCCCCCTGCCTAACAAATCTGCCCTGCCTGACCCCAGAGTCCCTGTGTTACTCTAGAGTCAGTGGGAAGGGTGATGAGGTGGGGGGAGGAAGAAAAGCTGGGCCACTATGTAAGAGAGAAATTATAGATTAACAATATTTTCTGGTGTAATAATTCAACACCTCTGTGACAGGAACATGCTTCTTTACAGGGGGCATACATTTCTTTTGAGCCTCAGTAAAATCACCACCTGATTCTTTTGAGTTAATTTGATTATAAACTATGTGGGGCAGGATTTTCTTTGTTTTAAAACAGGGTCAGATCTCAGCTAGGACAAAATGTACTTCTGTAATAACAACAAATACGAGGAGACTGAAACGAAGTAAATCAGCTAAATGAATTTAATTACTTGGCCTATACTATTCTATATTCTACCCTGTTAGTGGCACAGAATTGTACTTGTGGCTCTAATCACGTAACAGTCAACCAGCACTTTCACTGAGTTGCTTTTTCCAGAGTTTTGTAGCTTATCTGTAAATTTAAGTTCTAGTGTGAAGGGTGCACACAGAAGCAGTCCTTCCAGAAAATACTGAAAAAAAGAACCCTATATTTTAACTGTGGTGATGCTTTAGGAATGAAGAAGCAAACCCTGTATTTAATAAATACTGTTTTCCACACACGTGCCACAACAGAGAAGTAAAAACATGGTAAACTATTTATCTAAACTGAAGCTGCAGTTGCTGATGTTTTTAAAGGGTAAAATAAACAACACATGCATTTCAAAATGATGCACTATCATAATTTTGCCTTTATAAGTCTGAAATTTCACAGGTGTTTTTAGCATGAATTTCAGTGTGTTCCAACCCACAGTTTCAAATCCTTTCCCTCTAGATCTGCTTTATTATAAACATCTTTTTTTTATACTAAACATATTTTAGATAGTTTAAATTTCTAGAAATGAAAATAGTTTGAAATTTCTCCATTCTAAATATTTGGGGTGGATTCCTTTGAGATTAACCATATTACAGAGTGCCGTGGTTTAGCCCCAGTCAGGGCCTAAGCACCACACAGCCGCTCGCTCACTCCCCCCACCCCAGTGGGATGGGGGAGAGAATTGGAAGCACAAAAGTGAGAAAACTAGTGGGTTGAGATACAAAGAGTTTAATAATGAAAATAAAGTAGTAGTAGTAATAATAATAATATAATGAAAAGGAAAACAACAAGAGAAAGAGAGGTGAAATCCAGAGAAAAAAACCCAAGTGCTGCAACCACTCACCACCTGCTGACCAACACCACCAGTCCCCAAGCTGTGATCACTGCTTCCCCCAGCCAACTCCCCCAGTTCATATACTGGGCATGACATCATATGATATGGAATACCCCTTTGGCCAGTTTGGATCAGCTGTCCTGGCTGTGCCCCCTTCCCTCCCAGCTTCTTGTGCACCTGGGCAGAGCATGGGAAGCTGAGAAGTCCTTGAGTAGTGTGAGCACTACTTAGCAACAACTAAAACATCAGTGTGTTATCAACATTATTCTCATACTAAATCCAAAACACAGCACTATGCCAGCTAGTAGGAGGAAAACTAACTCTATCCCAGTGGAGGGACCACTGCATTTTTGAATATGAAAACCTTTTAAGAACAGCTAGATCAACAGTCAGTAGTGGGTGGGATATTGAACCTGCAGCAATGTGCACATCGCAAATGAAGCTTTTAACACATGTCAAAACTATCACAGGAGTGTTATGTATCAAGCAAGAAACCATATTCCTGTGAAATCAGTGCAAAATTTGCCAGGACTTCACTGGGTGCCAGGATCGCCCCTAGTCTTCCTAGCTGCTTTCAAATATCCAGCATCTGCTTTGAGTGTCACAACAACCCTTTTCTAAATGCATAGGTTATACAACCGAGTGTTAAAGGTTCTCTCTCTTTCTTTAGCAACCTCAAATCATAATGTGTAAGCCATAGGAGAGTACTAATCTTTGTTTCAGAGTCTTTTCATCCAATAGGTCAAATAGATAACAGGAGGCAATTAAATGGAATAGGTCTGCTTTCTGTGACAAGCCTGCAATGACCTCAAGGCATGTAGTGGCAGTAGTGGAGATCATCCAAGTAAGTGAAATCATCTCTCCTCCAAAATCAACACTGAAAAATGAAAAAAGGTGCTTTTAATTCTCATTATTTTAATGATTATGCTGCTTAGAGCAGGTTGCCATACATGACTGAGCAAAAGGTAGTGGATAGTAGGCTTTATTTTGATCAAAATCCCCTAGTCCTGGAGGTGCTCAGAAGTCTGCCTAAGGTTCTGTGAAAGATTTTTAAGTATCTCCTGATGTGAAGCAATCTTTGCAGCTGTTTAACACACCTTTCCAACCTACAAAGGCTGGAAAATTGCCCAGCTGTAAATACTAGAAGAGGACCAGGTTGTAGCAATGCAGCTTGCCCGGTCTGTATCAGAAATAAGCTCTTTGTGCTCCAGGAACCCACACCAGTCAGGCAGATGGATGATCACAGCACAAGATGCAATATGAAGTTCTTCTAACTCACGGGGATGCCCTGTCAGAGAGCAAACTTGCAAGGCTGACAAAGAGGACTTGTTATCAGTCCTTCCTGAATATTGTGCTGCAGAAACTGATGAGAAACAATGTGAGGTGACTATCATTCTCCTTTTTTCCTCCGTGAGAGAATTCAGGCTCCTGCTAGAGACAGACCACCACTATGAAAATCTAGGAAGATATTCAGAAGGCTTCCATGCAGATGGAAAGTCTCTTATATACTTTCAGGATTAATGAAATTCCATGTTTTAAAGTGATGTTTTTCCTGCTAGAAAGAAAAGCAATTGGATGGAAACTCTGCAAGTACAAATGTGCTGAGCTAACAACGTCCTTTATGAAAGAAATGAACAATGTGCTGAACAAAGCACAGCACCTGTTGTGTTGTGAAACACCAGAGTAGTTGTGTTTCATCCCATCACTAGCTTTGTGGTTCATTGTATAACCAGGGACTCCCAAGGTGACTCAGTTGCTCTTGAAATTGCTTTCTAACCAATCTGACAGTTAATGGCACTTTAGAAACAAAATAACCTTGTTCTCACAGACAGCAATATTAATCGTTCCTTGCTCCATGTTTGAAGTGTGTAAAATATATCCTATTTGATCTTGAACAAAGTGCAAAAATTTAATAAACAAAACTATATTGTAACCCTCCTTGTAACATCAAAGGGTAATATAAAAGGAAGGATAAAGAAGAGGACATATTTTCATTCATCTTCTGTTTCCTTTTCTTTCAATTGAGTGTTACACACTTAGTTCAACCAGTAGAGTCTTCTCCTGCTGAATTCCTTACCTTTGCGGATCACCAGATGTTCATGTTAACCTAAGCGTTCCATTTACCACCAGTTCACATGGCCACAGTCATGTCAACACTGACCTGGTTCTGCTCCAGGAAGTCTTAATTTGTCCAAATGTACTTCTAGCTATTCATAAAGCCTTTGCTCAGTCACACGTTGTAACTCTTAAATCAGCTATTCTTTATTGTGTATGCATTGAATCTCATGTTACATCTCAAAACTCTGACCCAAAGACAAGTAAATACCTTAGGAGCCGGAGATGGGGGGAGAGGGAGCAAGAAGTCATAGCCATGTAAAATACTTGAAAGGCCTCATTAGATGTCAGTGTAGCTGCTGCATTAGATACCAGTTGTCGCTGTCAACTGATCTGTTTGACTATGTGGTACTTTGAGAGATTGCAGTTGGCAGAACAGTACCTACTACTAGTTCATGCGACAAAGTGCTTAACTTTTTTGATCTAGAGGTGTTGACTTGCTTTGGTGGATCTTATACCTTCGTTTCACATGTGCCCCACAGCTGTTCCTATGTCCCAGATCTATGTTTCACCTGTTGCTGTGGTTAGAGGGCTAATGTGTGAATTCAGCTGAGAACTTGTAGTGGTTTTTTTTCCTTGCCCAATGGTATCGTGGAGAACACCCTAGGCAGAAGAAAAGTGGTGCTGTTTGTTAGTGTTTTCAATGGTACCATTTCAGAGACGTCAGCATAAGAAGCCTTCTTCAAGCCACAATTTCAAGGAAGTTAAGGTTTTTTTATTTTTAAGTGAAAGCAGGTATCTGGCCTTTGCTGTACTGAGTCATCACAAATGGCAGCAGCAAAAGGTACTTTCAAAATCTGCAGCTGCTCCTCAGGAAAACCAGCAGTTTGTATAGCGTTTCAACTACTGCATAGCCTCTTTAAAAGCAAAAATGTTCTTTTCTAGTTTATATCTTTTTTATTTTTTTCTTTTGATCTTTAGAATCTACTACAAAAATTACTGATATTAAGACCTGGATTTTTGAAAGAGGTTATCTAATCTGGACGTGGCACTAGTATGCTAGCACTCTTTCTAACTTGGTTTCCCAAGCTGCCTGACGCATATCAACTGCTGAGCCTGCCTCACCTCTTCTATTATAAAATGTTGATGTTATTTACGCACTTCAAAAGTACTGGTTAATTAACAACAGCTTGTAGAGTGATTTCAAGATGGAAAAACATGGCAATTACTGCAAACAGTAAAGGCACTGCAGGCTAATTTTCATTGATGATAATGTTGATTAACAAATTTACAGCTCTAATAAACACTGTTACTGCTTTTGAGTGCAAGAGCAGGTGAAGAGTTGCCATGAGAACTGATGGAGCTGAGTGTGCTGCAGTTCAGTGCTACTGACATCTCTTTATTATTATGATAATTGTATTCATCGATTACTAGGTGTACATTTAACAAAGTGAGAGGCTGTCACTCCCTCATTAACTCTGTCTGATGGTGTACACGCTGTGTGTCGTCTCAAAGGAGCAAGCACCTTGTGACAGTCTCACTCCCCTTTTTCCTTCTTTCAGGAATCTTGTGATGGGCTCTCTCCCACGTGGATGCTAACACAAACCCACAGAGGTGTGTAAGGCACCATACAACCAGTGTGTTCTATAGGATGAGGAATAATTTATGGGCATTGTCCCTTTTTTATTCTCAGTGCTAATTGGCAACACCCTAGTTTGTTTAACCCTCACTTCTTAAAGAGATGACAGCTTTCCATTTTGTGTTTTTTTTTTTTTATGTCGAGGCATTTTGCAATGACTTAGGGCAATACTAAGGAGCTTCTACCTAATAGTCTGAAAACTTCAGGACACTGTGTTTTCATTTGTCTCTACCTGTTTTTGGTGTTTGTTTGTTTTTTTGTTATATCCAGCTCTCGTAAATGGTCCACTGGGGAGAGACAAAAATATTAATGTCAAAGTAGCCTTTTCTATTTCCCTAAAACAGTTCAAACTCTCATTTAAGAGGACTAAATATAGGTACAAGCCTCATACCATTATTTTCAAACTCTGCCTTGTGAGTTAAGACCATATTGGTTACTTGTTACCTTAGCAACACAATTAAAACAATGTTTTAAAAAGGAAAAGAGACTCTCTACTTCCTCTTGAGTAACAAGCTGAACAGCCCTTCTCTGCTGCCCAGTTCTAATTTTCAGTGAAATATTGGATTTATTTTAAATAAGAAAATTCTGTTTTGTGCATTTCCCTTTTCCCAACATTCTGGTCATTTTAACTAAAGCAATTGCTAAAAAATGTGTACCTTTGACATAATTTGACTTTCAGATGATCAGCTGAGAAGGTAGGTGCTGTCATTGTTGTCCTTTGCATGGTTCTGTTAATGTTGTCACATAGCTATGGCCTAATGTAAAAGGTGTGTATGTTATAGGGAGCTTGTTCTGGAAGCACAGTTCTGCCTCCTTTCAGCTCTGCGCTGTAGCTATCAAGGTAGGACAACCTGTGTCTCTCCCTGGTCTGCCCCCCTAGGTGGCATTGGCAAGGGGCTAGCTTGGATTGCTGTCATGGGCTGCATTAGGTTTTCTGTGACTTTGATCCCACTCATGCTCAACAGATCAGTATCTTGCTGTTTGAAGATCTAGGCTATGAGGTTTGAACTCTAGAGGCTTACGATGCTGGGCTGTTCCTGATGGATGCGCTACAGTGCCAGGATACAGGCGAACAGGGCTTTGCTCAGTAACTCCATAGATAGTTGCAACAGCAGAGGGCTATGTCCTGCCTTTTACCAATGTGAGGATAAGTCAGAAAAAGATCTGTGAAGTCATCTGTGCACTGTGGAGGGTCTTTATGTATTTGAATAATTCTGGTTTTGCCTGAACGCCAAAGTTGTGTGATCATAGAATCATAGAATGGTTAGGATTGGAAAAGACCCTTAAGATCATCGAGTCCAACCACTAACCTATCACTGCTAAGTCCACCACTAAACCATATACTCAAGCACCATGTCTACCGTTCTTTTAAATACCTCCAGGGATGGAGAGTCCACCACCTCCCTGGGCAGCCTGTTCCAGTGCCTGACAACCCTTTCGGTGAAGAAGGTTTTCCTAATATCCAACCTAAACTTCCCCTGGTGCAGCTTGAGGACATTTCCTCTTGTTCTATCTCTTGTTACTAGGGAGAAGAGACCAACACCCACCTCGCTACAACCTCCTTTCAGGTAGCTGTAGAGAGCAATAAGGTCTCCCCTCAGGCTCCACTTCTCCAGACTAAACAACCGTGGTTCCCTCAGCCGCTCCTCATCAGACTTGTTCTCTAGACCATTCACCAACTTTGCTGCCCTTCTTTGGACATGTTCCAGCACCTCAATGTCCTTCTTGTACTGAGGGGCCCAAAACTTAACACTCTGGGATTGCAGCCGTGAATAAGTAGCTTAGTTTTCTTGCATAGTCAGTGAAACCACAGACCGTTTCAGAGAGTAGTTCAGAACCTGTATTTCTCTTAGTGCTCCAAGGACTGGTCTCTCTCTCTCTCCATTGCCTAAAGACAAAGCCTAAGAATACTATTTTGCTAATACAAGCACTTCAGTTAGATAACTGAAATGACGCAGAGGAGTAGCTGCAGTGGGGCCGTTGCAAATTGCCATGGTGAAATGCCATTGTCTCTTTACAGGGTGGAAATTGCCATAGTGAAATGCCATTGTGTCTTTACAGGGCAGATATAGACTAAATATCACTTGGTTTATTCTCCTTGTGCATATTCAGAAGGAAGTCTGATAGGTAAATGACTTAATGGCAGTTTACTGGCTTATTCCTGTTATCACTGCACAGCCCAGTAGGCAGAGAGGAGTCTGTTTTGCCTCTGTACCATCGGCAAACAGGTAGTCACTTACAAAACCCAAATCACTTGTAATGCGTAACACAACACAAAGATGCCAATAAGAGTATGATCTGAACATGAGGTACTATATTAATAAGGGTCTGTTTTTGATTAGCAAAGCCTTTAGTCCTGCTAAATGGTGCATGTGAGGCAAAGGACCAGATTAATTTCAGAACCCAGTTGAGTTGAAGGCTGAACTGAGCTGATCTGATGAACACCTGATAAATATAGACAATCACGATGTCATTTTAACAGGATCTGTATGAAAATTAATAGTTCTTTTCCTTGAATGGCTGCTCACAGCTCATCACCAGAAATACAACTTCAGATTTATTTTTCATTTCATGCACCAAAGTGGAGAATGCATGCATTAAAAGGGAAGCTATACAAATACATTCATAGCATTAGCACGATGCAGTATGTAATTAAAAAGATAAGTAATAAGGTTTGGGAATAATGTGAACAGCTTGACTTTTCCCTGACTATTACTTAAGATCTTGAAATGTGAGGTGTGTTAGAGTTAATGAAAACGACCCTACATGAAATAATGACATAATATAAGGGCTCTGTGCCTTTTTATCAGCACAATAAAAGCAGAAAATGCATACCACCCGTTGACTGATCTCACATCACAATATTTTGATTACTATTAATAGTCACATGCCTCAGTAATCTTGAGGACTCTGGTACATCAGTCCTGCTCCCAGTGCATTCGGTGGCAGAACTAAGCCTCCCACATATTTCGATAACTACAAAATGTAGCCTTAAACGGTGAACCTAGAAACAAGGATGTGTGATTATTTACTGAGCTGTCTGTGTGATTACAGTGGCAAAGTCCCTTGGTCCTAAGTCAAATAAATTTTTATCCCCATTAATTTTAATTAGGGTTATGGGAGAATCAAAGTTTTGATATTCTGTATTTAGAAATAAAGGATTTCTGTTTAGAAGAAGGGGGGAAAGGGATGCTTTTTGTATGCAGCACTCATGCAGTCACCTATAAAGTGGGAGTTGCAGCTAAGCCTCTGAGTTTGGTACAGCTGGAAGGAGCTGCTTAGTGAGTGTAAAGCTCTCTGCTAGCAGATCCAAGATGGATTATACTCTCAGCATTTGTTATTTTACATTTTCAGCTGATGCTGGTAGCTCCTCTCTACCTATTGTGTTTTACACATTTTACCCTTAACAGCAGGAGTCCACTGCTGCTTTCAATGCTTTGCTGACTCTCTATCTCATCCCGTTGGCACTTTTTCAGACCTCCAGCTTCCAATCATCACCCCAGAGTGCACCGGCCGGCCTGGGCTGTCAAGGGCCAGCACCGTAAGCAACATGTCCCTGGGCGGCGAAAGCACTGACAGGACACGTACAGCCCATCTGCAGTACTGGTGGAAGCAGAGCATGAGCAAACAGCTGTAAGCTAATGATACCCCGCCCTCAGAAACTGCAAGCGCTTCATTGTGCTTTTAGTTGGGAGTCAGGGACACAGAATGTAGCAAGAGAGGAGACAACAGCAGGTGTAGCACTTGGATGTATTGCATCAATTATACTTGCATAATGTTTTTTCTGTACTAGCCAAGCTTTAACTTGTGAGTGAACAGCTAAGTCTTAATGTTGAGGGCATTGAAACACCTAGACAGAGAAATACAGACCCAGAGACGCCCCTGAATTTTTAGGTTTCATAGCAGCTGAGCTATTTCCAATTCCCATCCCTGCCTTGCCCCTGCTACAGACACACATATGTACTCCTTTGCACAAAGACCCACTCTTAAGTGAAGAGCTAAGAAATATTTGAGAACTGGCTGTCCAAGTGCTGTTTCCTATATTACAGTATCTCACAAACTTTATGTTTTGAGGCCCTACCATTCTGCAGAGGGGAGAAAAAGGTCTCTTTAAGATAGATATTATTGGAATCCCTTAACAGATAGCAAAATTGAGGTCTGGAAAGGCCACATATTGCCAAAGATTACACAGAAATGGGAGGAGAGCCCTGTGTCTTTTACCAGTAATCAGTTTTAGAGACTCATAATTTGTATAGTCATTTTCTCATTGCATTTGCTATAAGGTAGATTAATACTCAGAAACTTTAACAAGCAGAATAATAACTACATTTGTGAAAACGTCCAAGGATAGCTCAGATTTCCGCAAGTAATAAGCTTTTAAATAGCATTTTTCCTTGGGTCTGTTATTTTTCTATCTTGTTTGTATGGCTGATACTTTTTGTGTGGATTATGGAAGCTGTAGGCCAGTATCTAGAAAGCCATGTCACTTCCTACTCAACATTAGCTTCCATAATTATTTTATGTTTAGCTGATTTATTATGGGTTATTTCTAGGTGTCATAGTCACTCACAGTATTTGGAATCATAGTTCATGGCTTTCATTAGGGAAAGCATGCACTACCGCATGTTTGTGTCCCTATATTACATTGAAGAAAGTGCTAGCAATAGTGCAGTCTTTCCATAGTCTGAGTATTTTTTCTGAATTCACTAAGTGTCAGTGTTAAATTTGGGTACCTGCTAAATTTGGCACTATGAACTTCTGTTATTTAATCTGCTTGGATTTCTTTAATGTTGTTAACTCCACTCTGAACATCCTGGGTTTGCAACAATTACAACATGCCAGCAATGCATTTATCCATATGTACTCTCAAACATAACTCCCTCCTAACATAGTTACTTTCTATGTTTGGAAATTCAGATTTTAAAATACTGAAAGTCAGAAAAAGTCTTGATATAAAGCTTTGTTCCAGCTTGCTGGGTTTAATCTACTGTGTTGTTTAACTTGGACCGGGGTAGAAAGGCTAATTTCCTATTCCCACTAATTTCACTATTTCACTATTTTCTTATAGTTCATTTTCCTCATTTGCAGAACTTCTTCATTAATGCTATGTTTTCTTATTACTTTCCAGGAATCAAGTATCAGCTTCACTAGACCACAAGGACATCCTTAAAGCTCAAGATGTTTCTGTCATCATCAAAGCATACGTGCTTGTGACATCCTTAACACCTCTGCGGGCATTCATTCATTCAACCGCCACTGTCTGGAATCCACCCAAGAAGAAGCACTTTTCTGTAAAGGTAAAGCATTTAATTTCTTAATTTTTTTCTCTTGCAGGCAAAGTACAGAGGCAGAAAACCAGATAATATTTCTCTTCTCTTTTACCCCTTCTTTATTTGCTGTCTCCAGCTGACACATGAATATTCGCCTAATGTACAGCTTTTGTTTCTCTGAATTAGTGGGGTTTGATTCATGAAGGAGAAAAGAGTTGCCCTGTGCAGTGGGGGTTATGAAGAGCCCTGGGATTTGCTTGCTTCAGAGCCCGTTTTTATTGGTGACATTTGACAGCAGTTGCAAGGTTTTCTGTAAAGCACAGCAGTGGAGGTGCTGTCGCGCAGTAACCTCTTTTGGTCGGATATTGACAGTGTTGTAAAAAAGTAAAGTAAATATTTAAAATGGTTTGTTTAGATTTCTTTTTTAGGTGCCGTAAAACAGAAGGGAGGAAGGTCAGGGCAATTCTAAATAAGGGGAAGGAAGTATACCATGAATCAGGTGGGCCTCCCATGGCGTCTAGGTTTTATGAAGAAGGATGTTTCACCTGTGCCTTCATTGGATTAATTCTGGACATCTCCAAGTGCCTGGAGAGACCCCTTTCTCTCCATGCCTAGTTTGCTCAGCAGTCCTATGGATTTCCAAACATGCCTTCCAAGCATCCTTTGTCCTTTCAGCAAGGAACAGTGCTTGCAACATGGCAGCTCTTCATGAAGGAACTACAGTTCTGTGGCTGCTCCTTTCCTTTTGAATGAATAAGGTCACAAAGTAGCTGATTTCTTGAGGTCACACAGATCAGCTCCTGCAGCAGCCACCTGAGGATGGGTGCACTTTGCCTATGTAGCCCTCTTGGGGTAGGAGCAGGTCTTGGCTTTGGATCAGTCTGAGTAGTGTGGTGTCACTGCAAGGACTCTCAATGATGCCAGCCATTTGGTATGTTCTACAATTTTAGCTCTCTCAAAGTGCCTAGTCTAAGCTCATTATCTAATTCTGGTTATTGGAGAAACAGACGCCTCTGGAGAACAAATCATCCCACCTAATTTAGACACTAATTTTGGAATGAAATTAGTTTCCTGCTAAAAGTGTCTGCTTCCTTCCATGGGCTATGACATTCTTAGAGTACATGCCAAATTCTAGATTGCCAAAATTAGGTGAGATGAAACTACTTTTTCTTTCCCACTCAGAAGCTATGGGAACCCATGGAGTTATTTTATTTTGTCATCCGTTTTTCTCTATTTTCATTTAGGAAGACTAATGGTCACTCACTTTCAAACCTTAGGGTTCAGTTTTGGTTTATGTTTATTAAAATAGCACAATGTCCAGCAGCATCACTATTGCAGCTGAAGTAGGGACTACTTTAAAAGCTAGTAGTCATTAGTAATTGCAATATGCCTCTGTAAAATAATTCCCACTGAGGGAAGTCTGCTGGGGTGCCAGCCACCATTTACAGAGTACTTTGGCAGCTGAAGAAGCAATAAAAGTGATAGATAGAAGCAGCAGCTCATCTACAGTAGTTCCAATCCAGTTACTGCTGCTGTGGTGTTGTATCGTCTACAGCTTTAGGCAGACTTGTCAAAAGGGGAAGAAATAAACAAAAAATAAGCACCACAGAAAGTATGATGTACTGATGTATAGATTGAAAGGCAAATTAACAAAATTATGGAAAGTGGGGTGTATAAGACTGTCTCTCAGCATAAACAGTGTGTCCTATACAGAACCTGGGAGGTGTCAGGGAGTCTCCAGGAGAAATGAGACACTGGGAATTCATGGAGAGGCCAGAGACCGCTACTGGGAGAATCATAGAGAGGCTTCTGTGTTTGTTACAGAGGCACCAGACAAGAGATCATAAGTCAGAAAACAATACTTGGGAGAAGGTTTGAATTCAGTTTTTTATATCCTTTGGGATGAGATTACATCAAGGCTCTCACAAATGTCATGGAGCCATCATTTCCTGCCAGTGGGACATACAATGCCAGCAGAGTGGTCTCTCCCAAAGCAGCTAGCAAAGCTATGCATATTTTTACCAGCCAAGGAACCTGCTCCTAAGCTTTCAGTTCCTGCCAACTCTGTTGTGTAGGAAGGGAAATTGTTTGTTACATTGTGAAGCTCCAACCTGTAAATAACCAATAATGGCAGAAGGGATCTCTAAGACCTCTCCTTCTGCTGATTGACAGAATACGCCTTGATGTCGCTGGGCACTGAACATCCCTATAGTGGAGACTTTTGTCTGGAAAAATTTCCTGGTGTTTGGTTTGTTTTTCCCCAAGAGCAGCTGACTCAATTATTTTTTTTAAGTGAACAGATGAGAATAGATTTAACTTGCTGCATTGCCGTCATAGATGCACTGCTTTCAGTAATGTTGCACAATGATTCAGAGACCTCCTCAGTGCATGTAGCCTCTGGTCAGCAAATTTTCTCATACCAGTGTAATTAAACTATTATTAAATATTAATTAAACTGTTGATGAGAAATTGATCCACAATTCATGTTAATTTGGTTACAACGTTACTATCATGAACTTACTGCGTTAAGTGTAAAATTTTATATCCTACATACAACAACCCTCTATGATTGCTAGAAGTCACCAGAATGTGGTATAAAAGGAAGAGAGATTTTTTAAGAAGATTGTAGATGGGGTACCAGGTGATATCAAATGGTTAAGATAAACTGTGTAAAGAAAAAACAGAAGTTTCATGAATTAAGTAATACTGCGTTGCCCACTGCTCCTTTGTTAGTAAACTACTATAAATGATTTTTACAACTCAGACTTACTTATCCTAATCATAGTGGCAAGGCTTCCAAATGACTCCGTGAATAAGCATTGGCCAAATGGCAGTTCAGGAAGAGTTCAAGTGTGTTTTGCTCACCAGCTGCCAGGTTTTCTCTGGATTATACATATTTCAGTATCTCAGTTCAGAAGGCAAAGGAAGCTAAATGCTGTGCTGGCATGAGGATTTTGTGCGTAGTCAAGGAGTGGCAAAATTGCGACTCTACGTTTGAGCCCTGGTTGGGAAAATGCAGGAAATGCAGGGGAGAGAATGGCTTTCTGCCACACAAATGTTTTAATATGAGACTTGCATAATAGCCTTATTTCCCTGAGGAAATTTGGAAAACCCTTATTTAGACCATCTGTGCTTTGAAAAATTAATAATAAAATAGAAGCTTTCTATTTTGCATATGGTACCAATTAAGGGATGGGTCTCTGTCAATGTATGCAATAATTCCCTTCATGTTAATCGACATTATGCATGTGTATTGAGCAGAGGGCTGGCCCCTGAATAATTTCCTGGTTTATAGAAACTGGTGTGCGAAACAGTCATGTATGATTAATTATCTCAAGGTTTAACACACTGTGAAGTGCTTTCTTTGCCCTGCCATTAACCTTTCCCATCCTGGTCCCAGTTCTTAACGAAGGGATGCACTTTCATAGACTTTAGTGGTGCCACGTCCTGTGTCAGCTGGGAAGGCTCTGCTGTGCTATTGGCAGCTTTGCACAGCCCCCACTCTGGTGCACTGTCCCGTTGCTCATCCAAAATGGACAGTCAGGTGTCTCCTGGATTTGAATTCCTTGACTGGTGTGCTTGCATAACCCTCGATACCCTCAGCTGAAACTATGCTCTTCAGTGATTTTCCAGCTGTGCAGTAAAACAGACATAATTTATTAAAGCAGTTGGCTGTTAATCTTGCTGTGGTATAAAGCACTATAACTATTGCTGACATTCTCTCTCTGTGTATTAAGCATTTGGAAACTCGACTAAAGAGAAATATTTTTTAAACTTAACATACATGCAAATTAAACTGGACCCTTACCTACCCAGGAAATACAGCTTTTAATATGACGTGGAAGTCTGTCTTAGAGCCGAACACTGAAAAAGCAGTGTTTGGCTGCAGTATTAGGTTGCAGTATTGCCCTCAAGTGGCCAGTTTTGATACTGCTTCAAGTAATAGCCACAGGTAACGTGAAATAGAATGCAAACATACTCGCGGATAAAGAACAAAATGGTTAGAAACAGCAGAAAGGCTCGGGATTTTTTTCCCTGTGTTTTATTTTTGAATTCCATATTCTTGACCCATCACTAGCAGGAGCAAATACAAAAGAAAATTAACATCAAGTCTTAATCAATTCGATCTCAGGGTTATTCGGGAATAAAATTAAGTTTGTTCATTAGGTTTTGTAAGAACTTAGCATATGCATTCCACTGTTCTTGCAAGTAGCCTGTGTAGAGAATCAAATGCTCTAATGCTCCCCTTCCTGGGAAGCTGACCATAACAAAAGTGCCATCTCTGTTCTCTGTCCTCATAGCATCCAGAGCCCTATCATTTCTCTTTTCACTGATATAAGAATGAAAGTCTGTCTAGACTGGGGGTGATCAAAGACATGCTTAGTCTCATATTCTGTTTCTGGCAACAACCAGACAAGAAAGCATCACGACACTGCGTAACAAGAAAAGCACATAGTGGTGCTCATCCTTAGGTAGACTATAGCTATTTCTGGTAACCTGCAAGGCAAGACACACAAAACTGGAAGCAGATTATATATCTTTATGGTTAATAAGCTCCAGCAGACTTTTATGGCATGCAATTCTCTACTAGATTTTTCAGTCCATTAATGCTTTTGGTATTCCCAACTTCTTAGGGCAATGAGACTTTACAGATTATTTAAGTGTTGCCTGAGAACAAATATTTGTTTGCTTTCAAGCTTTTACCTGATTACTTAATTTCATATCCCTAATTTTTGTCTTAAGAGAAAGAATGACTAATTCTTCCTTCTTTACCTTCTCCATGTCTGTGCCAATCAGACATGCAGTGCACAAATAAAGTTAAAATTTTTCCTGGAGTTCTTTTCTGCTCTTCTCTTTATGAACATCTCAGTTTAGGTAGTAAGAGATCTAGACTAATTATTCTTTACAACATTTGGATATGTTGTAAGTAAGTCTTTACACTGTTATCCAGGCCCTTAGCTCTCTGCTTTTCTCCTGGACCACAGATCCTCTCACTCTGGCTGTTCAATCCAGGCAGCTCTGTAAACATGCCTCTCGGTGGCGCCCAACTTTCCCAAACTGACCTCCCGTTATCCTGATTCTTCTCATCTTTCCCTTTTTGCTTTCCAGCTTCCCTTAGTCAAGCTGATCCACTTTTCCTGCTCACAGAGAACTGGGAAATACTGTTAGTAAATCACCTTCACTTTTCCACTAAGAAGTTGACGCTGGGTTGGGAAACCATTCTTAGTTCAGTCTCAAAAGACCTAATTTAGTGGTTGCTTCAGACCTGTAGAGGAAACCTTTCTCAGATGGCCTTTTCTCCTCCGTGGAAATAGTTATAAAAGGGACAAGAATTCTTTTTGTTCTGAGCTATTAAATAACATCTCTTTAAAAAGTTTTATGTAAATAAAAAATATACATAAGTGGCAAATCTACTGTATAAAATAGCTGAATAGTACTGCGGCTTCCCCCTTCATCAAGTGCTGCATTATAGCTGCAGAGAAATGGCACATTGTAACAATAAATCGGGGGTGGAATAAACAGACCTACCTAGAGCTAACACTATAAACTTATGATAAATTACTGCACTGTTTTCTCTGTGAAGTATCCTGGAACCATTGTTTTGATTACAGGTACATTGTTCTCCCATTACATGTCTTAGGACTTTTTCTATATACTGTGATCAGTGGAGATGTCTGCCTGTGCGAGCAGACAATATAGGAAATAGCTTCATTGCAAAATATGTTTCTTCTGGTCTTCTGTGTGGAATCAGTCTGTATTCTTGCAGACACCTTAGATATTTAGATACCTCCATATGTTTAGTCAAAGAGATTCTTGTTTGTGTGTAATGAAGTATTTTTGTATCTATAAACGCTACTTACACCCAAAAGTATTTGGGCTTGGTGAAGAAACTTCACCAAATATTGACCCAGTAGAAGAATGAATGTACAAAAATTAACCGAGAGTACAGAGCCTATACTGAAAGTTATCAGAGATTCATTGAATTGATTCAAGTGAAAACATCTGCAGCTATTTTCAAGGAGAGGCAATTACCTTAAGTCTTTTGAGATCCTCCAGATCCAATTCATCAGAAAGACTTCAACAGTTCTGATGCATAGCAGAACAATCTGGAGAGGACACCCTTCATTACTTCAGAAAGGGTCATTTCTTCAAGGGTCATGCTTTGGTCCTCAGACGTAAACCTTGCTCTCAGATATGATTCTGATAACTTTGTTTGCTATCTAGTTTCAAAGGCTACAACTAGAAGCCAGCAAGGTCCTTTCAAAATGTATTCATACAAATCCTGTAAAGTATGATGCACCAAATCCAAAATGTAAACCTCAAAATTACACTGAATTACTCAGTAGCCCAAACGACCTCTTATTTTCTGTCTTCTTGACTCCTGGGTAAGTTCAGAGCTCAGCAACACCTCCAAAGGTGAGATACTGTTGCAGGAAAAAATTGACAGGTTCACATTATTTAACCAAAACCAGGATAGAAGTGGCTAATTGATGATATGTAATTAACTGGCAACCAGTAGCAATAATACACTCACTATCAATGTCGGTAACAGAACAGGTAAACCATGATACCAGACACTTAAAAAATGTTAATAAACATTGCACATTTCTAAACATCTTTCTATAAATACCCCCTGAAGGTAAAGTCACACCCACATTTACCCACACCCTATCTCATAAGCAGCACAGGTTACAAACACAGCCCCACTTTCCTGGGGTGCAGCTTCACTTCTTGCGTGTACCTCTGCTCGGAGAAGTGGGGGCTCCAGCTCTTACTGTACCCACGTGGGACCCGTGCCCATCCTTATACCCTACTCATCCCTGCAGTCTAGGCAGAAGCTGTGATGACTTCTGGCACTGCCTGACCAGGTTTTGACTGCTGCTGTTTCCACCCCAAAGTCTCTCCCCACGCTGCAAAATTTCATGCTGCTTTTACATTATTTCCCAAGATGACTCCTTCCTTGTTTCAAAAGTCAATTTGTCATTTTCTGGTTACTCTTTAACATCACTGATGGTTGCCTTCCTCTGTCTAATGGTAAGTTTGGGACAAATATTCTCCCAGACAGTTCTGTATATTCCAAGCATACAGATTTTGTTGTCCATGGGTGGGCTGTGTGACCACTCTGATGGTATATCTCCTACCTGTCTTCAGTGTCTCATTTATATTCTCTGTACAGTCACTGGAGGAACAGAGCAGTTTTAGACTGCAATTAATGTCACCATTTTGAGATGTCTACCTTAGGATGGCATAAATCATGCTCTTGAAGTGTCTGTATTCTGCAGTGAGGTATAAAAGGAACTTAGACGCTTAACTTGTACAGAGTCATAAGCCATGTAGTGTTGTAAGGTGGGATTCCTCTACAGATTTTGACACCTGAGGGAATTTTCTTCACATGAGCTGTGCCTCTGAACACCTATTACAATCAACACAAAGCCTATAAATGCAGTGAAAATAGGCATTATAATTTTGCCTTTATCGCCACTCCTAAGGTTAGTCAAGGAAAATCTTTCTTGTCTCATCAGGAGGGAAGACTGTGCTGGGACTGAGCTAGAAGGCAATCCCAGAAGGTTCACTACATTTTTTTTAATTACAGTAAAATTAATGTATATCTTCTGTGGAGCGTTGGTATACAATGCAGTGCACACAGTGTCTGGCTGTGTCTGCTGCTCGACACACTCTGAACAGGTCCCTTAAAACAAGGGGTGGAGGTAGAAGGGGCTGGGAGATGGCTGTCTAAATCAATTTATACTCTTCCGCAGCAAAATCCTCAGCTGACCATTCAGCTAGCTGCCCCAGGCTGCCCCGGCATCTGTCTCAAGAAATCCACTTACAGAAAAATTGCCAGAGGAAAATCCTCTCAAGGGAACTACCTCAGTCACCATAGCATCCAGCCCTGCAGATGGCACACACTCTTCCGCTTTCTCTGAGTGTCCATGAGTCTGTGCATAAAGCTTGCAAATCAGAATTCCTTTGTCAATTAAATTGCATTGCATTTTTTTCAGTGTGTCGGACCTTTAACTGATAGGTCAGTGTCTTTCTAAGGAGCCAAAGATATCCGTGTCACCAAGATCATAAACCTTGTTTTAATGACTGCAGATTTTAAAAAGCGGATGTCAAAGCGGGTAGAGAAAAAGCATTGTAAAATTAATAATGAGTTAGCCAATTTTTTTTTCCAGTGGCTTATCCTAAAGCAAAAGTAGTTATCAGTGAGCAAAAGGTCAATGAGTTAAAATCAATCTTAAGAATATTTTTAGTTCATTCTGCCATTAGAGAAAATGTGTGCTTGATCCATGTAATTTGACTGCATTTGCACGTTTTCTGAAAGGCATTACATAAATAGGTGGAACACGCCTCCAACTTTATGCATCCAGCATGTGGATGAATGCCTTCAAGCACCTGAGAAGTCTTGTGATTCTGTATACAATGGTGTCATTGTACAACATATTGGTGCATGTCTGCATTTTTACAGCCCACTAAAATTTAATCCCTATTCCTCTGCTTAAAAATTTGCCAGCCAGAGGTCAGCTTTCTCCCAGACTAAATTCCTGTGATTGCCACCAGTTTTTCCCATTCTGTCCTGTTTTTTACTATTCAATGCTGCTTTTAATCACACTCAGCCAATGAGATTGAATCTTGCTGAACAGGTAGTCTGTTTCATCTGAAGGTGGGAGAACAAGCATCAGTGGTGATCACCTGAAGTAACCCTCAACTCAGTGACTTTGATATTTTGCAGCTGAACACAGGTATTTATAGATCTTTGTTGGGTGCACTCAGAAGAACCTGAGGTTGCAGCAGGTTTTCACACTTTGTCACCCCTAAGCCATATACCCTACATTTTCCCTACCGGTTGCTGAGAGTCCTGTAGAATCCGTAGGAGTCAAACCTAACCTGAAGTGGTTTGAATAGGACTTTTTTCATTAATTGGAATTTAACCTGAAGTATTTGTCTCTTGTCTCTATTGGTCCTAAAACAGAGTGACTACATATTTATTTTCAGCCATTGGCGTAGAATAAACATTGCCCTAAAACCTGATATTCCCTAACGAGGACCTGTTGAGCACTGTCTCTTTCCTAGTCTGGCAAAGGAGGGCTGTAACTAAGATGCAGTTCACTGGAGAAGCCAGTTTTATTTTAATGCCTCTTGTGCTGGAAACAGTTTGCTATTATAGCCAACAGTAGTCTGTGAGTGCAAATAGGGCAAATCAGCCTGTCTTTCACTAATTCTGACTAGAAATATATGCATTGGTTATCCTTTGTGTTGAGGAGCTTAGGGGTTGATTTATGGTGAGGAGCAAATGAGCTAATGGGGCTTTTTCTATCCTGCTTTCCCTTCCTTCCAATAACTCCCACCTTTAACTGGAAAATTCTGCAACTCCTTATCTTCCCTGCACAGCAAAACAGCACAGCTTCTCACTTGGCCCCTCAATACCCACTGCAGATTTAGGAAACTAAAGAAAAGGCGCAAACCAGTGCAGCAGGAACATGAGTGATGTACAGGATCTGGCAGAGATGCTGGAAATAGTTGTCAAAGTCAGCTGAAGAACCACCATGTAGTCCCACCTTGGTGAGATGAGTCTTCGTTTTAAATTTTTTATTTCTCATGCACAGTTTAATTAACAGGTTTTGGCCTGAACAAGGAACAGAAATGGGACAATTTCATTCAGAGATGAATATAAATCAGACATGATTTCAAATATGTGCAGCTTCTTGTTCTTAATCTTTGTAGTCCTCTGTGGGAGAAACACACCTTTGGTGATCTTAGACTTCAGGAAACACAGAACCCCTCTCAGCCTGTTGTGGCAATGAAATGGAGTGTGATCTGAGGATCTGCATAATCTCTTTCTAAATAGCAGTTCTTTTGCCTTAGAGACTCATGGAATTGCAGTACATGGAAAACTTTCTACAGCATAAAAATACATTGTGATGTAATTCGAGATTTCAACATGATGCAAATATCCAAAGGGCAGAGTTGAGGCTATATGTGCAACCTTTACTTTGCAATTTTCTGGCAGTCAGAGGTCTAATTTTATAACTTTAGTGATATATACTAGTCATATATACTGTTGTAACTTTTTTTCCTACTGACATATAGTTTTATCAGAAACAGGAGAAAGGGTCCCAGGCATTGCAAACCTTCAGCCCGGACCTCCACATGTGACATGTTTCTTTTAGTCAGTAAAGCTTGGGAAGAGAGAACCACTTGTTAGAATAAAACCAGAGGTGATAAGAACAGGAAGACAAGCAAACCAACTTCCTACCCACCAGTTATTTACCAGAACAACAGAATGGAGTTACTGGAATCGAAGAGAGCAAAAATCAAAGGAGGATCAGCATTAGTTGCATACTCAAGTATTTCCCATGGCTGGCTCTAGGTAGTGATACGGTATCCTTTTTAAAGGAAAACGGAAAGTTATTACATGTAACTGCAATACGCTGCCTGAAGAAACTGAAAGGCATTCATCCATGCCAATGCAGACCAGCATGCTTGGCAGTATTCACGCTCACAAGGGGAGGCTCCAACACTGTCTAGAAAATTTTGTGGACTAGAGTGCACAGACGTACGTTGTAAGGAGATCTGGTGTCAGCACAGTGAATGCGTCCTAATGCACCACCAGTAACTGGCAGTGTACCCCAGTGGTCCCTACTGGGTCCTTTCCTGTTCAACATCTTCATTAAATGTCTCAGTGTTGGGACAGAGCGTACCCTCTAATGACACAAAACTGGGAGGAGTGGCTGATACAGCCGAGGGTTGTGCTGCCGTCCAAAGGGACCTCGACAGACTGGAGAAATGGCCTCACAGGAACCTCACGCAGTTCAACAAGGGGAAGTGCAAAGTCCTGCACCTGGGGAGGAGCAGCCCCATGTGCCAGTACATGCTGGGGGCTGACCAGTTGGAAAGCAGCTTTGCAGAAAAGGACCTGGGGGTCCTGATGAGCACCAAGTTGACCATGAGCCAGCAATGTGCCTTTGTGGTAAAGAAGGCAAATGGTATCCCGGGCTGCATTAGGAGGAGTGTTGCCAGCGAGTAGAGGGAGGTGACCCTTCCCCTCCATACAGCACTCGCAAGGCCACACCTGGAGTGTTGTGTCCAGTCGTGGACTCCCCAGTACAAGAGGAATGTGGAGATACTGCATAGAGTCCAGCGAAGGGCCACTAAAGTCATTAAAAGACTGGAAGACCTCACATATGAGGAAAGGCTGAAAGAGCTGGGACTGTTTAGCCTGGAGAAGAGAAGGCTCAGGGGGATCTCATCAATGTGTACAGATGTCTGAACAGAGGCTGTGAAGAAAACAGAGTTTGGCTCTTTTCAGTGGTGCCCAGTGTCAGGACAAGAGGTGATGGGCACAAACTGAAAAGCAGGAGGTTCCGTCTGAACATCAGGAAACACTTTTTTGCTGTGAGGGTGACCGAGCACTGTCACAGGTTGCCCAGGAAGGTTGTGGAGTCTCCATCCTTGGAGATACTCAAAAGCTGTCTACACATAGTCCTGTGTATGTGGCTTGAGGTATCCCTGTTTGAACAAGGGTCTGGCCAAGATGACCTCCAGAGTTCCCTGCCAAGCTCAACCGTTCTGTGGTTTTGTGATTCTGTGATCATGTTTTAGACCCAAAATATCATATTAAGCCTTGTTACGGACTTCTGCTAAAGATGAAGCTTTGTTAACCCATTTGCAATGAATACTGGATCATGACTGTAGTCAAAGGCAGCTAGAGAGATGCCAACCACATCAGTCCTCAGTGGGGTTGTCTACAGAACTGTGTGTGCTTCAGTCATGTTACCCTAGTGGGTCATGTAGGATAGGTGATAATAGGAAACATATAATTGCATTTCTAAGTCAATTTAGTAGTGAAATTCCTAGAAATAATCAGAATATTTTTTTCTGAATATCAATACAAAACATGTTTTGTGTATATTTTATGTGTTTTTATCTCTGAAGACAGTGCTTTTATGCTATATAAATATATCTGGTAATATAGTCCTACTAAATTATCTAATAGGTTCACACAGTTCAGACATTAATTGGATTCTGTGCAATTGATAATGTGGTTCAAAGGCAGGCCCTTTCTTAGCACAGACAACTGATGCAGCAAAACCTGCCTGTGTCCCATTCTTCATTGGGGCTCTGTTTCTCCAGCTCTGTTTTGCTGTATCACTGTCTGAAGTGATAAATGGGTGAATTATCATGAGTGATGAAAGAAATGGAGAGGACAGCATTATGCATGTCAGAGAATATGCCTCTGGGAGGATTCATGAGTCTAAAATGCTCAGGATGTGCAAGAGTCCAGTCAAAACACAGGCTGTGGTGGCCGATCGTTTTTTTCAACATCTCTCTTTTATATTCTATTTAAAGCTTGTTGACCTGGGGTAAGGATTCATAGTCAAGGTCAAGTGGGATAGCCCTTAGCACAGTATGTTAACAAGAGAAAAAGCTTTTACTTTGAGTGTGCTATTGCCTACTGCTGAAGAAATAAATGTTTGTGGTTTCTGTTGTCTGGAACTAGTTGACAGCAAAAGGTTTTATCAAAGTAAGCTCAGACTGTGAGCAATATTTTGTAAAACCATTAATACAGCTTGTTTCTTATATACTTATTTGTGAAAAAAAAAAAGAAAAAAGTCCTTCTCAACCAGTATGCTGCATGGAGCTTTTAATGCCTCTTTTCTTTACTGGGCAAATGAATAAGAACTGAAGTTTACATTCTAAGGCAATTTCTACTTTTACCAGCCTTTTAGTTTACAATCATAAGCACTGATTTTCTGTAGATGTTAAAAAATGTGTAATCTCTTTCACAGCTGAAAAGGTTTTTTGAGATATTCTTCAAAAGCAGTTCTCCCCAACAAGCCTTCAACAACATGAAGGAAGCTATAAGCAAACTTCTACTTATAACTGAGGTCTTCAGTGAATCATCTGCCTCAGGACCAAATTCTTTCAATCAGTAAGTGACTTGCAGTGGTCACTGCTATGCTATTGTCGAGACAGCTCTTTAGAACAGAAAAAAAATTGTAGAGGATACATGACTCCTAAAATAACAAAATCCCTTCTGTTTCATACTTCTTTATAGAATAAAGTGAGGACGTGCTGCATTTAGGGAGTAAAACTCTTTAATATCCACAGTGTTTCTGGTTTGCAAAAAGGCTATGATGAATACCTAAGACTGGATGCTGTGTTCTGATGAAGTGTTTCAGGCAGTACAAGTGAATAGAAGTCACTCACAATTGGGCTAGTCCTAAGATATACAAAACTCTATTTTCCTTCAGTGAGACCTGCGTTATATGTCAAATATTTAGAGTAGCCCAGATGGTTCAGAGCTGGCTGCGGCAGGCAATCTTAACAAGAGACACTGTAGAATACGTTGTGAAACATACCTGATTAAATATACCTGGGCAGTAACAGTCACTTTTCTATGGGTGTTAAATCATTGTAATAAATTCTATTTGAGTGTTACATTTCTTACACATAAATCAACATTTACTATGTAATATTTTTATAATTTAAAATTAATATTTTTCTATATGTTATGTCACATCCCTGACATTTTTATGGTAAATAGTAAATAAGTTACTATTTATTACATTTATATGTTTTATAAAGCTATTTGAGAACCCAGGTGTTTTAGTAGCAGTAATATAAAGCTCATTATTTGACTTACGCAAGTTGGGAATAAAGCTTACATTGTGAGTGGAAAGGGTAGTGAGGAGGGGAGGAGTGTAACAGGGATGGAGCTATTTTGACAGTGATCCAAACTCTAACATTTTTTTACTAACGGGATGGATATCTCTTGTTTATGTAACCTGAGCTTTGCTTTGAGCTCCTGGTCCATGCCTTCGAACATCTTCATAGCTGCAGCACAACTCTTTGGCTTCAATGAGCCCAAAGAGTTTCACCATCTATTGCCCTCCAGATATCTTCAAAGCTTTTGCAGGGCCTCATTCTCAAGAAAAGGCATTTCCCTCTACACTGTATTTCACTTCCATCACTGGTTTAAAAGTCAACTGTATAAATACACTTTAATATAGTACTGTTTTCATCAGCTCACAATCTGTCCCTATCTATGTTTAATGCTGCTGGCTCTTCTCAGAAATTTTATTTAGTCTGTATCACATGCTTTATCTTGACCTTTGTGTGTATGTTCTCTGGATCTCTGGGTGTACGTCATTGTAGCATATATTTCACAACAGTTCCTAACTGCACTGAATCTGATTCCTGTTATATTGTATTTCAGATGCAGACAATGTTTTCAAATGTTAACCTTTGACATGGGATTTGGAACCTCCACATACCCAGTAGTTCTTGAGGTGAGAAAATTACACAAACTATTCCTTGACCCAAAAAAATTACACCAAAAAGAACACAGCAGGGACCCCTCTCTGACAGCTTCCCTCAAACCTCTGAGAAATGTCTGAGTACGTTAATATTAATTTTGCCCAACAGTGGAGAGTTACTGCAGTAGAAACCAGTTTTTAAGGGACAGAGTTCCTATGATGAAGTTCACCACACCATTTAAGAGTGCAAAAATCTCAGTTTTACTGTTATGGGTTTATCACCCCAACTGAATATCATCTAAAAAAAATCTATAGGAAGCATCGCATGCAAGTGGAGTTGGGTATTAACTATGCCAGGATAAAGAGGAAAGGAAGAAGTTAAAATACCACAACCGGCTAAAGAGCTGAAGAGCTAAAGCTCTCCATGAATTGCATAGTACTTCTTCAATTCATCACCTTCTTTGACCTGCATTGTGCTGCCTTCTTCGACCTGCATTGTGCTGTCTTCTTCCTGGATGGTCCTCAAGGCCCTCAGAACCAGAGAAATGTGACCTGTAGCATAAACTCCCTGTGCCAGTTTTGTACCACTCCTGCCTCAAAAAAGCCTGGCCAGAAACAAAAATTGTACTGCTTTCCAGCTACTTCTCATTACCTCTGTGTATACATGCAAATATATATATAACTAGGTATATAAAATCTTCATCCACATTTGTGATTCACAAAAAGAAAAAAAAAGTAAATATATCCTGAAAAATTACAGGAGAGCACTTTTAAAACTAATCCTCAGTTAAAATCTGTTCAAGTTTCTAGTAACAACAGTCGAGTCAATCTCTCTATCCTTCACAAAACAAAAGAAAAATGGACATGAAAGTTTGCACAATTTAAAAAATCCATGAAGACAATATTCTTAATTAGTTTGACAAGACTTGTTTAGCTAGTATAAGAAATTTGACACAACATAACAATTTAATAATTGTATACCAGGCTGTAAAAAAATTATCTCAGGAGTTGCTTAAAAAACTAAACATAAGGCATAATGTCTGTCTGCCTGTATAGCAGCCTCAGCCATCAGCCATAATCCAAACACTGCTGAAAATCAGTAGTGTTTAATGGTTTCTTATGAAAATACAAATTATTCTATTATTCTAAAAAATAATGGTTGATAATTACTATGACATTTGACATTGAGTAGTATCCCTTGGAAACTGTAGTATTCACACACCCAATGCAGCTTGAAGTTATATTTGTATTTATGCTCAAATACTAATTTATTAATATTTTATAAGCATTAGTTTATTCACTGTGTTTATATATTGTAAAATTTATACCTTCATATGTAGTAAATCCTAAATACCTGAGAGAGTTGTGTTAACATATAAGCTGATGTTTTATTTCTTTTATCAAATTTCAAATCGAACATGAAAAAAAAGCTCTCACATGAGAATGCAATATTATGCTCTATCCGCTGGAGGTCAGCAAACATTGTGGTGTGCAGTTCTGGCAGAAAATGTGGTACAGTATTTGCTATATTATAATCCTGTTTTGTTAGAGTTATTAAGGCTTATTTTAGAATTAGTTCCAGTTTGGTATAGGTGGTTATGAGAAGACTGGACTTGATATTCAAACTATAAATTCTTATATTACTTTCCAACAGGTGCATGAAAACTTTGACTTTCAAGATGAGGATGAATCAAATATTCAGGACCAAACTTTCAAAGAATTTCTTCTTGAAGATACTTTTAAATTTCTCTTATCTAATGAAACCTCAACATCCAGTTTTATGGAAGCTTTACAAAAAATATATGGATCACCTGTGAGCAAGGTAGTTCACTTCACGTTTTTCTTACTATTAAGTATTTGAAAATATTTCATTCTAAATTGTATGCCTTTCTGAAATTGTTCATGCCAACATATAGAATGAAGGATTTATTTAATCAAAACTCTCTGTTACTGAATTCTGGGTAAGTCATGAATAAAACTGTACATTGAACAATCAAATTTTCTTTAATAAAAATTCCACTCTCAAATTATGTCATTCCCCAAAGTACCATACTTTAAAGATATATTTAAAACTTTAACAAAGTAATTTCCCCACCATTTTTTCAAATTTTTTTTTAATATACAGGTTTGTGGATTTTTGTAGACCTAGAACTGATTAACTCAAACAAGTAGATTCATGAGCAACAGAAATAAATTTTGTTTCCTACAACTTTGTGTCTCACTCTGAATGCAAGAACCAATTACAAGTTTTTGCATTTATAGGGTCCGTATAAAGTTTGCATCACTTGTGAAATCTGTTTCTGCCAAGCTGGGAACTCCTTTAAGTCTAGTTCTCTCAGCCTGGGCACTTGTAAAAGGGGGTTTCTGAGGAGCCCCTTGCTCGCAAGACTTGCAGGGGCTACTTTAGCCTTGCAACCTCTGCCTGTCAGGCAGGTGAGACTAAAACAGGGTCATGGGTTCTAAATTTGTGACACGATAAAGTAGGAAGCCACAAACATATGCACACAAATGAGACAATTACCTAAGTCTGCTCTCTGTAGGAGACCAGACCACATTTCAAACTGTTCATTGTCTATACTTTATGCAGTCTCTTCCCATGGTTTCTATGGGTTGTGGTTTTTTCTACACAAAGCTAATGCACAGTCTACTGTATTTTAGACCGAGAAATGGGAAGAGTTATCAAGGAGCTGGCTCAGTATGACTTTGGATGAAGCTAGAGCAAGTTGAGAGCTGCTGTAACTTGTCCCTTTGATTACTAAAGGGATTGGGGTCTAATGAAAGCACATTTCTTTTCATGTGATTTAACCAGAATATGCTGCCCTTTTCTTCATAGGATGGAACTTACCACAAAGAAGATGAGCAATGTTTGTCTTTAGAAGAGATAAATTCAATGCTTACTTTCATAAAGGAGCTGAAGAATCTTGGACAATTTGAGCTGGTAAAATAAACAGGCGTTTGTTTTATTGGATACGTATTTTATGTAAATCTCTTAGCATTTCTCTTTCATTGTCATTCTTTGCTGTCTCTGGTGCATGTATTAGGCTGGATGGACGGGGAAGTAGGGAGATAGAGGTTATCCTGATTTTATTTCAGAGGATTTTTGGAATTTAAATTGAGAGAGAGAAAGAAATAAAACAGAGAATTTGAGTTCAGGGTTCATTGAAAAGGATAGCTAAAGCAGAAACAGAGACCAGAAAAGAGAATGAAAGGAAAAGGAAGAAAATTGTCTAAATTACTAAAGAGTTGGTAAGAAAGTAGAATTATAATGAAGTAAAGTAGGTATGAATGGAAGAACTGGACAGAGCACAACACTGAGATCATGACCAGGGTATAGATATAGATGAAAAAGTGGCAAAAATAGCAGGTGGAATTAGTAATATGTCATCTTCTTCACACTTCAAGTGAGATCATTTTTGGAGAAGAATAGAGATGGAGGAATAATGGTCAGTGTCTGTGAATAGGCATGGCGATTAATGAGGGAAATGACGAGTATTGGGGAAATAAAAGATCTGCAACTTGATCTGTGTTCAAAAAGTCGGCATGATACTAGGATTTCTTCTAGATCTCCTGGTTGACTATCAGGGTTGGAGCCTGACAAGGCTTTCTGAAGAGGGATTGAGTTGAATAGAACTGGAAGTCAAATCAGAGTCAAAGGAGTTAGACTTCCATGTCAGTACTAGTAATCCTGATTTGCAAGGCGCGGCAAGGCAGTCATTTTCTACACGTGGGATTAAGTGTTAATATAAATCCATCCATATGCTACATACAATGTCTTCTGATCATTTCTCACTTCTTTGCATTTTACAAATATTATAACGTCATCTCTAATCAGTGTCTCTCTTCTCAGCTTTTCCCTTCTGCTGCACCCAAGATTCAAACTTTACTGCGTGACCTTTATCACATGGTAGACCCAATGAGGCGGCTTGGTTCAGTCCTGACTGTGCATTGGTTGCTTTCCAGTATGCTTGAACAATTCCAGTTAATGACTAAAGAGACACATACAAATCCTTCAGAATGGTAAGACAGCTATTATATGATATGTTCAGGAGTAGTTTCTCAAATGACATTAATTGCAGTAGCTCCAGTGAGCATGACAAAACTTAATCCTTCAGTAGATGTAGGTGGATTTACAGCCGTTGTGATGAAGATCCACCATCCCATCATGGTGCACTGTCAGCCATTCTGCCACTAGAGTTGCAGCTAGGTTTCTACATTGGACAGTTTTGCCCATTTCTAATAGAGAGGACTCTGGGTTAAAACCTTAATTGAAGCTACAGAAATTTTTTTTCTAAGAAGTATGAAGTGAATTAGGTAGGCTGTTTCTGAACAACTGTAAACTCAAAATTAGAAGTGCTTACCAGGGTTAAGATAATCTTAATTTATTCACCAATTAGATTCAAAACCGTAAAGGAAATATAAAATTTCAGGTGAAGACTTTTCCAAAAGGGACTAATAATTTTGAGTGGCTCTAAATTTTCTCTCAGACAAGAGACAGGTCAAAGAGCACTATACTCTGAGATCCTCATTTTAAGTGTTTTTGAAAAGCTGGAAAAATATTGTAGTGACAAGGCTGAATCCATTGAGGTTCTGGCAAGAGATCTTAACTTCCATAAGGAGGGAGGGATGGAGAACGGAAGAAAGAGAGGGAGGAAAGAGGGAGAAAGGAATGAATGGAGGTAAGGAGAAAAGATGTAGTATACTATATGTTTAGTATAAAATTTGTAAGAAGTGTGTTTTCTGTGTTCATTCTCTCCTGGCCAATGATGTTTCATACACATGTATGACATACTTCTTTACTGACTATGGGCATATGTTATTTTGCAAACAAGGGCTTGGGAACAGAGGCACATTAGAAAATGTGTGTGCTCCATTCCACTGAGTCTCAAGTAAAATGTGCAAATGACATTATTTTGTATATTTTGATTGGACAATGCCTTAGTGACTATGTAAGGCATCTATAAGATTTCTTCATTTTAATTTTGTTTCTTGTTGAATTGGGTGTGACTTTCAGCAAGTCAACAGTCATCTGTATCTTTGTTTGCTTAGCTATAAAGTGAAGCTTATATTTACCACTATGCTAGATAACTGTTCATTAGTGTTTTGAAAATACACAGTTCCATGCATGTGCTAAGAATTATTGTTGTTACTGCAGGCCACTCCATGAAAAGTAACTCAAAGATGCAGCTGCTTGCATTCATGTGTAAGCCCCTGCCCTTTTGCCAAAATATTTAGGTTTGCATATCAAAGCATACCAACCTTTAGCAGCTTTCTGTTCTAATCTAAGCTGTGCCACTCACTCACTTTGAGAAAGCCCCTTGGCCTCTTTTTTTCCTTCAAGCTGAACATTATTGTATGTGTATAAATATGTAGAAGTCCCATGACCTTCCTCCAGGGCATAGGCCAATCTGCTTCTTTGCACTGTATTTTTCTACAATGGCTAAGGTAATAATGCCATTCTGTTCATTCACTGTATTAAAAAACATATATTTTGATATTGCTAAATCAGAATCTTCCACTCTTACAGCTACATGCATGTGATGGTGATGCATGTGGCAGATATGCATGTAATTATACTTAATTGCAAGGAAGAAAGGGCTTAGTAGAGCTTACTCCCCAAATAACTCAGGTATGCATTTTCTTTGAGCTTTGATTAATCTTTTTTGAGACTCCCAGCTTTGATGAGTTTGTGTATCAGAACACTTCTCCGGAAGTTCTTCAATTAAGGTCAGGTTGTTCTGTTGATTTAATTAGCAGTTCTTATTTCTCTGACTATACAAAATTGGTATTTTCATTTACAAAATCCAGTGACTTGCATAGCTGACCGTCCAGCTAGACAAGCATGGATACTTATGGGAAAAATAATGACTTCTTACTTAGGTCCTGTACAGTTCTGCTGTTCACTGATCATGAATCCATCCATAGGATGGATACTGGATTTAAAGCATTTTCCTGGTGTACTTTTCTTAACGCATTTCATCTATGTGACAGATACTGAAACCTTAAATGGTATTAGTAAGCCCTCCGAATTCCTTCCACAGGAGATGCAAGAAGAACTCTAGAAAGTCATCTCAAACTATAATGAAATGGTTACAGCCTAGATGAGAATGTCAGATATATTGGTATAGCAAATGACAAAGTTCTCTGAAAGTGATTGAGGGGTATTACCTAACATGTGCACTGAAATCAATTTTCTGCATTGTTCGTGCACTGTTCTGCAACTCTATGCAGTTTCAACCTGTGATGTGTCTAAGACATACATCAATACTTTCTTTTAGAATAAGGGCTATGAAGTACTGCTGTAAGTATGTCTGGTCATGTCAGACAGCAGAGTAGCACGAGAGAATCAGATTAGTGAGAAAAGTTAACCCTACTGTACTTGCATAAGAGAAAAGCCTAAGCAGGTCAATAAAGTTGGAAATACTTTTATGAAATCAACTGATATATTTGGAAAAGTGTTACTAGCTTTCCCATACGCAAGCCCTTTGTTAGGTCAAAATAGAAGCAGCAGCCCTCAAACAGAGTTTTGGATGAAAATAATTTATTGGAGTTTAACTCAGTCATGCTCATCACCTGGGCAGTTTGAGAAACTAACATGGTTTGGGCTTGAAGCAGAAGAAGACAACGGCAAGGAAGTCTGGGATAAGATCACTGATCTGCAATGGGAAGAATGAGAGAATGTTGGGATTAAGTGCCAGGAAACCAAACCCACTCTTAAATGTGCAATTTTGTATTTCTCATTTGAAGATCAGCACAAGATACTTCATTTGGTGAACCAAATGCCCTCATGGAAACTCTGTGACTGAAGCCAAACACTCTTCAAAACAAAGTGCTCACACTGCCAGTTAATTGAATAGACAAAAATTACTAGTGGTCATGTTTCACAGAATTACCTCCGGTGGCTCCTCATTTTCAAGAGAGACCTACAAAACATCATCTAAACAAATAATTCATGACTCTACTGAGTACTGAAATATGGTCTCAACATTGACTTTATGACCCATTAAAAACTACACCATCCAGAACTAACACAGCCATCAGAGGCCGCAAAAGTGACCAGATTTTTTCCTTTTTATTATTTAATCTTATGTAAGATATTATCTATTTCTACACATCCTTCATTGCTTATGTGTCTGGTTGCTTAGACCATCAGAGCTACCTTACTGTTGCTTCTGTCAATCCTTTTGGTTTTTTGTTTGCTGAATCAGAGAATCCTAAAGGGCAGCTTCACCATCAATAGTTTGTGATGTACACAGCAGGGATCTCTCAAAAGGTACATTCACAAGCATGCAGTCACCTCGGGTACCTGATGTATAGTCATTAGCTTCATTAAAGCTAATTGCAAAGTGTATAGGCAATGCATGCAGCTGCGCTTGATAGCTCCTCCGAGATACTAAGTAAATAAGGGGCCGCTCATACAGATGAAGGTCTGTTCTTGAGTGACAGTCTGTGAAATAAAGTACTCTGCAGAGTCCAGGATCTCAGCTGCTCCTTGCCTGAGGAAGAGCTTTAACTGCATTGATTCTTGGTCCTGCTGGCTGCAAGGAGCTTAGACAAAGGAAAACTTGATGGTGCTGATGATTAAAAAGCCCAGTCTTCAGCAGAGATAAATACAGTAATCTGAGTATCTTTCTGTAGTATCATTTCTAAATATTACATTTGGATGCCCTGCTCTGATTAGATAGAGTTATTATATGTCTCTTAATGTTGCCTGATGATAAACACAGTCTCTTTACAGAACTGATACATGCAGGTTCTGCAGTTCCTTTGGGAGCCAGGGCCTTGCACTGGTGGTGGCTGCCACACTCCTGAGGTGTCCTCTAGCTAAAGACTGGCACTTTATAGACTTAAGACATCTTGTTTTCACTTTACAATAGGGTTTGGGACTATGCAATGCAAAAAGAAACAACGGAGAGAAAAACATATTTGACAGATGTTAGCCTTTACTTCCTTGACAAGCAGAAGGAGGGGTGAAAAATAACTTATAACTTGGAAAACAAATTCTCTAATAGCTTGTTAAGTGCCTCCTTTGAAGGAGGTCATGAATGTGCATGAAATTAGGGTGGTGTCTAGATGCTGCAAGCTGAAAACTACATGTTCATGCACACACAGACACACGCAGATCCGCCACCTGATTCTTTTCTTCTACAGAAGGAAGGTCCATGCTAATGGACCTCTAAAAAAGTCTTATCAGCCAAAGGTCCAGTTTGTGTATTGGAGATAATCCTGCTGTCTTTCTTCTACTATGCTCCCAAAATGCTATATGAAGGAAAAAATATCTGCGGAGTTAGCAATATGGGCACCACTACCATGTTAATGAATTGTTGCAATTGACTTGTCTTTTTTCACTGAGCATTTATAAATGTATGCTCTGGATGTTGATAACATGATATTTATTTTTGAATTAGCAAACAAATCAAAGCACATAGATGTTCCATTATATGAATTCATGCTAACATTGATACAGATATTCACCCTGGCACAGGCTTTTATTTATATTTAATACTTTTTGAACAAAGTCTAACTTTAACCTCAAGTATATTCAAAAAAGCATCATACAAACAGTTAAGAGATATGGTTGGCTTATTTTAGTCTTGGCTATATCCACTCTTCCTTCCCCAAGCAATTCCATGGAGAATATTGAAATACCATGTGCCCTGGGTTGCCATATAGAAATTTTTGAAAAATGTTCTATGGTTTCTGTTCCTTCTGTTCACGTAGAAATATGTCTGCTATTGAATTGACAGGAATTTTTCTCAAGAAAATGAGAGTCCTAAGCAGAATGTTCCTTCTGACTTCAAGAAGAACCATGAAGGTAAGGGATCAGAGTAAGGTCTTCTATATATGGTACATTTTTCCTGTTTGTATTACTTCTGATAACATCTATGATTTAGATTACATCATTTTGCATTCCAGCTGGAAGGTCTTGGGTTACTGCGTATAAAAGACCAAAGTCTTCCTTACCTGTATAAATTGCTCTGCTGAGCCCATGGGATTGTTCATGAGCCTGAAGCAAAGATCTCACACTGAAAAGAATAAAAGTACACTGCATTTTTTATAATTAACACAATGAGAGTTCCTTTTGCTGTAGGATTGCGAATCGGGCTTAGAGCAGAAAATTATTAATTGTTTCTGTTTATCTTTCAGCATTGCATTATTCCAGTAAGACTAAAGAAAGGCAATGCAGTTATGGTAAGTCAAGGTCTTTCTAGACCACTAAGGAGAAGAAAAGAGATCACTTGAACAAATTTTGGGGGTTTTTCTGCATAACCTTTCAGTGGATGGAGTGCCTGCAGGTTGTTATGTAAAAAAACCCAAGATTTTTAAGTAGCAAGAACATTTATGAATCACTCAATTATCGGGCTATTATGTTAAATAAGCCTCAAGAACACAGTTAAACTGCTATGCGTGCATATTAATATGAGTATTCCAGCACTCATTGATCCCTTTCTGCACTTCAGTAGACCTTTGCCCCTTATTTCCAAGAACTTTAGCATACATTAGTTTTTGTGGAATAACCTTTAAACTTGTATGGAGTTTAATCAGCCTTGTATAAGGCCAGTCTTCAGTCAATGGTGGAGTTTTTAAGAGCTGCTTAAGAGATGAATTTTCTTTAAAATATCTTCTTGTAGGAATATTTAAAGTATATTTAAAGATATGTAAATAATTAAAGTATATTTGTCTTTGGTGAGAGCAATGCTTTCTGTTGCTTTCCTCATTGACACATTATCTGCAGGGTCATTTTATAAACATGAAACAATTGCTCTATGGTGGAAAAGGTTTTCTACCCATTGAGCCTCATTTCCCCTCTGTTACTGATCTCATGGTGCCTCCAGGAATTCGTCTGTGTCAGTCAGAGTCCAGAAATGCTCCTGGACTGGCTGACTGGCATCACCATTCTGATTACACAATATTTTATTTTGAAAATACCTCAGTTAATTTTATTTTTAAAATGCCTCCTCATTTTTAGGCTAATAGTAAGATACCTTTAGTAGGTAAGGCATACAGGATCTGGAGAACTGTTTATACTCGTCTGCAGGATCTTTTTTAATACCTTCTGTGTGTCAACTAATAAGCCTCTATTCCCCTACAACTGTAGCCCAAATTCTGCTCTTCCACAGGAATAACTTCCTTTACTTTTTAATCCGTGCAATAGAGTGCTGAAATTGCCCTGTTTTCTTTCTCTAGGCAGGTATTTTGAGGTAGAAAAGGCCCACATAGGACTGCTTGCATCCTTTATGATCCTTTCAAGCCATATTTCAAGCCACAAGATTTTTTTTCAGATATTATAGTAAAAGAATTTCCTGGCTGGAATATATTCTGAAGTACCCAGTTTTAAACACATACTAGAGAATATATGAGCAAAACAAGTTTTGAATGTGTAATTATACTGTAAATCTGAACCCAATAGGTAGGATTAAAATATTTGTCATAAGTGAGTTGCCAGCAAATAATTATTCTCATGAGTCATTTGGCAAACACTACAAAATAAAGGATACATTTGAGCAAATAGGATTTGATTCTGGAGATTTCATAGACAGGGAAGGAGCTGGAATTTGTTGATTTAGGAATTTTAATAAAACATTCTTCCAACTGTACTGCAAATGACCCCATGGGTCTAGATGTCTCCATGTGACTTGTTCTTATGAACAGTAAGAGTATGTCTAACACTTTGATTTTTATTGGCAATTACACATGTACATAAACCCTGTACACAGGCTGGTACCTAAGCAGGTTGTGAATTTTGGCCTAACTCTTCTTTAAGTTTCTGTTAACCAACTGGAGACAGGATCTCCCAGACCTAATCCTTGCATTTTCAAAGGCTTACTCAGACTTTGAGTTTTGTGACTCTGACTAGAGTCACTGGACTCTGAATCATTAAAATCCCTCAAGGGCCTAAAAATTTCTCTGAAGTGCCAATAAAACTTCATTAAGACCTTGTAGCAGGATTATGAGTCTCAGAATGACCAGGTGTTAAAAATCTTGCCACTGTACATGTTTATCAATCTGCCAGAAGTTGCATATTACTTAAAAATGGTCATACATTTCACAGTTTTTTCTTTGATGCCTTCTTGGAACAGATAAAGATACCCTATCTCATATCAGGCAGATCTTCACCAGTCCACAGCTGGACTTGAATCCTCGGTTTAACCCAAAGATCAAAGAATACTATGCAGAAGTCCCATTCGACATGGTGACAGTGAAGATAGGAGCAGAACCCTCTAACTGTCAATGCCAAGTACACCTTGACGAGAAGAAAGGGCCAAGGTATGAATGACAAAATATAAGTGTAAAAACTGAAAGTGTCCTTAACTTTGGAAGTAGGCCAGAATATTATAGAATTGTTTTGTGTTTCCAAAAGCACAGAATATCTATAGATTATTCACAGGAAAGTCAGAGGGAGTTCAACAACACTCAGAAATATATATTTATTTGTCAATGTGCTGAAGGCAGTGGTAATATGTTCTCAAGCTGTAATTAACCCTAGCTTTATGGAGTGCACAGTTGCTAGCATCTCCTCCAGCTTCTCCAGTCACTGACAGCATCAAAACTGTGTGGGAACAGACCATCATTACACTGCACACAGTAGACAGTAAAGAATTAGAGCTTTCGTACCCAGGCCTTGATTTTGCACTGTGGCCTAAACTACTGCCCCCCTAGGCTTGGTCCCTCAGCCAGCAGTCTGCTTACATGGGTCAGAGTAGGGAAGCTGGGTTCAACAGAAGAAATAAATTCAAGTTTACTCATTCAGAATTATCTATTGTCATCAGAATTATATAGGATTGTCATAGAATCATAGAATCTTTTAGTTTGGAAAAGACCTTTAAGATCAACAAGTTCAACCATTAACCTAGCACTGCCAAGCCCACCACTAAACCATATCCTCAAGCACGACACCTACCCTTCTTTTAAAAACCTCCATGGAAGGTGACTCAACCACTTCCCTGGGCAGCCTGTTCCAATGCTTGACAACCCTTCTGGTGAAGAAATTTTTCCTAATACCTAAACTAAACCTCCCCTGGTGCAACTTGAGGCCATTTCCTCTCGTCTTATCACTTGTTACTTGGGAGAAAAGACCAACACCCACCTCGCTACAACCTCCTTTCAGGTAGTTGTAGAGAGCAATAAGGTGTCCTCTCAGCCTCCTTTACTTCAGACTAAACAAGCCCAGTTGCCTCTTCATAAGTCTTACTCTCTATACCCTTCACTAACTTTGTTGCCCTTCTCTGGACACGCTCCAGCAACTCGATGTCCTTCTTGTAGTGAGGGGCCCAAAACTGAACACAGTACTCGAGGTGCGGCCTCACCAGTGCCGAGTACAGGGGCACGATCACCTCCCTGCTCCTGCTGACCACACTATTCCTGATACAAGCCAGGATGCTGTTGGCCTTCTTGGCCGCCTAAGCACACTGCTGGCTTATGTTCAGTTAGCTGGTGACCAACAGCCCCAGGTCCTTCTCCACCAGGCAGCTTTCCGGACACTCTTCCCCAGGCCTGTAGCGTTGCATGGGGTTGTTGTGACCCAAGTGCAGGACCCAGCAATTGGCCTTGTTGAACCTCATACAATTGGCCTCAGCCCATTGATCCAGCCTGTCCAGATCCCTCTGCAGAGCCTTCCTACCCTCAAGCAGATCGACACTCATGCCCAACTTGGTGTAATCTGCAAACTTACTGACGGTGCACTCAATCCCCTCATCCAGATCATTAATAAAGATATTAACAGAACTGACCCCAAAACTGAGCCCTGGGGAACACCACTTGTGACTGGCTGCCAACTGGATTTAATGCCATTCACCACTGCTCTTTGGACCTGGCCATCCAGCCAGTTTTTCACCCAGCCAAGTATATACCTATCCAACCCATGAGCAGCCAGCTTCTCTAGGTGAATGCTGTGGGAAATGGTGTCAAAGGCTTTTCTAAAGTTTAGGTAAACAACATCCACAGCCTTTCCCTCATCCACTAAGTGGGACATCTTGTCATCAGCAAGAGCCACAGCTAATCTGATCTTTCAGAAAAGTATAAAGCTTGAGGATAGCGGAGAGAACAAAGTCATCACTGAACATCAGGTTTGAGCACTGACCCACAATCATCCATGATGTTTAATTGCTACTATGATCCCTGGGACAGTTTGGGCTTTCCCAGCTAGATCTCTCACAGACAGCAGCGTGTGCCAGGGACAATCCAATAGAAGCATTGGGCATGACCTGTTTCTGGAATCTGGGAGGGACAGAAAGTGTTTATCTGGGTCAGATGCCTCAGAACCACAGAACTAGCCTTTTTACATACTAGCCATTAGTGAGTGGATAAAAGGAAGAGCAGGGAAAATGATTCACTTGGGAGGAAGAATCCTTAATGGTTACAGAGCTAGTTTTGCTTCATGGCATGAAGTGTTTATGCAACACACCATCTTCTTACTGACTGTGAAGCAGATGCTTTGACCTAGAATGTCTGCTAATAATCAAACAGTCTGTGCAGTTGTTACTGATATAATGCCTAATATGCTTCCTGTATTTTCAATAAGAAATTAATCTTGATTTATAATTTCAAAAGAAGCTCCCATAAAATTCTTCCACCCAACTTTTTAGTGTTTTAATGTTAACCGCCTTGGTGGTTGACATGGATACATGTGAAAATCTTAAGAGATTTCTTCCTTGTAAAAGGAAAACAGAATAGCATTATGTCCTTTACGCTGAAAAGTAAAAGCCCTGGATGTGCAGGTTCTGCATCTTTCAGCATTTCTCATTTTCCTGCCAAGGGAAGAAGAGCACAGTCCAGCTTTGCTCTTGTCTGTCACTCTGAGCAGTTTGTCTGGGACTCCATCACATTTGGCTAGTGGACAATTTCAACAGCTAGCTGACACCTCTGATCTTGTTTGTCTCCCTGCTGACTTCACCACGAACATAGACCTGCCAGAAATTACTGTCTCTGGTGACTTCATTCACAGATTTCATGTCAGAATTGTTGCCACCACCACTGCTGTTTTCACTAAGTTTCACTGTCATTATTTTGTCTTCCTGAAGAACTCTAAGTTGTTACAAATCTTATTTTACACTGGTTTTATTTAAAATCATATGTATTTTGTAAAATTTTAGAAAAGGAAACCTCAAGGAGCAAGTAAAGTTTAGCTGCAACAGACAAAGCAATGTAAATCTTTGTTTCTTTAGTGTTTATTCCACTTCTTTCCTGTTTTGCCTTGCAGCATTGCTAACTACCCCCTTGGCCTTGGACTGAACAAAGTCATCATTCTCGTAACAGATGATTTGCAGCCCAGCCCTCAGGTTGTGAGCAGCTACAAAATCACAATTTATCGAGAGGACCGCCCTAGTCTGCCTTTGTTTGATGACTATATGATGTGTGGGTTTGTGCAGGTATTGTCTCTATATTCTTTTGTTATACAAAATAATAGTGAATTTAACTAGTTTCTGTTCATCCAGTGGTATAAATTAGGATACATGGGCCAAAGCTGGTGTAGAGACAGTTTTGGTGAGATTAGAATCTGAGTTCTAAATGCTATAATTGTATGAAATACAACATTTACACATTTTGGATATAAAAAGTAAGTCCAACATAAGTACCTGTTACAGTTACAGTGTATTTGAGAGCTCCAGGTTAATTAATCCTTACTTTGGTCAGTGAAAGCTTTACTCACCAGAGAACTCTTGTTTGCTTGTGAAAAAACAGTCCCTGTGTACTGTGCAGTGGGCAGACTGCAGTTTTCATAACTATCTATCTAAGACATTGGAGTCATGGAAATCCTTTTTCCAGGAAAGATATTTATGATGACAGTGTGTTTATCACTGTTCAAGACAAATGCTGCTAGATAATTTAAGAATGAAAAGTGTTTATTCTAGAAAACCAGCAAGCACAATGGAAAAACCCACTGATGATTCCAAAGGAAGGGATGATTGCTGCTTACATCGCATTTATCTGAATATAGGTTTGGAAATGCAAATAAATTACTCCTAGCAAATAACAATCCTTAGGAAGCAGTGGGTCTCTTGAAAAAAGGGGTGAGAATCTGTCTGATAGGGCTATAAAGGGGCTGGGGAAGGGCAGCTTGGGCTGAATTAGACACAAAATTGGAAGGAAGATAATGAAAGGAACAGTGAAGATTTCAGTTAGTGAAACTATGGTGATAAAGATATTCTTCATGAGACAGAAAACCTGGGACACAGGCTGGAGTAGAGCTGTTTGAGGACTAAATGTTGGTAGTTGATACGGCAGGCAAAGCCAGTCAATTCAAAGAGGAGAGAAACATGGTAAATCATAACCAAGCACAGTGCTTTTATCTGTGGGATTTTAGGTAGATTAAAAGGTTTGGTAGGTTCATTCTAAATATTAGAGCACCCAGGAGGAATATAGTTAGTCACAATTAATTCTGCCACCAGGAATCAGGATTTTCAAAACCATAGTGTTGAAACTGTCATCCTTGTTCATATCAGATGCATAAACCTACCTTTATTTATCTTCTTTATTAAGATCTTTATATGTCAATATATCCTTTTTAATAAAAGTTATTTCCCTTCTCTGGTTTCTTTCTAAATACTGCAGAACAGGTTGGGAGACCAGGGTGGGAGAAGCAGAGTATTTTATGTGATGGGACAGGTCAAGAGGGATATATTTTTTATTGTGGAGAAATAAGCACTGGGGCTTAAAACAGGAGCCAAAGAGATTATAAATGTTGATAACAAATTATATGTTGACAATAATTATTTCAATCTGCGAATCAGAACTGTCAGAGAAAATGTACGTAGTAGTCATAGCCTACTGACTGCTGATCTGAATGCCTGATTATGGAGCTGTCTGGCCCTCTACCTACTCTTTGTCTCGTCTCTTACACTTATCTTAGAAGCTCAAAAGGTCAAGGACCATCTTCTTGCTCTTTGTACTGGCTCAGCGCTAAACCTAGTAGTTGCTACAGTAAAAGAAATAATAAAAACATATAATACCTAAGATTTCAGTTCAGGTGTGCAGAAATTTGCCTGATACCTTACGTGTGAATTGGTATGAAAAGGAGAGCAGCAATAGTTTGAGCTGGAGTTATATTACTAGGAGAACACACTGGCTGGAAAGATGTGAGGGAAGCTCCTCTTGTTGCCCAATTTGGGGCATGTATCTGGGTGTAGGAACAGGAATTCAACCTCATACACATCCTCCCACAATAGAGTTTACGCTGCTCTTAATGTTTTATGATAGCATTTATGAGGCTGAGTATGAATCTTTGAAGCTCTGTGAAGGCAAAGAGATCTAGAATGATAAAAATGAAAAGTGTTTTAGAAGTTTCTTTTGACTGAGCTCAGTTTTCTGCTCATCTGTGAATAACTGCTCTCTAATTAATATAATTGTTCAGAGCTAGGGAGGACTTCGGGATTTTAGAGGGAAAATGAGATGAAAAGCATTCTTGTAGTATCTAATGAGGGCTATGAAGACACAGTATGAGATTCTAAAACTTTTTTTTTTAGATATGTTAAAGGCAAACTTATCAGACAGTGCATTTATAAAACAAATAAAGACTGGAGCTGGAGGTAGAAACAGCATTCTAAAACACTCAGAAGTCTGCTTTTTTTTTCCCTTTTCCCTATTTACTAGAACAGAATTTATTGTCTTTTGTTTAGAGTGAAGTTTTTTATCAATACCAAACCCAGGTCTTAAATAGCATCTTTACATTCTGCTTTTCATATCAGAGAACATTATGTGTTTTTACAGGGCAGGTTAATACACCATGATCAGTGGTCTGAATGCCTGTTCTCTTAGTAACAAGACACCTGTTTTAGAAGCAAAAGGATAAATACAGCGTGAACTGCTGGTGTCTTCTTTGGACACTTGACTAGGCACAACTGGGATCACACATGGGGAGAGAAAGGTCACTGACAGTGGTGTGGTCTTTCTCACAGAAGGCTTCAGTTAAAATTCTAATCCAGTGACTTTTTTTCCTGAATTTCTTTTATGTTTAATCCCATTAGGATATTCAGGTTTCACTGCAAGATGATACTATAAGGAAGGTTACAATAAAAAGGCAGAGTGAGGGATGTTGTTTCCAGTCTTCTAACAATTCTCATGCTTTTGAATAATCCTCGATTAATTTCAAGGCTATTGAGTTAAGTGTGTGATTCCAAGACTTGCAGCCCCCAAAAGGGGAAAAATATTGTCCTCTCTATTTTTTGATAGCAGCTAGAGTATCCTCATTAAAACCAAATCAGTAAGGGTTAAACTGTGGCATCACTGTAACACCTTCAGCAGATTGGTTTGCCTTTCATTGTGTATTCTGCATTTTGACAGTATGGACTGCAAATTAAGAGGTTATTGGTTTGTGCTTTAGCTTAATTTTGTGCAATTGTTGACAATATTCAGATTAAGTGTCCTTGAGAGAAGTGGTGACATTTCATTATCACCTGTGAAGCTGTGACACCAAGATAGGCAGGATACAAAACAAGCAGGAAAAAACAGTGAGCTCTTAAGACAGGGGTATCAGCATTACCCTCAAGTGAAAGATCCCAGACTATGTACACTCTGTCATAAAGGAAAAAATATTTTATACATTCTTGCACTGCCCATTATCTTTAAAATGCAAACAGATTTATCTATGCCTCGCTTAAAGTGTGTAGTTCTACCTCTTTGATTGTTAATCTTTGCCTAGTTGCAGTCATGGAAAGTAACTGGTGATGTGCTTAGGGAATCTTGTTTGACACTGCAAACTTCTGTACCTGTAGTGTCCTGCTGCCCCATGTTTTGGGTGTTTTGGGTTTCTGTTTATTTGTTTGGTTTTGTATTTGCATTGTGAGTAATGGATAGCTAATATTATATTTTATAGCCACAGTGTGTATCGTTCTCTTTGTGTGTTTGCACAAAACATGAAAAAGTACTTCCTAGCATCAGTGCAGTGCAGTGGGCTGGTGCTCTGGCTGTCCTACACCTTTCTCGGGTCTGAGAGAACAGGCTTACAGGAGGACAGCTTTAAAAACTTTCCTGATTTTTATAGAACACCTTATTCTTAAGTCTTATTATCTCTTATATGTTTATAAACCCTTTTGTCATATTAATTTCCTAGAGTCCAGACAGCATAAGTCCAACAGAGGTGATAATGAGACACTAGTATTGCTGATTGTGTAACACCAAATGGCTGCAGTGCAGCTGGCAACAAGATGCCATTTCTCTTTCTGTCTACTGAACTTCCATTGATGAAAAAGCAATTGAGACCTACGCCTAATATAATAACTATATTTAACTTTACTATAGTCTTTGAGGGGTAGAGATGAGAAAACATTTTACAAAGTAAGAAGCCTTTTCAAAAAAACAACCCAAAATAATTTCATTTTTTTGTTATGTAAGATGCGAGAATACTTACTTTTTTCAATTCAAGTTATAAATTTCCCTAGGAAAATAAAATATTTTTACTTCATATTAAACTGTATGCTATTACAGTTACAATGCATTTCATAACAGACAATACAAGTAAAAACTGTCAAATACAGAAACATGAATTAACTCTTTGCCCAGTGCTTTCATGCAAAGATTTCAAAGAACCTTGAAAACATTAAATAATGTCCATAAAGTAAAAAGGAAAAAAAAAAAGCTTAGGAAGGAAACAAAGCACTTGTCCTGTAGTAGGACAGGCTTGGAGCACATTAGTCTCTTCTGTATTTCCCATTAGCTGCATTAGATTCAGTGTGACCCCCGTCACAAACCACCCATCTCTTCTGTCTATAGGACACTGTGGGTGCCACATGCAGACTCTTAGGTTTTGCAGTGCTTGTTGTAGCAGCAACTAACCTTCTTGGCAGCTCTGGGTTCGAGTGTCTTGCTTGAAAACACACAGAAAGTGCGTCTCCGGAAGTGAATATACAGCCTAATTATATCAGCAGCCAGACTGTAACATATTTGCAAAGTTAGCTTACTTCCCTTTCAGAGAATAAAAGAATGTCCCTTACAGAAGCAATCATGCACTGCATTCTTCAGTCTTCTCAGATCTAGAGCTGGTGAGATTTTTTGCAGTGGTTTTGAATTTTTCAGAAAATAACAAAAAATGCCCCAAACTTAAAAAAAAATAGTTTGAGTTATTTTTTTCTTCTTTTCCTGTTGTTTTTTTTTTTTTAATATCTTTCTGATTGTGGAAAAAGTATAAAGAAAAGCATATGCTTTCTTCAAAAGAAGATGTTTTGATTCTAAGAGGGTTATTTGATTAAAAGAGATTAAAATCTGAAATTTTTATTGGCATAACTCATAAGTTAAAGATTTTAGCTATTGCTATGCTAACTCTCTTTTCAAGGATGGACTGGCTGGGACAGGCAAAAACCCCACTCATTATTGGATCTGAAATACTCAAGCCTATACCCTAAATTTTCTTCAGAAACACTGGTGAGAACATAGTATGACAGTCATTTTTTCCAGGAGGAATGCCAACTTAAGCATCCTCTTCCCTGCCTGCAGCTACTCATAAACCATATGGGAGAACTATTTCTTTTTTTCCGAGTGGACTAGTTTCTAGGATAAGGTTCCCAGTCTTTCTATGTGAAGACAAGGGAAGGGAAGGGGCAGGTATGAGCAGCTGGGCACAGTAGAGTGGTAGTGGGTGCTGCTTAAGGCAGCTTTTGCTTTCTTAGTGAAAGAAATTCACATTGAGATTGGGTTTGAAGCTCTTGCAACTGAACAGTTATAGCTGCGCAGAAAAAAGCAGAGACATGGTTTTAAATGAGCAAGACCTTCATGTTCAGAAATTGTAGAAGTGATTTATGGGTGAAAACACACAAAACTCTAGAAGTATATTTGCGTTGCTATTAATCTATTAAGCATAAATTATTTTGGGTTTTGTGTGGCTGCAACCCACTCACCAGGAAAGACAAAGCAGTTTTCATATAACCTTGAGGAGCAAATATGTAGCAAACTGAACACATTGTTAAACTGGAGGCCTTTCAGATGAAAGCCACAAAATGATTAGAGAGGTAGGTTAGAAAAACTGCCATAAAAAGAAAGGTGAGGGCTTATATCTTCAACTGCTGTATGTCAACACGGTTCAATTAATTTCAGGGGAGCAATTCCAAATTACACTGATGGAGTACCTGTCGTGACAGAAACATATGGCTAAATTCTCTTCCATTATACATGCCAGCAGGTGGTAGTGAGTGAATTCACTTGCATAAAACTGCTGAAATTGTCAGTAATTTTCCTAAATATTCATGGTCAAACAACAGCTCAGGAAAACCTAAAAACTATTTGAAGGGGTTTTAAACTATTTAAAGATCAAGGGACGTATAATCACTATTCACTGTAAGTATAAAGTGAACAAGCACTTAAATCTAATAACACAACTTAGTGCTTTGAAAAAGTATATTTATTAAGATATTGAAGGTAGAGGTGTAAATAATAAATACACTGAGATAATTTGCAAGTAGAGGGTTAATTTCTGTGTGTATCTCAGCACAAAATCTTTTGTCGAGTCAGCATATTATGGCTTTGTCAACATCTATACCATTGGGGGAGAGAAGGCTTGTCACATTTTCTTAATTATAACAAAGACTTGTGAGGATTTAAAGCATTGCTTTGTAGATGAGTCAGAGGAACAAATAACCATTGAGATGAATATTTTTTGCATCTACGCTCTTCTGTGCTTAACTTTTGAATCTCAACATCAGAGATGTAGCTGTTAGGTCAGTGATCAGTATCTGCTGCTTTAAGGAAAGGTGTCAAAATCTCAACAAAGCATAGATTTGTCCTTTGGGGGAATTAACATAACGCCCTGTGTTTTCTCTAGAAATCACTCACTCACTTCTTTCACCTACACAGTTGTCTTCATACCTAGGCTGCACTATCATCTGGTAATCACAGGTTCCCATAATCACAGTTCACTGTCAGACATCTGCCAGGCTCTGAACAGGCCATAGAGAGAAAATGGGCACAACTAAGGCATAAGGTAGAAAGAACCAGAAGGAAAAATGAGTTTGGCAGTGCTTCAACTTAGGCATCTCTTCCTCTAAGTATGGAATGAAAATTTGCTTTACAGTTTCCTTCTGTATCTCCTGTAGGCTGTTCCTGACAAGGACCGTGATACTTCCTGGCATTTTGGGGATGCCACATTACAGAGCCCAGACTTTGAGGCTCAAGTCCATGTTGGGTCCAGCTCCCTGGAGAAAAGCGTATAGTCTTCCAGTTTATTGCATTTTGCTTGCACTCCTGATTTTATATTAGTTGTGCTTAGTCTTCTCTATATAGCCAAGTTTCCTGTTTAACATGTGATGCAAGATTAATACCAGATAACCTCCAGGAAACCTCTCCAGAATTATCGGCAGAGACTGAAGAGAGCAGATGTTTCCATGCAGCAGCTACATTTGTCATTATTATGATGCATTGTACACTGGAAATGGTGTGTTACACAGATCACTGACAGATAACTTGCCGCCAGTGCTTTGAGAAAAATCCATGTGAAAGCTGATTCAGTGATTCAACAATTTCAAGCCAATAATGACTGAGAAAGCACCAATGAATGCATTTTGTTTATGATCATTAGCCTGAGGATGTCCCACCATCCTAACACTCGGTTAAGTGACTCCTGACTTGAACAGTTATTTTGCTATTATGCTGCCTTGGAAAAGTGTCATTATGTGAGGAACAAAACCATAGAGGATAAACCTCAATGATCAGACAGAGCAATTCCATTCTTTTGTGTGTTCAGGCTGTTCTCCCCTTTCAAACTGATGTCATCCCATGGGCGTGCATGACACATTAAAGATACAGATGATAAAGATCTGCCCAGCAATCAGCCAAGCGGAAATTCATACTTGCATGACTACAAATGTTAGGGAGTCAAATAATGACCTGTATGATTCCAACTGGTGATTAAGATCCCACTGGCACTGCTGGGGTGCATGATTGGATGTTTCAGCCTTACAAATGCCTTGCAATACCTGCTCCCTAAGGTGCTGCAGGATGGGGAGATGCTGAGACAGATACAGTGAATCATAGAATCATAGAAAGTCCTGAGTTGGAAGGGACTCCAAGGATCATCAAGTCCAACTCCTGTCCCTGCACAGGACAACCCCAAATTTACACCATATCTCTGAGGGCGTTGTCCAAGTGCTTCTTGAATATCTTCAGGCTTGGTGCCGTGACTGCCTCCCTGGGGAGCCTGTTCCAGTGCTCCACCACCCTTTGGGTGAAGAACCTTTTCCTAATATCCAACCTAAACCTCTTCTGGCACATCTTCCTGCCATTTCCTCCAGTGCCATGGATGCAGGTTCTGTAGATACAGTGCTATCTCTGAGCCCATCAAGGACTGTTAGTACAGACTGGACTAGACCCAGGTTTTTCTGATTCTTTGCCTTTAACCACAATATTGAAATGTCTTTTTAAATAATAGCAGTGAACCATTGTGGGTGGCTGTGAAAGGAGGCAGGCAACAGTAAACGCTGGGTAGGCAATTCAGCTCCTGGGAGAACACTGTTCTCTGGAAAAACTTATCAGAAAAGGTGTCTTTATATAATTCTTGTCGGCTATGGGAGTTTTGTTTGCACTAAGTTATCAGGCAATCATCCCACATATTTAGAATAGGTTTTCACTTCCACTCCTTTTTTTCCTCTTATTTTGGATTATTTCAGTATAATACAGGCCCGGTAACGGCACTGGAATCAATTACATTTTGCTGGAGAACTGGTGGCAGTAACTTCTGCAGAAGACTCCACGTGGCACATACTTTTCTGTGGTTCTTGTTTCCTCTCCCTGCCCTCCACAGTGATTCCTCCATGTGTTTCTGCATTGTGGCCCAGCTTAGGCAGGAGAGGTACAGCTTGATGGACTGATGGTTAGAGCCCTTTAGGGAAAAGAGGAAGCCACATGCTTGAATTGCCTCAGCCTGAGGGCAGCCTACAGGCTGAGTGCTTGGGGGGATTCTGACCCAGCCTGACTAACTGCAGAAAGGTTGCTTCCTTCTGGCTGTCCCTGCCTCCAGGAGGGCACCACTGGAGCCAGACCCTGGGCAGGCAGAGGCAGGCCCTAGCATTTAGCCCTGAGCTGGGTGCTCTTGAGACATACCCTCTGTACTATACGAATGATATCAACCCATGAAGGCACCTGAGATCTCTGAAGAAGAACAGATGAGGCACTTTGGGACTCTCAGTCACCCTCTAACAGCTGTTGGTTTTCCTTGATTCCACAGGGAAGCAAGCTTAGGCCGCCTCAATCACCTTGGTGAGCCAAGCTCTTGCTTTTCAGGCTTTGCATTGCCTACATTAACTGTGTCAAATTAGGTAGTCAGAGTGTATCTCACAATTTTTCTATGCTTCCATTTCTAACTGTGCAATATTAGGATACAAGAATTAACTACCCAGTAAAGTGTGAACTCTTACAAGTCTTTGGATGAGCCATGTAAGCATGAGAACTGCAAAGTATGAGTTAAGCAGTTCTCCTTTACGAGCTCCAGGAAGTTCAATGACACATTTAAAAGTACAATAATAGAAGGGGGTGGGGAGGAAGAAAAGGTCATTCAAAGTTTCTGAAGCCTTGCTGAAATATTTAGTTTATGTTTTGAGTAAATATCTCTGTCAGTGTTTGCATTCTGTCAACGTACCTGATTCATGGAGAGAAAGTTCATTAATTAGAAATAACTTGTGGTGTATGACAGCATACGAAGTGTTACAACCATGATCAGACTGCCAGGTTATAAGTCACAGGCAAATCAGTACATGCATATGGGCAAAGTATTTGCAAAATATATGTTGCGCATGCATCTGGAATTTTTTAGAAATGGTCGTTGCAGTTTGTACTAGAGCAGAAGTTACTGTCATAAGGTTAAAATTCAGTAGCTTTGTGTGACACACCAAGGCTCTGTGGTGCCTTAGTTACATTTTTTTTTGTGAATGGTGGCATTCATTAAACTGCTGATGTGGCAGTAGAGTGCTTACTGTGAGCAAGCTAGTGCAAGTAGAGGGAAGAAGCAAGGTGCCACTGCTGCATGGCACCCAGGCCAGGCCAGGCCAGCCCCATGTTAATATGGAGTCACTGTTTCTGGTACCTGAGCTTACTGTGTCTGCAAGACTTTCTGTCATGCTCACAGACATATTATGAGGGGTGCATAGTAAACACCATGCCAAGTTTAGGGCCCACAAAAGTTGCATGTTGCTTAGTGCACAGTTGTGCAAGTATACCTCGGCTCTCCCAGTTCTGAGACTCTCCTAGCAGACTGTAATTTGGATTTAGTAACAGCTTCTGTATTCATTTTTGTGATGTCTTTAATAGTAAAAGAAAATAAAAATATCCTTAATCCAAGCCCTTTGAACAGGGAAAAGTCTCCCATTGACTTCAGTGTACTTTGGACCTGACCTAACTAGACTTATTTTGTTAGCATGTAGGGCCAAAGAATGACTCCACAGAAAAGAAAGTATGCCTGCTATCGCATTTCCAGAAATAATAGCTGTGCTTCGATCATCTCAGCTTTTGATGCTAGTGGAAATTATTGTGACATTTTACTGTTAGAAAGCTGCAATGTGAAGTAGAGGATATAGGTTGTTAATGAAGATGATATAAGGGGAAGACTAATGAGTCATAGTAATGACTCCATAACTCTTCGTAGCAATTTGTCTGGTCTTTTAATGATGATCTTATAATTCTGATTTGGCAAAATATAAGCAAAAAGGGTAGTTCTGCAAGTCAGCCATATGCTACAATAGAACAATGGAGGTTGAAGTGATTTATTGCTGCATTGCGTAAAGGCTATCACCTCTTCTGGCTCTATACTCACAATGTGTATTTGAAATTCAGATCATTTTCCCTGTGCATTATGTTGGTAAAGAGGATGTGACATGACTGAAATCCTGCTGTGGGTTTCATGATCTGGCATAGACGTTTGACCATTTTTGTTCTCATTGAAAGAGCCAAGGATGCTGTGGCACCAAGAGTAGGTAATTTACTCATGCTGCCACACGAAAACTGGAAAATGGGATAATCCCATGTTTCAGTGAATACTTGGAACAAAACTGAGACCTGAAGGTTTTATCACGATATGGGGCAGTCCTTGCATTATGGACATGTCCCAGATAATGTGGAAAATTTAGTCACCCTTGTTTAGAAGCTTAAGAAATTGTGTGCTTTGTGGACTGGAAAATTATAGAAGTATTTAGCCTAATTCATGTCTCTCTCTAATATCAGTCAGAAATAGTTGTACCTAGGTCACAGAGCCGTAGCTGTTTCCTGGTTTAACCTGTGAAAATTTGTGGAAAGTCAGGATACATCTTCCTTTCTCAGAGTTTAAGAGGCAAATAAGGAAGTCATAGTCCTTAATTCTTTTACTTTGTTCCTCGGTAGTTTCTTCTTGTAGAATGTCCTTAACTGAGATCAAAAACAGAGAGTTGTTTAGCTTCTTAGTTGGTTAGTCAGACTCTTTTCTATACAGAGTTATAGATATATGAAACAGTCTTTACTGGTTTGAGTGCTGGTATTGGCTCATGTTGCGCCTAAGTAAGTTTACTGTGTGGCTAATCATAGCTTAATTGCTCTAGTTTTGTGTTTATTTAACAATGTGATAAAGAGCAGTAAAATGAATCGTTGAGAAGTATTTGCTATGCAAGATGAGTCTAACACCAGAAGGACAGGTCCTGCCAAAGTCAGGAAGCCAGTCCTCCACTGCTCTTGGTCTTTTTGGAATCAAGGTAGATATAAAACGCATCCACCAATATAAGAAAAAAGGACACATATTTGGAACACTTCACTTTTTAAGTATCTTCACTGAGAAAATCAGGTTCACAGTATATACCCATTGCTATTTCTGTAGCTGTAAAATTGCCTGTATCCTACAGAGAACTGTTATTCTCTTTACCTATCCCTCTGCAGTTTGGGTTTCAAAGCTGAAATCGAGGGCATTCACTATTGATAGTTCAATTACTGTATGCTTTTCAGTTCATCTCATATACTGCTCTCAAATTCATCAGAATATGAAATAGCCAGTTGAATTTTTCCCCTGATGATACCACAATAGATGTGAAAGAAGAGCCTTCAGCGTGAGGCTTCCTAAGCGTTAACATATCATGAAAATTGGCAACAACTGCTGTGCTGAGTATCATAATCTGCAAGAGGAGGGCCAGCAATTCCACAGTGATGAGAAGAGAGTGCTTGGTGTTTGAGCCGTGGCTGCATTTGCCTTTCAAGTCATTTGTGCCTCCATAACACACTTTGTGGGAGAAGAAAGCTAATGCAGCTGCCTTTGCTAATCAGTCAGCATGACCCAGCCCCTCGGGGAGGCAGGCAAAGGCAGATACGTACTGAGACACACAATCCTTGCTGATTAACAGTGAAAGCTGGTAAAGTTACTCTCTAAGCCTGTCTGGCCCATCAGCTCCAGAAATGTAATTTAGATGATTATCTACATGCCCATTAAACTTTGTGACCCATTGCTAGTCTGTTTGAAGTTTGCCTGCTTAAACTTGCTAATAGGAAGAATAGAAGGATTAACTCCAAGGTCGTGAAATAAGAGAGGAGCACAGAAGATGACAAAAGAGCAGAGGAAAACTTCCTACTGCATGTATTTGGTAGGGAGAAAGAACTACAGTACCATGATCATCTCAGCAGATACTGTTACCTTATGGAGCAAGCAAGACATCTGGAATTCAGGCCATTTAATACTTTTTTTTTTGGTGTGCTTTCAACCCATTTTGTTTAGCTGCACAAATAAAACGTGCTATCTGTGTGATAAGTTTTGTCAGGTTGGGTGTTTACAGAATATAATGCAACATATTGTAAAAGAGCATGGAACGACTGATGTATGATAAGTGTTTCTGATTTTGCTCAGGGTTACAGTCTGTAGATATAAACAAGGAAGCACTTAATTTAAACTAGTCACATCAGAGTAGTCGCAGTCAGGTCAGAATCAAGTCCAGCCTTGTTCCCTTTAAGGTAAGAACCTCCAGACATTACAGGTGCTTGTGAACTTAAATGTTTATCAATTAAAACCTTACCCAGTGAATCTGTTTCTTAATTTCAAATCTGTTTCTTAATTTCAAATTGAAATAAATATAAGCATTTATAATGATCTGCATAAATTGGTCACAGGATGTTGCAATGAAAATGGTGATCAGTTAAAACTAAATTTGTAGAGAAAAGGTGGGATTCATTGCAGAAAACAGAATGGAATACATGAGTACCTCAGTAAGGGTGTCCCGGGTGTCTGGCTAGTTAGTTACTGGAAGAAAATGAGCTTGCACTTTAAATGGAGTCTGAAAGTCATTTACTTACTTCTGCATATTCTACCACCCCTGGAATGAATTCTTGCCCTTTTGCTAAAGACACAGTCAACCTACTTGCTGAAAACGTTGTTTGGGGGCATATTTCACTGTACGTCAAAGAAGACAAAACCATTTACTAGTGCTATGTCTGGATCCCTAGGTTTTGCAGTGTGAGATCTCTTTATAAAGAATTATTGTGTCCTACTTTGCAATACTTTTGGTACCCTTTTTTAATGTTGATATAGTTATCATTAAATATAGTTTTGTTGTCTTGAATCAAGCATATTTTCCACCTGGAGCCTCTGTATATCTCAGACTCCTTTCATTTACATGCACAACTCTGTATGAGAGAGCAATAGCAATATGCTAGTGGGGAAAAAATAGAACAGTGTTCAGTGCTGGAGCAATTAATTTTAGAACTTGAGACTTTTATTTTTTTCAGTGTTCTTAGTAATTTTTTCTGTGGCTGATACTGGAAACTCAGATACTTGCTGCTCTGAAGCTGATGCCTGTACTTTGTAATAAAATGCATCAATTTTAAAATTCCGCTGTAAGCATTGCACTGAAGCTGCCTTGCACCTTAATCTGGGTAAAAGTATTCAACATTAGTGTCAACCACAGTTGGGGATCTTCAGTCTGAAACTGTTAGCCTTCATGTGTTGACCACACTGGCAGTGGTTTTCACCTTGAAAAATGTATTTTCCCAAAAGTTTTAGGAAGGAAACAAGCCTCTATTGCTGATCCTGAGTCTTCCGTTGAGTGGCATGTGCTCAGCTGCTTGCAACCAGACTGCTTCAGAGGACAGAAGTTATTCATAAATCTCATTCCATCGGTGTTGTCTGAAAAATAAAGTAGATGCCAATATCTGCTGGGAAGCCTTGTAGAAAACAGATCAAAGGCTTCTGGAGTTTATTTAAGAAGGACCAGTTGTGAGTGGCTTAATGTCTGAGAGTGGCATGAAAAGTGAAACAGCCATGACAATGAGCCACCGTACAGAGAAGTCCTCTGGGCTTCAGTAAAGAATTTGAGTAATATGTGGTACAGGTGGACTGATGTCTCACCCTGTCATTCTGTTATTCCTTTGCCTCTAAATGAGCATTGGCCCCTCTGTCTAATCCTCTGAAAAACGGGAAAATTTCTCCTCACAGAGACTGTAGAATAGAGCCTTTGTCACTTACAGTGAAGTGCCTGCTGAAGATATGTTGTCTTTTCTAGGTCCTTTGGTTTAAAGGGTTTGTGAGTCTTTGTAATTCACTTAACCCATGGCCAGTGCTCTGGCTACCTTTTTTACTTTGAGAGTTTCTCAAAACTAATCAAACCCTTTGTTATATCCCCATTCCAGGTGTGAGAAACTGCCTTATTTTTCATTAGAATTATCTGTTTTATTTATGCCTACCCCTCCTATGTCCTGCAGGATGCCTTGATGTGTAAAATGCTTGGAGACAGCTGCAACATCCCTCAGCTCTTACCAGTGATAGGTTGGAGTATAAATAGTGCCTGTGCTTTCCTATGGAACGACTGCTCTTACGTTGTAGGAATTTCTTTTCTGGTCATTTTTGTCCCATTATTTTCTTCTTTCTTCAGACATTCCCCATGTGACTTTGCTTTCAACACGGATGGAAAGTACAACAGCAAAAAAAAAAACAAAAATCTTAGACAAACCCCAAAACAGGCTAAAATTTTAAAGAAGTGGCTATCCCGGTATCACAAGGTGGACCCTACTCCTTTGTCAGCTCTCCATTTATTGACCTCAATAACATACAAAGGCACAAGCCCTTTCCTGGCCGTACCATTCTCTGCTGGGAGAAGGGTTTAGGACTGCTTCCAATCACTCAGACCTCAGCCTGAGTTCCTCCAAGGAAAGGAAATGCTTCAGCAGGGAGGTTCCCAACTATTGCTTCTTTAGCAATGAAATCATTGCTAAATATTTACAAAAATATCCAGGGACCTACTAGGAACTGCCCTGTGAAAAGGTTCTGAAGAGAAAGGGAACAGGGATAAATTGGCTTGATATGCACTTCTAGTCACACTGGAAACTCAGTATCACATCTCACCCCAAGCTGCTGGTCCCAAAGAGACTGGGACTGTGCATACTTCCACTTCTGTGTAAGTCCTTAGTATGCTGAGTATCATTTTTATGCCTTAATACACCCAAGTGGCACTAGATACTTGTGTTTCAGTGCCTGTACAAAACCCTGGAAGTTTTTGGCTGGTGATCTGATAGGTTAAGGTAATTCCCATGACCTGTTATTGCTATATTATTTTCTTCTATGAAGTATGTTGTCACAACTCAAAAACCCTATTGATACTCCTTCTGATATCTGTCTCCACTGTGCTATACCTTTCCTGGCCCAACAGCCTAGTGCTTTTCATGGTATTAAGCTGCAGATGAAAATGAAAAAAAAGAAAAAGGATTGGAAAAAAATTGCTTGAGGATTTATCTTCTTTTAATTAAAATAAAACCATTCCTAAATAAAATTATCTGTAGTTTGCCATAATAGCACTAAGAGATGTAATGCTTGACAGAAAGGTTGTACAATTTTTGTTTGGTGGTTGCTGCTGCCTTTTTTTTTTTTTTGAGGCAGATGTTTGACACCTCAGAATTTGATTGTGAGAGAGGGTGGATGTGATGGAAATTGGTTATGATGTTACCAAAAATCTCTAAGAGCTGCCAAGTAAATTCTAGGCAAAAAGGAACACTAATAGAATGCAGGAACTGAACAACAATAAGGTGACAGCAAAAAGACACAGAAAATACTTGAGGATCGCTCTAATCCTCATGGCTTGATGAGGTTTCAGAGGGAAAACATGAAGATTTAGTGCATGTTTCTGCAAAGAGGTATGCATGCTTAACTTCACACACTGTGGACATTTCCACTGAAGTCAGTGGGATAACTTGTTCTGAATAATACCATATGTCTCCATCTTTGCAGGCCCAAAGTATTAAGCAGAATTTATTAAGTCTGGGGTGTGTATAATTGTATCCATGTTCACATTTGTCCAGTGCTAAAACAGGACAGTCAGTACTTATTTATTCCTAAAACAGAAACATATTTGTAGTGCCTATCAATGCTCATGACTTTTGTCTTCTAATTCTTTTTGCTCTTTTTCATGATGACATACTTTGATATCTATGAAAAATGACCCTGTTCTTTAGATAGGAAAAAATACATGGTCTATTTCAATTTTATGTGAATTATTACATTAGTAATTCAGAGAAGCTAATTCATTGATTACACACAGCCGTTGATAAATATCAAGGAGTTGCTTATACATTCATGGGACCTGAGTCCTCTCTTCTGAACTAGTTTTGCACTGGGATTTCCTGAAGTCTTTGCCAGTTGATGGAATGTAATAATCTGCTAGAATAATCAGAACTAACAAAGAAAGAATATATCTTCTTTTTCTTTCTTTCTTTTTCTCTTTCTGTGTTTCCTTCTATTTATATGTCCATCAGTAACATTTAGTCTCTTTGTTTAGGCAAATGGTTGTGGAAAATGTTTGTTAGGTCCACCATTGATGTCCCTTCAAATAAAAAAAAAATGTTAGTCTTCATTGGCTGGTAAAGTAATAAAGATTGAGCAAATGTTCTGGGGGAAAAAAGGTGAAAGACATAATTTCAGAAAGTACCTCTAGTGGATTTACAGTGTGTATGTCCTCGGTTCCCACCAGGCCAGTCTTGGTAAGTAGGACAAGTAATCAAAGGACAGAGGGAAAACTGAATTTGTATGTTTTGTGCTGGAGTGACTGAGCTTTTCTCTTGTAAGCATCATACATGGGTAACTATTCAGACCTCTGGTTGTGAATATGTTTTCTGCTCATTTCATAGAATCATGGAATCATAGAATGGTTTGGGTTGGAAGGGACCTTAAAAATCCTCTAGTTCCACCCCCCCTGCCATGGGCAAGGACACCTTCCACTAGACCAGGTTGCCCAAAGCCCCATCCAACCCAGCCTTTAACACTTTCAGGGATGGGGCATCCACAGTTTCTCTGAGCAACCTGTGCCAGTGCCTCAGCCTCACCACCCTCACAGTGAAGAATTTCTTCCTTTTATCTAATTAAAATCTACCCTCTTTCAGTATAAAGCCAACTCCCTTTGGCCTATCCCTACATGCCCTTGTAAAATGTGCCTCTCCAACTTTCTTGTAGACCCCCTTTAGGTACTGGAAGGCTGCTATAAGGTCTCCCCAGAACCTTCTCTTCTCCAGGCTGAACAACCCCAGCTCTCTCAGCCTGTCTTCCCAGAAGAGGTGCTCCAGCCCCCAGATCATCTTCATGGCCCTCCTCTGGGCTCGCTCCAACAGGTCCATGTCCTTCTTATGTTGGGGGCCCCAGAGCTGAACAGAGTAACGAAGTACTCAACTAGCTACAGTTACCTTGTATGTACCTTTAAAATTTCTCCCCAAAAATATTTTACCAGCAGTATTTAATCAAATGCAGCAAGAATTCTGTATTTGTAGTTGATCTTGGGGAAACATCAAAAATGTGCAGATCCACAATGCTGGACTGTCTTTTAATCTTCTCATTAATATCTTAGGACATGGCTTTTCCATTCTTTAGAGGGTGTGGAACTATTTAGAGGAGGTTTTTTTTTTTTTTAAGCTAAAATTCAAATCTTGTGGCTAAAAACTTGAAATCTAAATGAAAGCTATAGGCAGGGCCAGTCATGAGCAGAGTCCCTGCCTATGGATGTACAAGATACATCTCTGCAGTATGCATACTGTGTACCACTAAACAAATGGCAGGAACACATGACTGAAGAATTTATTTGTGTTTCAGTAACCTTGAGATCAAAATACTCTAGATGGGTTAGAGTGACCAAAGGAAAGTACTACAGTTGTCTCTGCAAGCAGCAAATTCACTGAACAGAATAGCCATGTGAGAACATCTACAGCAGTAGATCTCAGTCCCTGGCAGGTGCACTTACACTGGTATTTCAGTATTTTATTTCTGGTATTCAAAGCGGCTTCTCTGTGATAACCTCTGCCACTGCTGCTCCCTATTCATCTGTGCATTCAGTCTTCCACTGCAATATTTTGACTGCTACAAAGGGTTGGAGAAACTAAAGCTCATGTTTAGAGCAAAACTAACAAAATCAAATTAATAACAGTACACGATTACTGTAGTTTGTTTCTCCTGCCTGAAGTTTTATAGGAATTAAATTTTCTTCTCTCTTTCTCCCTCCTTTTTCCTTTCAACTTTCTCACTTTTCTCATTTCCTTTGGAGAACTCTGCTGTGTCTTGTTAGAAGAATGTAAATTGATTGAGGGAATGAGGTTGAAATTTGCTCTGAATGAGCTGATGCTCCCAGTCATCCACCTCCCCTTAGGGAGCAAGTACAAAGTTCATCAGCTCAGTCACTGGGAAAGTTCACACACAGCTTTCATTTTCATGAGCCTTCCTGTTCCCAGGTTGTAAGGGGAAAGTAGGTGTCAGGAAAACTTTCAAACTTGCAAATAAATTGGGTATGTCCCAAGCAAAACTGGAAGATGAGTACAAAAGACTGTAAGGTCATCTAGATCAGATGGTGAAGCCCAGAATAGAGTGAAAACCTGCCCTGATATCCTTTTTTCCCTGGTTGCAAACAGGGTTACAGCACTCTTAAATATTGAACTGAACCACCAAGCACTTTAGGGGCTGCTAGCGAAATGTGTAGCAAGGACTTTGAGGGTCGGGATAAAGGACATGGTCTGTGAATCCTTGGCCGGGCAGATACATTAGTTGTGCAGTTCTCTGGATGGTGCAGAAAGTACTTGGACAGAGGGAGCTGTTCTGCTGCCTTGCACCCAAGCCCAGGGAGGGCTTCTCCGCAGTGTGTTTGGCAGGGTGCTAAGACTTGGCATTTTTTCCCAGGCCCTCTCTCCTGATAAAGATGGAGAAAACGCACCTTAAGCTTTTAGAAATAGGCAGTACCCAGTATTGCTTACTCTCACATACGGACAGAGAGCAGATGGTGGTATAAGGCAATGCTACCCTCAAAAAATATTGAAGGCAGCAGCTAAGAAAAGCATTGCAGATAATAGTGGGAGAAACTTGCATTGTGTATTGTTATTAGCAGTTCTTAACTTGCAGTAAGCAGGATAAAATGCCCCCCTTTTTTTTTGTTTGGAAAATGTTTGTGCTGGGGGATGAGAGGGTGCTTGGCTCACAGAACCCCAACTCTCTTCAGTCCCTTGAATAACACACTTTTGCACGTACTGATTTCAGTTCTACACTCAGCTTTGGCCACACATTTCAAGATTTGGGCACATGACTAGGTAGCATTTTCAAAACCAATAATAAACATCCAGAAGTCCTTTGGAAGTGTGTGTGATGACTAGCACATATTCCAAATGACATGAAAGCAATTTCAGACTGTGAGACATGGGTCTTGAAACTTCCAGCGGAGAAGTTGACACTAAACTGCATGAACTATTTGCATGTCAAAGAAGGGAAAATATTAGGAGGTTGGCAACACAGGAGGGGCTTGACAGAGTTTATTGGTTTATTGTCTTTATTTTACTTATATTCATGCATTTCTTTTCAGATAGATTGCATGCTTTATATTGACATTATGAAGCAGTTTACTGTAATCAATAATAAACTTGCACTTTTTTTCTTAAGCTGTTTTATATTTTTTATATTGCATTGTTAAAAATGAGGACTGAGCTTGCATTCAGCTGTTGCTATGCCAGTCTGGCATAACCCCACCGAAGTAACTGAAGCTTTTGTAACTGAGTACAGACCATAGGCTTGTGTGTTTTGCAAAGCATCTGGAAACTTCGGAGGATCAGAGCCAAAACCGTAACTCATTATTATGGCTCTGATTATGTGATGATTTTATGACATATAATATCCCATTTTCTTAACAGCAGTCTTTCACATACAGACCTCTGGGAACTGATACCTTTCTGTCCCTAACTTTTGTTTGTTGCTAGTTTGGATAAGGGTATTATAAGACCAGGTAAAATGTATTTGTTAGACTTTGAATCTAGTGCTTGAGTATGATGAACTTTTAACACATTACATAAGCAGTTCAGGCATTCAAGTGAGCTTCCAAAACAGGACTGAAAGCATCATAACACACCTGACCCTAAATCAGAAAAGGACCAACCTATTCATTCTCTGAAAGAATGAGATACTCCCCTTACTAATATAATTTGCCTGGGAACCTCAGAATTCACGTTTGAAATGAGCACACCAGAACAATGGAATGAAACCAGTTTACGCAAACTTAACAGATATTTGCTTCTTTGAATGTTTGCAGTGCTAACCCTAGCTCTGAGACAGGATAATTTATTTTTATTTGATAGGTACATTTTGGTAGTTGGATTTTCAGAAATTCACCACCACATTTCGCATTTGAATTATTATATGTAACTAAATATTCTATTAAAACAAGCTAAATAATCTATTAAAGCAAACATGGACTAACACAAAATAGGGGTTCAATGGAAGGCATAAACCCCCCTTGATTATCATCTTGGCATCTTCTACAGTAAAAAGTGAATAATTTCAAAATTAATTGATGTATGTGTTAATTAAATTCAGAAATACTGATTCATTTTATGTTCGGGCTTTCACTTTTTCTTTGCCTACTTTGGTTATTGGACATCCAAAGAGGCTTTTTTGAAAGCTGGTTCAGCAGACTGGAAGTTGAGCAGGTTGCTTTGGGGTTTATTTCATAAAATTAAGCTTCAGTCCAAAACTTCCTCTGCTTCCTCCAGTCTTAACCCAAAATAAAAAGAATAGCAGCTCTCAGCTGCTTCTTCCACCTCTGACCCAGTGTTTTCCTATCTGTCTTCCTTATTCTGAATTACCTTCTCCTGTTTTTCCCTATCTGTTTCAGGTTCTTCTCTTACATATATAAAAACAGATTTTTCCTCACAAAGCTTTTTTCTCTGATAGGAGAGAACAATTGGCTTTCTGACCTGTAGTTTACCTCACTGGTGAGGTGAGGTTCAGATGGCCTGAATGCATGATGAGTACTGCTATGTCCTCCTCCTGATGGCTGTTGTCCTTCATGAGAAGTGTGACACAGCCTTAAATTATTCCAGTAACTATTGCTGATGGCCTTAATGGTTCCTTCTGAATCATATTCTTGTGGTAACCCTGGATCAAAATATGTAAGTGACTAATCAGTTATCAGAGAAGATTTCTATTACTGGTTTATGGAATTAAGTTCTCCACCTTCCCAAATCAGTAGAGTTGTCCTAAGGCAACAGTGCCTGTAATTTGATCTCTTATTCAGTTGTATGATGGATTGATGTGCAAAAAGATGTTTCTCTTACCTTAAATATCATGCAAACCTCACTTCCTAGTCAGGAAAATTCCACTCATTTGGGATTTTATACAAGACACAATATTTGCAGTATCAAGCAGATATTAAAATTGGTAATTATCTTTTGGACTAAACAGTCAGTAAAGGACATTGATTGCAGATGGAGGCTCCAAGAAACTTCAGACAAAACTGGATTACTGAGAAGTTTCTGTAGGTTGTTCATTCCAGAAGAGGTTCAGACACTTCACTGGGACTCCTTTGACTAGAGGTGCATTAGCCAAATGGTGGCATGCACCAGCTCTCTGCTATATCACTTTCAGTTACTGCCAGTTGGCTGTTTGGTACTGGCTTCTCAGCAGAGGTGCAGTTACTTCTTATATAAATGCTCCTAGACTATTTCAAAATAAAGTTTGCTAGACTGTAGTATCTGGAATTTAAATTATTTAGGAGGTCTCAAAAAGTGAGTTATCACATCTCTGCCTGCTTTGAGCCTCCTAAAGTCTGTTTCAACCTAAATTACTCTGTGAATCCATGGGTCTAAAGTCCATGAAACTTAGCTGAGTGCAAAGGCTGTTTAGAATACTTCGGCTACATGGGTCACTCCACAGGTCAGTAAAGGACATTGGACACCTTTCAAGCCAGAATCCATCCCATAATACATTCATTTTTCTGTTGTATTTTTCCCCTTCAAAACACTGAGTTCTCTACAGGTAGTGTGCTAACGCTTGTCTTTTTTTAAACTGTTACTTAACCAGGGGCAGGGGATATGGTCAGACACTGCTTCTTTCCTTCTGTTATTCCTGTGAATACAGCTTTTCCCACCTCCTTTGGGTGTGTGCCCCATGGAGTAGAGCACAGAGTACTTCCACTGCCTCTAGCAGAATTTCTGCTGCCCTCAAAGGTCTGAGTTAACTGTAGCATTTTCACTTTTATAAATACCAGAGACAGTACTTTGTGCCTAGCAGCTGGAAATCACCTGTACAACTGGATATAACCAATTAGAGGGGACCCTAGTTCTAGCTGGGGATTGGACTTGCTGTGTATGTATCCTATACATGACTGCAGCTAGGTTTCAACCTCTGGACCTTTGGCACTGTACAGCACAAGCATTGTCTGCTGAGCCAGACTGCAACTACCCAGTCATCAAGCTAGAAGCTGTGCCAAGTTTGCCTTAATGTGAAGCTAAATATAAAACAAGATATATCCTAGTACTTTCATACAGGTTAGTTCAACAGAGAAGAGGAAGCATGTTCGCTAATATAGTTGTTCTATTCTTATACCTTCTAATTATTTACAATTCTTACTTATAGTTTTATAAACTACTGTTTATTTCTGTCACATTCAAATTAAAAAAACTCATCTTGCTTCTCTACCATTACTCTTTGAAGCAGACAGTTCATTAAGGTCCAAAGGATACCATATACTCCTTCATATCACAATCAAAAACTCCACTCAGAAGAATTTGACTCTCAGTCATATTCGTGTGAAAGTAACTGGGATTAGTAATTAGTAATTTACTTGAATTTGTATTTTTTAACATTTTTTATTGAAATGAGCATAAACAGTCCGGGGTCTTCTGTTATCAAGTCTTTTGGTTAAATACCCTTTTTAATTTAAAATTTTGGATTTGGTTTTCTGAATCTTTTTTGTGCTTGGAGAAAAACTCATTCATGCCAGTGTCTCTTCTCTATTGCCCTGTTTTTAATTAACTTTATAGTTGCAGATCTGTAGAGAATTGCTTTTTGCCCTGTGAATTAATTCCTTTCTAATGACACTTAGTTATAGATCCATCTATGAAACAAAGGAAGGACCTATAAAGAAGAAATAATAAATGGAAAACAGGTATTTGGCAAAGAACATTATTGCTCATTCCTTTCACCCAACGCTGCTTCTTAGCATTTCATGAGTAATAGATTATGTGGCTTCTCCCAGACTTTTTTAGCTACGTTGCTGAATGCCCTTCACTGGAAAACTTTAAGTGAGATTAGTAAAAGCACTGGTAAACTTGATCTTGCCTCAGTATGGGAGGATGAACTAGATGACCTCATGGGTTTCTTTCCTGCTTTGTGTGTCTGTGATTCTCACAACTCAGACTCTTTTTGTAAAAAGCTGAGTCGTGCTGAATTTAGCTTAGCCTAAGCTGGAAATAATATAGAACTGCTAACGATTTGCTCTGTATTTCACATATCTGAGCTTAAGAACTTCTCTTTCCAATGAAACAAGAGAGAAGTATAATTTAGAGACTTCTTATTGCCAGAAATCTTGCTCACAAATGCTTTGCTCTGTGAAGATAAATGTCAAGAGAGTTTTAAGTCAGGTTGTTCCTTGCCAACCGAGAAATTTAGGAAGCAATAATTTGTAGCTAATATGTTTTGGGATGGATGCCATCATTAGAACAATAAGACTTTTTCCTTGTTTCTGATCCCGTAAACATTCTGTTACTGAGCCATGTAACCATACATATGGGCGTTAGGGAAATAAAGGCAGAATTTGAAGAAGAAAATCACTGAATTCAAGACAAATTCATGATACAGATTTTACCTCAAAATTAAGCTGGGCTCAAGAATGAAGGCTTCATTTATGACTGCTGAAGAATTATGAGGTTGTTGGAAGTCAACAGAACTGTGGTGTTATAATCTACATAAAAGTATAAAAAGAAAGAAAGCAATTACTTTAATCTATTGTTCAAAGCAAGCTATTATATATGCGTAGCTTAAATTAATGAATTGTGATGTAATAGAAAATAAAGACATTTTCAGACAACATTTTACTTGCTGGCTAAGTGATCTCAAACTATACATTGCTGCCTTAATATTTTTTCCAGAAATTCCGCTTAAACAATAATCAATAAATTTTCCAGAAATGTTTTTCTATACTGGGTTCATAACACCGAATTGACAAGATAGAGAAAAGCGTTTTGCTTGAAATGCCCTTTTCTATCTGAAGATGATTGCTGTATGCAAGTATGAGAAGCTATATATTGCCCAATGAGGTAAAGTTCTAATATAACTTCTTTTTTGCAGCATAGTCATAGGAAACATTTAACACTTTTTCTGCATTTCTGGTCAATTGTCCACAACGAAGGCAAATTACTAGTATTTTTCCTGTTCAGATAAAATCTTTCCTCTGATATTGGTGGTAATTCCAGCTGAAAGGAAGATACTTTTGCTGAACAAAACATGTTTTAACCACACAGGTCCTGTTGAATCTCAGTTAGAGTCCTATGGAGTGGCCATTGTCCAAGGACACAAAAAGAAGTAAAACATCTGTTCCGAAAGAAATATGGAAAACTACTTTAGGGGACATTTATGTCTATTAACATCAGCTGTGCCACATATGGTAAACTTACACTAAGCTCTAGTGTGGCTGAACAGAACCAGAGTATGTAAAGCTCTGTTCTTTTAAAACAACAGAACAGAAATAGGACAGAAATGAAACAGTAAAAAAGCAGCTGCAAAAAGAAGACCTGTGATCACATGCAAATACTGAAATGATTACTTTTTTTCAATTTTAATGATGCTACATTCCTCATCTCAGAAACATGTATTAACACATAGGTACCAGAAGAGCTGAACATATCTTGTCAAGACGTTTGTTAATTTATTGGAAGCAGAATCTATCTGGTTGTTTCTGGAAATAAAATTTGGACTGTGGTTGCAGACACACTGGTGCATCATTAAGCAGGAGTGTATTAGGCTACCATTCTTCCTTCTGTAACACTGTATTACAGATTTCACCTACACACACTCCACTGCCGTACTGATGCTATAATCCAGTGAAGGAAGGCTCAAGGCTTCCTTATTTGTAATAAGTAAAAGATCAAACAGTCTCTGTTATTGAGGCTATGTTTGGTCTAGCCAGCAAAAATATTGGGCTTAATGATAAAAATTATTGTTTATCACATTTTAAGCCTAGATAAGACTTCAAAAATAACCATAGAAGTCTAAAAATATCAACTCGGTCTTTCTGTGTGGGAAGATAGTGCTGGCAAAAGCTATGGAAGGTCAAAATAGCAGTAGGCTTTATTATGCAACTTTCATGTTTGGTCCAGATAGGTGAAATTGTGATGTCCTTAGCCAAGGGATGTTTTTGGAGACTTTTCCAGGCACAAACCCAGAAAAGCAGAGTCCATACATCACCCACACCTTCTTTAATAATTCTTTCCACCAGGGCTTAGTTTGGGAAAGAAATTCTGTTCTGTAGATTTGACAGAGTTTGAATGCCTGACAGGCCAAATTAAGGTGAGGCACTATAGACCAGGCTCTGTGTGAAGGGTTCATTAATAAACCACAGGCCTCTGCTGGAAAGAACAGCGTTTCAGGAAAAGAAAATGGAGAATTGTAGTTGTTTTTTCTAGTTTGATAACTCTGTGTTTTGTGGCTGTTTCAGCAAAGAACAGATGGAAACTGAGTCATGGATCAAAGGTATACCACACTCAATAGGAATTTGATTATTTTCTGTTTTACAATAAATTAAATGAATAATCATCAGCTTTAGACAGAAGCCCAGAAAAATGTGTAAATCCACCAAAAAATAAATGTGAAAGAGTATAATCTCTTCAGAATGCATTTTGTTGTTTTCTATGAAAGCAAGGTATTGAAAATAGTATAGTTTTCAGTTTAGCCTTAAAGCTCTGTTTTTCATTATTGTGGCTTAGTGCCCACTATTAACTGTTTCCAAACCATCATTCGAAGCTCATGTGTTCTTTGACTGCTTCTGCTAGAGGTTGTGAAAGAAATTGCTGTACATTGTGACCTGTTAAGTTTTATATTTGGTTTGTTGTTGAAAAAATATTGAGTATCTTCTGCTGCCTACTCTGACAGCAACAAAGATGAGGACAATAGTGTGGATTCCCTCTGTCCTTCAGAGTAGGCTTTAAAGAAATTCATTTGGTGAAGAGTTGCCACAGAGCTGACCTGAAGAGCTAGTGTGTGTATTTCTAAAGGGTGCTCTGGACCCTCTGTACCAAATATTTTGCTCAGTCTCCACTCTGTAAAAATGAAAGTATGGCAGTGGGACGGAAAGGAAAGCCTTCTGTGACCTGAGCAGTTTTCTCAGTTTTTACACTGTAGATGTGATCCATCTTACCTGACTTCTCTTTTCAACGATGTCAAGCTCTACAGCTGAGCTTGTCCTTTGGATGCCTTTATAATCAGATGGGAGAAATCAGCAGTTTTAAGGCCCGGTTCAGCTGATCTCTTTTGAATATCTATTTTAGTTTTCTGAATGGCTCGGCTATAAAGATGTAATGTCTGTGCTTCATCTGTCAATATTTGATCAGATGAAACCTATGCTCTGTAACTTCCATCCTGAGCAATCCTGATAAAATATGTGTGACAACCCGTGCATGCAAAGTCACATGAATTTCATGTTCACAGGAGGTAGAGAATGTGGTGCAAACTCCTTCAGCAGGATGTTGGTTGCATCCACTAGCACATGAGGTATTTGTAATTCAAACCTGCTGTCAGAACTCTGGTGCCACTTTGTGACTATTGAATGAAGATGAATGTAATGTTCACAAGTTAAAGACTTGTGGGTTGTTGGATGTTCTGTATACTTATATTTTAGCAGAATGAAAGCGTGTGTTCCTAAATTATTTGACCTGTGTCGGATCTGACTCTTTACCCACTGAAAATTCCTAAAACTCTTACCAATACAGGGTCAAGTTATTATAGAGGTAATGTGATTTTTGCGTAAAGGTTTGTTTTGGAAAAGGAAGTGAAAGAAGAGAAAAGGGGGTGGGGAAAAAGAAGACTGGTGATGAACGAAATTGAACAGTGAAACCACTTTTCCTGTAATAATTTTATCTGAAAGTATGAATTTGTGGGGTATTTTACTTTTTCTTTATATGCCTTGAGGCTTTTCCCTTCATCCAGGGTTTTATCATCTGTTAGGAATGCAAATTATAATTTAAATAAACTGTAGAGAAATAAACCCACCAGTGATAAGACTGAAGGCTCTGTCTTTAGTCTCCATGAAATAAAAATTCAAAGTGTTCACGCCTCACCTTATGAAGTTATAAAGCTTTGCTCCAGTCACTTACTTTTGTGACTGTTCCTTACCTACCTTTAGTTGTGAAACACATCATAACTTGTTCAAAAACAGTTGAAATATAAAAACTGATCTGTAAACATTATGATTTATTTTTATTATTTTGTAATAGAATAATATGAACAGCACAGCAAATTAACATACAATATAGAGGCTCAAAAATACACTTTTCTTTTCATTCTCTTGAGTTCTCAAGTCCCAGCCTGCCAGTCTGGGCTCTTTTGGAAGTGTTCCTTAACCTATAAATTCCAAGCTTGAAAGGAGGTAAGGACCATCTGGAAAAGTCTTCTTTCTGGAAAAAAGAAAGTAATGGATGGTGTCTGTGTCTTAGGGGTAGATGTCCGTCAAGACGGAAAGAACACATCACACACACAATTTTGGATGTGGTTTTGACCCTCTCACTTGATAAGCAAATGCTGGACTTGGAAACTTAATTTGTAGTGATAAGGACCTGGATTAATTCCATTCCTCTTGATAGGAGCATTGACTTTGCATTAACTCTTCATAGGAGCATCGGTGTTAGGGGGATATTTACAGTAAGTTCCCTCTGTGGCAAATGGACACTATTCTGGTTCCTCCAGAGGGCTATTAATTTTGGCATATCCAAATCAACTTCTGGAGCTGCGACTCTCTACCCTTTGACTAAAGATGGCTTCAGCTGCTATCTCATAACTTACAGGACACCTTTAAACAGGAACTTGGGACAAAGCATCATTTTACATCCAAGTTACGAATGATACAGTACTCTTGTGTCAATAGCTAGTCTCTGTCATAAAATGTTGTAGTTAAAAAATTTAAGACAACTTTGGATTTCATAGTTATCCTAAATACTTCCCTATTTATCTGAATTCCCTATGTCTGTAGTGTGTTTGAAGATCCCCTGGACAAAATGGAGATGTTCATCCCTGTCCAAATCTGAGCAGCTCTCTCAGATGCCTAAGCTAGGGCATTAGTCCCTCAGAGTCCTCAGTAAATTGAATGGAGAAAGGCAATCCTCCAGGGAGTGAGTTGGAGAACCTAACCCATGCCGTCCAGACATTAAAGAAAACAGCACCTCTTGAAGTAAATAGCAACCCTATTTTCCCCTTCTCAAAGATCAGACATCACGATCGCTTTTAAAACCAGAAGTATAGTTTAGGTGATGATGACAAAAAAGACATTCATTGAGCTTGTACTCTACCTTTCCACAATTTTTGCAAACTGGCTTGCAGCTTCAGAAAAGACCTGCAAGTTTCCTGGCTATTATCTGTGAAAGGGGCTCTTTCAATAAGGATACTCCAGAAAGAAGGCTCTGTGCCTGCAACACCAGCAATTGCAGAAATGGAAGTAGTTGTTCCTTCACAATGCTGGGTATTTTGTTCTCAGCCCAGCAAAGCACTGATATAAGTGCTCAACCTTAAACACGTGAACTTAAGGCAGGAAGATGTGAATGGCAAGCATGCATGTGTTTAGCAAGAACAGGATGTTACCCTGCCTACTTGCTCCAGCTTCTGCCACAGACCTGGGAATTTTTGTCACGTCTCACCTCTCTGTCCTGCTAAGCGAATCACATCTATTAAAACACAGAAATACTGTTTGTTACCCCTTATAAGAAAGAGATTATTGTCTGGAGCAAGCAGTTCTGCAGAGTAAAAGGACAGTCAAAGAGCCTACCCCTCGGTAGCTTTCCATGCACAGGCTGTAGATTAATTTTCTGGACTACATGTTAAGATGGAGAGAGACATTTTTGTTCAATACTCTTACTGTTTAGGACACTCTGATCGTAGTGACTGATTGCTAAGCCCTTAGCTGTAACTGCAGATAGGTTTGCAATAGATTTTTCTTCATTTGTGTTTCTGTAATGGTTTGTGCTATTGCTAGTCTCTAATAAATCGCATTTGTTGTCATACTACACAACTCAGAAAACTACTGTGAAATATTTGTAAAGGTTGTTCTGCAAATGGATCTACCATGTCCATTTCCTTAATGAAGCAGACAGAGGCTGATATAAATGAATGCATATTTTGAGTTCTGGATTGCTAAATATATTTTGTCTTTATAGACCAGAACGGTGACTGATGACCAGATTTAACTGTAAACTCCAAGTAAGGGCTAAATTACAGCTCCTTGTTTAATTGAAGCTACAAATTATCTACGTAGGAGTTAAAATACTAGTAACATCAAATAGAGGAATTTTCAAACGTGCAATCCTTCAAATAAAATGTGTGCAGCTGGTTATATTAGGAATTCTGATTACAGCTCATAGTAAAAAGCTTTTCATTGGTTTTTTTTTTTTAAAAAAAAACCAAACTATGCCTAAAGTGGAGCAGAATCCCTGTGCCAGATGGACCCCTACTTTAAAGTTAGTCTCTGCTTATCCCACTGGAGAGTCTTTTACCTAAACCACTAACTGAACTCCCATCAATCAGTACATAAAGGATTTGAACTTGCATCTCTTACATCTCAGCACTACTCATTAGGCTCAAGAGAGTACAGAGATCTCTTAGCTGTGTTTTCCGCTAGGCTTAGTCTGGCATATAAATTCCCAGAATATTTACTAATCATCCTTTTCTGACAAAACTAGAGGAATACCTACTTCTGACGAATCTCAACACTGTCAGTTCTCAGGTAGTTTCATGCTTGCCAAGCTACAACATAAAAAACCCTAAGGGCACATTTGGCCTGCAGCACTTTCCTTCTGAAGAAAGGCTGAGAGAGAGGGTCTTTTTTAACCCAGAGTGCAGAAGGTTTCAGGGAGAGTTAATAGCAGCCTTCCAATATCTAAGAGGAGGTTGCTGAGAAGAGGGAGCTAGGCTTTTGACGAAAGAGCTGCCCAGCAGAACAAAAACCGACGGCCATGAATTGAAACAGGGCAGTTTCTGGCTGGGAGCATGTAAGGGAACATTTCTCACTTTGATGGCAGTCAAGTGACAGAGACTGCAGAGCCGGGTTGTGCAGGCTCCATCCTTGGAGGTTTTCAAGACCAGAATAGACAAAGAAACCTGAGCCACCTGGTCTGATCTCATAGCTGAGTCTCTGTGAAGTGAGAGGTTAGATTAGAAACCTCCTGAGGTCCTTTCTAACTCAAATTATTTTGTGACTCTGTGATTTTGTGAACTGTATGGAAGAAGATGCATATTTTTGAGAGGTATAAAACAAATCAGATGTGCTCTTTGACTGTGGCAAAACATTATGATGTGAAAGACTCAAAGCTGTATATGTTAGTTTATATTAATGATTAGAAGTGTCTTTTAATTTTTAAATGATATCATTTGACATCTGAAGTAACTAATATAATTTACAAAATATGAAAAGTGTTACAACTGTAACATATAAACCACAGATGAACAAACCACAGCCTCAAGGTAACCCGTTTCTTGCTTTATAAGCCAGAAATACTTGTGGGAGTATCAAAATGTTCCAGAGTGCTACACCGTGCAAACAGATCTCTGCTCTTAGTTGACAGATGTGGAGCAAAAGTATGTGGTCAGACAACCCTTTAAACACTGCGCATATGGGTGTTGCAAGTGGCAAGTTATTCCAGATAAAATCATTATAAAGTTATGATCAGCATGTTTTCATTTTACTTGTCATTTTTCTGACAGCATAGCATGATCTGATATTGTATTTTTTTTTGACACTATTACTGTCTGTGTGAGCAAAACTTCAGATAAGGAGCTTGTACTTCAGAAAAGAAGGACAAGCAGATCTGAGGAGTTGATTTATTGGAAGAAAACTTATGTATGTGAATTGTATCTGGTAGGGTACAAAGATGAGTGCTTGGGGAACTTACACCTTGCATTAGGTCGTAGCATTTAAGGCATCCACTATTAAGCCTTGTGAAAGGATAGAGATTACTTTTGGCACTCACTGTATTTGCTGTGGAGAGGTATTCATTAGCCTTGTGGACCTTTGAGATAATTACACTCAACAGTTGCCACTGAGGTCAAGCAGAAGACAGGAAAAAAAATATCTTGGGAAATGCCCAGCTTCTTGTAAAAACAGCACACTGCCAGTGGCCCACCAGCACTCATAAATAATGATAGCACCTTTTTTGTTTGGCTTCAACTCAGAACTAACTTGACTACTTCAGTCAGTTACTGGAGGGTGAGAAAGGCAGAAGAGGATTGAGACAGCTTTTCTGCTTTGCAAGAAATGCCTTAGAGTACATCCAAGTCTCATTGATATGAAGGTTTGCTTTTGCACTATGATACAGTGAAGGAGTTTATACTGTTTTACCAGGAGAAAGTGGAGTCATCCCCAAGGCATTGGACTTGGCAATGTGAAGGCCATTTGGAGGCTCGGTGTTTCTGGGTTTTCATAGCTGCATTGAGGTAATTTGTTGGACCTGCATACATTTCCATTCCCCAGCATGCTAGACACTGTAGTTCATTAGCCTAGAAGAAGGCTATTTAATCACCATAATCTCTATGTGGTGATCTATTAAGATCAGTCTTTGTATGGACATTTTGCAGTGCAAAATTGTAAGAGAGTTTATCTGCTACATGTTTTCCTTTCAGTGGGCTATATATGAAAATAGTAATACAGTGCTTTCAGACCAGCAGTCAATCCTGAGTTGTTTCCTCCTATGTAATGCTTCCAACACAATCGAAGGCAAGTTTAATACTGCAAAATAGAGGCATTTTAAAGTTTTTCTTAAAATTTTTTAGCAATTGCTACAATTATTTAAGCAATTCTATTCAGTTTTCATAACATGGAAAATCTAGACAGCCATGGAGCCTAAGAAACTCATTTACCATTTATTTAACTCATATCCTTCCCTTTTCCCTTTCCTCCTTCTGATCTTCCCTGAAGATTTCTCACTGTCTTCCTCATGCTAGTAATATCAAAATAGCTAAAAAGAAATAAGAAATTATCAAACATAAATACTCTCCTACAAGTATCCTCCCCTGATTCAGTCAGGCAGAACTGCCATTTTTATGAGAGAAAGGGGTGTTAGCAGCTAGAGGGTAAAGATCAGTATGGTAGAATCAGCACAGCAAGATTACTCCACATCTGTGTATTTCTATAAAAAAGACTGTAAAGTTTATACAACCTCTATTGTCGTCAAATGACAAAAAGGCTGTAGAAATGATGTGTAAGGAAGGAATTAAAGAGAAGTAAAAGTGAGATGACAGCATCCTTGCACTAATACTTAATTTAACCTTTGTTAAATTAGTATAATATATCTCATATATATTACGGTGTATATATACTGATATCTAATGTATGCTGTATCATAATATACTGTAACCTAATATTTGCTGGAATAGGTCCCTTCCATTATCTCAGTCCTTTTGTCTGTAGTACATCCTCCACATCTGCTTTGAACTGGAAATGTTTGTTTTCCACAACAGCCAAGTCTGCAGCAAGGCCGGGTCTCAGTGTCCACGGTAGGTTCTGGATGCCCTTTGCCACATGGAAGACAGCTCGTGCTAGAGGGAATCTGAGCTGTGCCTTTGGTTCAGGATTTGTAGGGATTTTGCTGAGTTACTACTGGGCAAACACTCCAAGCAAAATTCTTCTTGCCAGATAACCAGTATCTTACCGAAGAAGAGTAGGAAGATGAAAAGTATCTGGTTAGCAACCGGGGGTATGGGCAGGCCAAGAGCAATCCATCAGCTATACTGTTCATCTGTCTAGGCAAAAATATTTGAACAATAAGATAATATTCAATCCATGGTTTCAGAGCTGCTCAGGGGGGCATTGCCTGTAATCAAATAATCCTATCAGTCAGGAAAACAATGTGAGTTATAATGTGGGAGGGTTTGCTATGGGATGTGAATGTATCCATGCCAACTTTGCTGAAGGAAAAACTTGTTCTACACCTCCAGAAACTAGAATTTACAGCAATTCATTTTATTAGTGGACACAAGAAAGTTAAACACAAAAATGCCTCGTAGGCTGACTCCAAATACATATGAAAGGTAGAGGAGTTCTTAGCTCTACACCGAGTTATTTCTTTGAAGTGCTGAATCTTGGCGAGTGTAGATTGGGTCACCGCCTGGGCCTGGAACATTGCCCAGACCCAAGTGTAACCTCTGTCCTTGCAAGAAAAACAGTAGTTAACATGTTTATGACATTTTGTGGGGAACAACCTGAGTCATTTTGATTCAGTTATGTTTGTAGTGCTGCACTGGCTGCATTATCTTCCTCTTCATTACTCCCCAGACCTGAAGTGAATCACTGAAATCTTCCAGACATCTGTCTATTAGGGAGAGTAAATTGCTGTATAAAACTATTTGTGGAGGTCAGGAGAACTTATGTGATTAATAAGCTGTAATTAACTGCCTCAGTACATTGTTAAGGGAGCCTAAATTTCGATTTTTAAGGTTTTTTTTCTATTTCCACTGTGCTCCATCTCTGTGCTAATGTGATCTCGGTATTGACCAAAACAAGGCTTCAGCTCAGCATCACTTATCATGTCTTGTGCAGTAGAATAAACATCGTCACTAAGCACATTTTTCAGTTTTCAGAAGTAATTAGTTGTTTTTTGTGAGGGGGCCTTGTTCAACTAGTGGCTGCTTGATTACTTTAGCTGAATGAAAAGAACATGCAATAGTAAATTACTGCGAGCAGGCTGTTGGAGAAAGCAGGGTGAATTCTAACTTCAATCTGCTCATTTGGCACTAACTGCACGCAATCTGTTTCTGTCCATGTGTGAAAGCTACCTGCATGCAGTCTGCTGTTCGGTAAGCCATCAAGCTGTAAGGAGCCTGCATTTTCAGTCTGCTGTGCACCAGAAGGCAAACCTTTAATCAGTATCTTTTGAAAAAGATCATGATTACTAAAAAACCCGTGAAATTCACTTCTGTGATTATAGCAGCAAGTGTGCTGCAAATTCATTAGAGTCAATTTTGACCCCATTAGAGTTTAGAAAATAAATTACTACATGGCCAGATTTGTAGGTGTTCTAGGAAAACAGATTTGCCTGTCTTCCTCCTGTCTCCCAGCTGTGCATGTTAAATGAATAGCTGGGGATATGTAAAATTTAGTACTGGACATAGCTATTAGACAGCAAGGAAAATATTCTAACTCAAAGGTTCTTTTGAATGAAATATATATGGATTTTCAAAGGCAAATCAGTCCTTCATGACTTCATGCTTTTCATGGTAAGCCACAGTGTGGTAAAAGGGAAGTATAAATGATAACCAGATACTGTCTACAAATACATTTATCATATTTTTTGTTTTGATATAGTCTTCATTGTGTGCATTGTACAAGAAGCCTTAACCCTGAATCATGTCGACTGATTTCATTTTAAGTATTGTATTTTTACTGAAGCTTTTAACTGAAGAGGAAGAAAAAAGAACCCCACCACTTCTTAGCTCTTCACATTCTCTCACTCTCATATCTATCTATCTATCTATCTATCTATCTATCTATCTATCTATCTATCTATCTATCTATCTCTAAAGTAAAAGTCATGGTCTTCCCTTCTATACTACCACAGGCTTATACAGCACCTTCTGAATATAAGTAGCTTCAATTTGAGATATGGATAGTGTTGAATGGAGACCTATCCATGCACTGTCCGTCTGTCCTGGACATTTGCACAGAGACTTTCTCTAGTGTCATTTATACATTCTTAATTTTAGCCTTCCCATTTCTTTGTGTATGCAACAAGGCTCTAAACTTTACATCAGTAATAGATTTTTCATAAAATATTTTCTGGTTACAGTTAGAAAGATATGTGTAAATGCTCTTTTTCTAAAAATAGACCCTCTCAAGATTTTTGAACCTGTCTCTTGACTCACTTAAACAAACAGCCTAATGTCTTAATAATAAGAGAAGGGGCTGATATTTGGCCAGGAAAGCCTCAGAGATGGACCTTTTATCAGAGATGGGCCCTTCATCAAAGGCCACGTTAAAACCAGAGCCAAATACAGAAGGGTCAGGCTGCTACTTGTGGGGCTGCCAGCTGCTATGACCTGCCTCCCACTGATCTGGCGGGAAAGCACAAGGTGTTAGGGATCATGCCTGCCCAGAATGGGGGCACTGCCACCAGCGTACATCTATTTCACATGCCTCTTTCCTTCTTGGCATCTTTTAGGTGAAGAGCAGCAGTTGCTGAGGTGGCCTTCCACCAAATGGACTTCCCCAGGCTCAGGACTGGCCCCATGGCACACCCATATGTCCTCTGACCATCTATAGCTGGGTGATATTTTTCACTACAGACTGGGTATTGAACAGACAAACCATTTGTACCACTCTCACTGGAGAGCAAGCATAGGTTCTTTCACCAGGGGTATTGCTTTTGAAGAGAAGGGTGTTTGGCTCTTGGGAGCTGAATTGAATGACTCAGGTGTTTAACACAACTGGTCTCAGGATCTGGCCCTGTGTGTTCCCTAAGACACCATTAAAGACAGCCAACATCAAAGTGCATGCCTGCAAGAAGCTGGATGTGTGCTCAGGCTCTTCAAATGTGCATCAGTGCAGACTGTAAATATGCAAAGGGAAATACCTCCTGTTGCCCACCAGATACAAGTGTGATTTCCATTAGAGTGAGGCCTCCACACATAGACTGTCTTTACATGAAAGGCAGGAACATGCTGGGGTTTTTGGCATTATCTGGGAAAACAGTTTCTGAGGCCTTCCACTGGGTGTTTCTGAGCCTCCTCAACATTCCCCAGACCACACATATCTCTGATGAGTATTCCAAAACCTAGTATGCCATGGAGAACATTCTGTATAAAACAATATGTGCACTAATTTCTTAAACAAAACCCATTCTAATTCACCCTGCAGCCAACATCACATAAACAAAATAAAAAATTTTTCTGCCTTTTTATATATTTAGTCCATTTATTTATTATTTCCTTAGCTTTGTTTTTGTCTACTTTCCCAAGGTAACAAAGCTCTTGAAATCTTGCTGTCAGTCCATCCATGGCTCACTAATATCTTTTCAATCCTTTGGGCCAATTTAAGCTCAATTTAAACTAGGAAAGGAAATCCTGACGTTCCAATTGTTTTTAAATGAGAAGAAGTAAAAAGAAACAAAATCAGTCCTCCTGTTGAACTGGCTTGCAGAACTTAGTTCTTCTGCATCCTGTTTGGCAGTCACCATCTTGCTGTTCATTATGAATATTTTGCTGAAAAAAAATCACTATTACCTTCGTTTTCTCATGTTCAGGGGATGAGCAGGAGAATCCAGGGCAATCAGTTGGGAAGAGAGAGATTTAAGCATCCTGAGGCCTACAGAAACACATTGTGTCCAAGCAGTGTAACCAGGCTCCTTCTGCATTGTGTAGAGAGTGTTAGTGAGGTAAAGCTTGCAGAAAAAGGTTGAATTTTTTTTAGTAGAACATCTGATTCAACTGGGGGAAGAAAGTACACACAAAAAAGTGTCTGGGTACAACCCTTTTTAAAATTTGAAATAGAAGAGTTCAGCCTGTAAAAATAAGACTCCACAAGCCAGCGGAATGATTAGGGAGTCAGATGTATTGCCCTGCAGAAAATCATATGGAAAGGAATGTGTCTTAAGTGTACCTTTCTCTGGGAGTTAAACATCCAGTCTCCTGTTACAGGAGCGCCTGTCCTCCACTTTGAATTGCCACATGCTCTCTCAGGGACTTAAGTACCTACTTCAGTCAGTCCTTTTGCAGGTAACAGTTAACAGGGAGCCTGGCGGTGCTCCCTCCATCCAGTTTCACCCTACATTCTTTACACACATCTAGCCTGCGGGTGGAGCAGGTTCAAGGCTCTTTACAAGTCAGTATTTAATTGTATGTACAAAGCAAATGCAAACAGCTTCCTTGGGAGAGACTGAGACAGAACTGCCCGGAACAGCCTATAGCACACTGACTTGAGGGAAGACACTGGGAGCTTGAACTGAAACCTCTGCTGCAAATCAGTGAAAAGAGGGACTTTAAACTGTGTGCACTATATCACAGGGAAATGTTCTACCAGGGAAATACCAGTTAATGCTTTGTGCACTGCAAACTCCCAGTGGCATGTCCTGAGAATGCCTATCAGATCAAGCAAAGGGATTTTTAAACTCTGTTAGGGCTAAAGCAGGGGACTGGAGCATCTCCCTTGTGAGGAAAGGCTGAGAGACCTGGGTTTGTTCAGCCTGGAGAAGAGAAGACTGAGGGGGGATTTTATCAATGCCTATAAATATCTAAAGGGTGGGTGTCAGGGTGATGGCACTGAACTCTTTTCAATAGTGCCCAATGACAGGCCAAGGGGCAATGGGCACAAGTTGGAACACAGGAAGTTCCACTAAACATGAGAAAAAAACTTCTTTCCTGTGAGGGTGCCAGAGCATTGGAACAGGCTGCCCAGGGAGGCTGTGGAGTCTCCTACCCTGGGGACATTCGAAACCCACCTGGATGTGTTCCTGTGCCCCCTGCTCTAGGTGTCCCTGCTGAAGCAGGGGGGTTGGAGGAGATGATCTCCAGAGGTCCCTTCCAACCCCTACCACTCTGTGATTCTGTAAAGGGGCTGACTAACATAGCTCTGCTGAGCTATGGGTGGTTTTGCCTGTGCCCACTAGAAGAAACATAAGCACTTAGGAGGATGGTGGCAACTAAGTGAGGGTTTTGAGATGATACATGACAGGTGTGAGTAGTGTTGGATGGAAGTCCAATTCATCTGCCCAGGCTGGTACAGAAGATAAGAAGCAGAGTTGTGAATTGGTCCCCAACATCCTAAATATCTCCTTGGAATCTTACCTTCAGTATGCCCCAGGCCCTAAATAAACTTAATAGATGTTCTAGCAAGGTCTACAGGATTTTGTGCTAAAAGTGAGAAAGAAGTACTTTTGCTATGGTACACCATGAAACACTGAGTTCAAATCTACAAGCTTTACTTACTAAGAAAAGCAGCTTTAACGGTAGCTTTAGCAGATGTATAGTTCACAGGACCAAGTCCTTGGTTAACATAAGCTTTTTCAGTGCATTGAATTCATTGTCAGAGTATTTCAGTTTCAGAATTCATGAATGAACAGTAATGCTTTTCAATTCATTCTTCCTCTCATATGTTTTCTTGCTTTCTGAATGCAGTGGTAGCTGTTCAGTCTGAGTTCTGTTGTGTCTGTCATGGCTGTGATATAAAGGTCTTAGTCTAAAATCAAAGGCACAAGGCTAGAGCTCAAACACCTCTTGCACATAGGAAGGTGTATAGTATTCATCTCTCTGCAATGTGAACTGTGAATGCCATATACACTGAGCATGGGAGGGTAGAAAAGAACGTTCCTTAAAAATAGCCACAAAGCTGTGGATTTCCCAGCTAATATAATACATTTTTGCCTAACCAGGGAAAAGAGTCAGGGCCACATCAGTACTTTATTGAGAGAACACCATAAATACTTAATAATTGCTTTGGTTATCACATAAAGTATTTACTTCTGTCAAAGCACAGGGTCTTCTCAAGTTATTCCCCATTTTCAGATCGGGGACTTGGCAAAATTCAAGTCATTTCACATTTGGAGCTTGCACTGGGAAAAGACAGGGGGAAAGAGGAGGACTAAGTGGGAATCCAAAACCGATGCAGCTCTTAAAGTCTCCAGGTCAACATTACCATCTCACTTTTTAAACTAAAAAACCACCAGAACCTAAAATAGCAAAATGCCTCTCTTTATCTTCTATTCCTTGTTCCTGCTTTATCTTCATTTTGAGGGAGGAAGAAACACTAAATTCTTTTCATTCCTTTTTTTTCTTGCTTTGTGTTTTTAGTTTATAAAGCATACACGCTGGAAACCATCACTGTTCTTACTTGGAAAAAAATATCATTAGTTGCATTAGGAAATCATGTTTGCTCAGAAAGCAGTTGAAAAATCCATGAAGATGTTAGCTTCAAATATTGAAAAAAAAAAAGCTGTCATTATCTTTATGTACAGTTTGAAATATTTTCCAAAACTTGTGTTTATAATATTTTATTCTTAAATGAGTTGGATTTCACATTCAGGTGTCTTACTTCAACTAATTCTGCTGCATCTCTGAGCTGTTCAGAATCATAGTTCACAAGTCTTTGCTAGATTAAGAGTCATGCATTTTACCCCTCATCAATATTTTTGTTCTATGGTTCATAAATGGAGAACTTTTGGCTATTGGCTGTTTAGGAGAGGGAGGCAGATAGAGAGTCTAAATGACATTATGTGCAGTATTAAACATGATGTAAAATAGAATTGACTAAAAATCCTTCATAGATTGATATAATTCTTTTATATTCTCCACACACATAAAAGACTTTAAAATAGTGCTGTGAAACTTGCAATATTTTCCCTTTATAAGTAGTCCTTATTTCTCAAAACAGTTTCTTAGCTTTCTGTGGGATTAGCATTCTCAGTGCAGAGAAAGCCACTTTGCATCTGCTCTAGTGTCAAGATGAAATTTATTTGTCCATATAATGTGTATGTGCTCTGAGGCAGTTCTCTTTGTAGAGGGGCACCTACTGGGATTTTCAAAAGCTCTGTAGCAGATAGTAAAGATATTGTGTAGATATGACATCCTTCTGTCACTGGTTGAAGCATGTGACATTATTCCCTGAAAATACTTCTATGCAGAAGTTTGTGATTGAGAGAAAAATCCTGCAATTCATGGTATGCTTCTATTCTTCAGATAAAATAATAAGAATTATAGCAACAACATGAAGAGCAATGGTAAGAACTTGAAAGTAATTTAGACTGATGGCTGCACTTTATCCACATTTCAAACCATTCTCTGATGTCTCCACCACACCTTGACAATATGGCCAGTATCTCAGCTTTTCATATCATTCCCAGTCTCCTACTGATGTTTGTGCACTGCATGTTCCAACCCTGTGAGTGCCCAGACTCCTTTTCTAAAGTGTTTTTATGGCCCCCACCAGATCCCTGTGGTACTGAGCATCTCATAGTCTTTTAGTGTGTTTTTTGTGACAGTGCTTTTGGGGTCATTGGGGAAATATGATCCCATTTTTGCAGATGGAACACATTAGGTTCCTTACAAAACACAGTGGTGGCAGTTTCTTTCCTTTAAAACATAGCTGCAACACACAGACACATTACTCCATCAGTTCGACCCATTAATCCTATAGTCTCTGTTTAATGGATCTGTGTGTCTTTTGATGTAGGCAGTGTCTTCATTTATGTCTTAGACAGTGCTTGATGAATAATAATAGTCATTGTTTCCCAGCCAAAAGCAGTAGTGAAGTGAAATTTCTTGGGAGACTGCCTCTTTCCTTGTGAGAGCTTTCTAGACCTATTTTGTACACCCAGGAGTTTCAGTTCAATCTAGTTAATTTAGGTATTGAACTGAACAAGTCTGAGCCTCCAGATCTTTGGAGGTTCATCTATCACTGAATAATGCAGCCGGACAGAGGGAGACGGTTGAATAGAAGTCAATATGCCAACTGTTCCTTCATTTATTACTGCCATATTAATAAAGTTGATAGAGTGGAACTAATCCATCTGCTCACAATTTATTCCCTAGCAATAAGATACAATTTCACTATTTCATGAGCTCATTCTTTGACTAATTTTATTAGAATTCCTTCCATAGCATCATTTTTAATCACTTTTCATCCAGTTTTAGTTATGTGTAAAGTAGTAGAAAAAGATGGACTAAAGAGACATGAAAGGATTTTATGAGAAACTCGGGCCAGCTTAAATAGAACCAGATCAAATAAACTTAAGTTAGCGAGCCTGCAAAGACCAACAGAAAGGTGTTCAAAATTACCTCTTTCACAGAAAGCTTTGTCCTGTCATGTCTAAAACGTAAACAACTAAAAGAAATAAGGCAGCCCCAGCAGCACCATAGGATGAGGCAGGGCTGCTGTGCCTTAGGGAAGGTGGCTGGGTGGCCTGCTGGGTTGATGGGCAACGCTGGCCGAAGGACTGCAGGGTCAGAACTCAATGGATGGAGAGGTCTCCTCCCTATTTTGCCAAGAACTAGTGAATCAGGTTTATCTCATTCCCTAGTTCCCAGACACGTGTGGGCTCTGGATGTTAAAAAGATGTAGGATTTTGACATGTTGGTTGTATGCGATGCTAAAATGAATTCCTCTGAGCTTAGTTATATTCTCTTGTTGTTTAGTTTAAAACGTTCTGATATGCTGATCCTTTATTAGTCTTGTAGTCTTCAATGATTTGGGCTGGGTGCAATTTCAGACACGAGTACCTAAGCAGAAATGACCTGGTTTTTGAAGTGTTGAGCCCACCGTTCCTGTTGATCACTAGGTGTTTTAATATAAATGCAAGAAGGACTTTTACTGAGAAACCTGAGTGTAGCATCTAGATACAGGCATCCTGGGTGGGAGTATCCAAAGCATTCAATTCATTAACATAAATCTAATCCCACTGAAAGTGATAGTTTTAGCAACAGCGTTGAACAGACAGAGTTAGGTTTCCCGAAAAATTCTGAAAAGGCTACCTTCCTATTTGAAAATGCCTTTTTGAGCTGAAAGGTAGTAGCAGCTGTAGATGCTAAAAGTGACTTTATTTTTGTTATCTGGTGCTCTGTCACTGCCGGAGCACTGACCATTCGAATGAACACAGATGGACAGTTTGTCCCTAATCAAACTGAGTTTTCCCAGGAAAGTCATAGGCTTCTTACCTTCTCTCCTTTTAACTGCTTCCAGTTTGGTGGAAGTTTATAGGGTTAATCTGTAGGCAATTACTGCCATTTCAGAGTAATAATCCTTTCATTAGGGCAGAGGTAACAAAAAGGTACAACAGCAAGTAAAAATCCATTAATAGTTAATTTACTACTATTAATCTAAAGCATAATTGCAACTACAATGGTATTATCTATATGACATTCATTCCATGATATTAGCTGCATGAATGCATGATCTTTAAAATGCTTTGGTCATCCCACATACCACCCCTCTCAACCACACACATCTATATCTTTTTAAAACTGGTAAGTTTTTTTTTAATATTTATGTAAACCTGAGTGAAACTGTGTGTGCATATGCATATACAATAAATATACAAAACAAAATACAGTATGGTTATTGGAAGCTGAGCTAAACAACAGTCCTGTTAAATCAGGAACCTAGACTATAAATGAAATAACTTATGTATGAATAGCTCCAAATTAATAATTTGAGAAAACTGTAGTGTAACAGGCTCAAAAATCTGTGTGATCTTTTAATAAAGGCTAAAACTTATTCTCTTTATGAAGAATCAAGTTCACTGTAGTGTGCTCTGAACAGAAACAATTCTTTTTTCACACAGCCAATGGACTCTAGAAATGTTCACTAAGTATCTATCAACGGATGTTGACTGAAAGCTATCTAGATGTACATAGGAAAGCTTTATTCCTTTTTTATTTGCTAGTGTCCAGAAAATCTGCTGTAAAGAAAAAAGAAATTTTACTAGTAAAATGCCAAACCTGTCTTATAAAGAGTCGATTCTAACTGTGCACTGAAGTACGTAATGCAGGGGAATTTTTCTTTTGATTCTAGGCCAGACATTTCAAGGGCCTTTTTATGTCTGCATTCTAAAAATGAAGGTTTGCAGGGGCAACAGACACAGAGAAAGAGCTATCATTTAAGTTTACATGTCTGGCTCTCATCTTTGCCATGAGTGATCTTTTGTAAACATACTTAAGACCACAAGATGTTTCATCTTTGGACAAGGCAAGAAGGGTGTCATATCACTGCAGCACCTGAAGAAAACCTTTAAAAATCTGCAGACAGTTAGAAAAGCCCTTAATGTGTTGTACATCGGTGGAGCTGTGGTGAGTCTGTGGCTGCCGCAGATTAATTTTGCACTTTATATTAAATATGTTAATGATGATAAAGGATTGGTCTCCCACAGAAGTAAAGATGAAACAAATAAGGCTTATTCAGTCATTCACAGTATTTCATGACTCTATAGTTTTAGATGTGAATTACATATTAAACACAAGCCGTGGCCCTTAAAATTCGTGGTTTGCATACTTTAAAAATACAACAAAGTCAAAGGGAATCAGCTACATAGTTTGACCTGCATATTGATTAAGATTAGTAATAAAACAGACGCATGAAACTGTTGTTAATGATATTGTCCAAGGAATGCAATTAAAATCAATTGTTGTTTGTTTAAACACATACCCTGGGCAGACGTATGAACAAGAAAATCCCTGTTAAGTTATTTTATGACACTATGTTGAGAGCAATGGCAGGACATTCAGGAATTTCGGGCTTTCTTGTGAAGTCCTGTGCAAATTGTTTTACTGCAAGGTAGGAGCTTTCTGATGTTAATGTTAGTTGAAGGAGTACTGTCAAATAGCTGTACAGTGTGTCCAGACCCAGAGGCTCCAAGACAACATCACAGTTTAACACTAGAAGATACCGTGCCATTCATTTTGTCATAACAGCTTTCCCTCATTATAGAGGATTAAGCAGAGAACAGGACAACTGTGCAGAAGAACCCACACAATCTACCATTTCTCTGACTTTCTGTGCAAAAAATGACCTTAAGCCTTTGAAGTCAGTGGGAAGATTTTTGTTTACTTCCCCCCTCCCCCCACAATGGAATGTAATGAGACCAGAATAATTGTGAGACAACTCTTTCATTTTGGGTTTTCATTGCATAATCAAGACCCACCAGTATTTACTAAATTCCAGGATGGATTCTTATTTCCACCTGTATCAGTGGCACAAATCCTACTGTAAAGTTTCACCTTGACAATATTAGGACATAATTGTCATTTGCTCATTGGTCCAATTTAGGCATAGCATCCTAAATGTAGCATAACTTCATGGAAACGGTGAATGATATTACATGACAGTTTCCAAATTTATTTTAATATCATTTTAGAAAATAAAAATAGACATCAGCATACTTCAGTGAAGAAAAGACCAGTGAAAAAAAATTTCTTTTTGGAGAGATTACATTTTTTATTATTCTTTTTTGTTTCAGGAATACTCCTTCTTGAAATCAACATACTCCAGTAAAAGTGTGTTTCCATTTGTGTAGTTTGTTTGTAACTAATTAGTAGTACTAAGCATATGTAATTCTTTAAAAAGGCAAATTTTGAATTGTTGAATATTACCATGACTAATATTCAATTTAGCCAGAAAAGGCCACAACTGCACTTTTCATACACTATTTAAAAATAAAAGCACATTAAGTGATGATTGTCATGGTTAAATTTTCATAATAATTTCGCCTGACATAAAACGATCTTGATCTCTGTTTTAAGTCCCAGTCTTACAGCTTTTCGGTTTTGGTGAAAAAAAGCCCTCATTGTCTTTTTGTAAGCTTGTCACAATAAAGAAACTAGAGTGAGACAATGAGATGTGAGATAGCAAACACTATTTCTTAAGCTAACAGGGACCCCAGAATGCTCCTATCTTCTGATGAAACAACTGGCAGTAGCCCAAGTTTGGGCAATGCATTATAGAGGAGGAGTATTTTTACAAAGTAATTTGAAGAGAGATTCATCTGAACTAATGCAGATATATGCCGCTGAATTGTTATAAACTCTTTTTACGCTTGAGGGAGAAAGGCATTTTTAGGATGTGATTCATTTTATCCTGAAATGCACATCTAAAACAGATTAAAAATGTGTCCTAGGAATGGTATTTCTCTGCAGAAACGATAAAGGAAAACTAAGATGAGCAACTCATGCAGCCATATATATTGTAGACATCTAAAATTACCAAAAGAGTTGACTAATGTCACAAATGCTGTGATGTCATTTATATTGTGTCAGTGGAAGCTTGAGCATTATAACTATAAGGCACAAAGTTGATATAGGCCATTACTTTAAATGTAATAACCCACATGTGCTAAAACTTATGGTAGGGAACCACTATTTATCTGGATTTTTTCTTAATATATTTTTGGGAGCTGCTGGCACCTCTGGCCTTCCATAAAGAACAGTGTTCAAGTTTTCTAAAAGCCAATAACGTTTTCCACTTGAAAAATTTAAGAAAAATAATTTCAAATTGATTGGTATTCTAGGCTGTTACTGCTAATTTTTCAGACATCTGGCATTAATTAATACTCATATATGTTTCTGCTAATGCCTGTAAAATTTATCAGAAATTTTCAAAATGTGAGAAACTCAGCCCCTTATGAAGTGTGTTTGCAGTGTATGCCATTGCATCAGCAGTCTCTAGTTCTTTACTATGTTCTGTTGGTTTAATAACCAGGCCATATTTCTGTATCCAAGTATAAACATAGATAAATTATTTCTGTGTTAATCATGGGTCTTAGTGAACTCTTCTTTAACTAGAACATGAAAAAAATGTCAGATTCTTTTCTATGAAGAAAAGTAATTAAAGGTTGAATGTTTTTAAACATAAGTATTTATGTCAACCTTATGGTAGTGTCTCAGGTTTACTATGGAATACATCTCACATGATGACCCAGTCAGAAGCTTAAATTTATATTAAATCCTTTCCTTCAGTGCCCCTAATAAATTTTTGTAACCTCTCTACTAGCTCAGATACGTTTGTCTTGAAATTTTTGTTTTGTCTTTCTCTTTTCCTGATTTTTTTCTTTCTTTATGCACCTGTGTTTCCTGAAGCTAATTTGGGGCATTTCATCACAGAAATGTATTCCATATGACTGCAGGTATGCATACAAAAATGCTAAGGGCAAATAGGTAGAGATTGTACAATAAATAAAGACAACATGACATTACATCAATGTTATTTAAGTTTGCCTTAATAAATATTCTTACATCTTTAGCAAATGTAATATCTTGTACTCTTACTGCGGATTGGGGTAATTTATTACAAAACTGTTGTCTGAATGGAAAAAGAGTTCTAAATTTCATATTAAAAATATATATTGAAGAGCAACGGATGAATGAATTCGAGAACCAACCCCAAATAACTTTTCCCTCTTTAAATGTCCTTGAAAAGGATTTCAAAGTCATATGGATGGGTGCAGTTCTGTCATTTTCACAGATTTCATTTTAATTCAGGACTGTGGTTCTCGCATTCGTCCAGAGGAGTCCTGTGGCTTGCAGCCTCTGTCTCATGAATACCTCTCAGCAATTTCACAGACGGTATTTAAGACCTGTGAAGCTGGAGACACAAAAGGTTTGTACTTAATTTTCTTCTGAAAATTAACTCATGCGCCTCATCAAAATAAAACTAGAAAAAAATGGTTCCCCTTCTCTGGGGACATGCACTAACTTACACACAATAAATTTAATTAATCACTTTTAATAGTTGCAGGTTTTTAAAATCAGGTTAATTAGTTTATATGACAAATTTTTGTTTAATAATTTCTAATCGGTGATCCACCACTGCTTCTTTTATCGCCATGTGGCCTTTAAAATGCATTGAAATATTTCCATCATAACCATTTAAAATAAAAATTCTTGATTCTAAATGGAAGGGATTTTCTACTCAAAAAATTAGCTTTAGAAAAAAAAAACCCACAACATTTTGATCCATTTGAATTTTATATTTCCACTTCTATTTTGGAAAAACAAAAACAATTTTCCCATTTCACACAGTAAAGTATGTGTTTTTACATATATTGACACCTTAAAAAACAAGATGGACAAATCAAACATTATGCAATAACATATACCATCAGGACACATCTTCAGTTTAGTGAGAACCCAGATTACGACAGATTGTCAGACAGGTATTCGTCTTTAGGTCACAGCTGCATGAAGATTTATGCAAGTGTACGTTAACAAATCTGAGTAATCCACAGGTCTGCTCAGGTACGCAGTCCTATTCATAGCTTAAGTTCTTGCTGGAGTAGGCAATAAGTAATTTTGTTCAATTCTTTATTAGAGAAATGAAAAATTAACCCAACACTCCTGTATAGTCCACTAACACAACTGTATTTTTTATCTTGCCATAGATAGAAACAGCTTCTCACAGCAGGAAATTTGCACAAACTCATGGAAAAATCATTACAAAGTAAAAGGAATGTGGGAACTGTCTGAATGCATCACTTCCTGTGCAACAGTGGCATATATTAATTTTTTGTTATATGAAGGGAATGCACAAAGGAGACACTGTTGTACCTAGCAGTGTATTTTAATCAACAGCAAGTTGTGAATCATAAAGAAGCACAACCTATCCTATGCTACACTATCAAGGCATAAGGTTCCTGACTAGAAAGCCCAAACGAAATCCACAGAAGACTCCTTCTGCCAGACAATCTGTTTCTCCTGATACATAACACGCTTCTTTCGAATACTGCACCTAGCTAAGTGAAGCTGAACATAAAATATCATTTACAACCTTATTGTGAATAAAATACACAGTTAAAATGGAAAGAAACTTCAGAAAATGTAGTCTCAGAGGACAAGTATATTAAACAGGGAAGAATAATTTCTGCTCATAAAGTGAAAATTGCCAAGAGGTGTCTAATGAGCCTAGAACTGGAGTTTGCAGTACCGGCAACAAGGGGCTGTATAGTGTTAATGTACATCACAACTTCCAACTGGAACTGGAAAGCATGTTTTTTTGTGGAAAATCATTCCAAATTTGTAAAAACCGAATGATATGGGCAACTGAGTGGGTGAAGCTCTGAAGCTGGTGGGCAGCAAAGCTGGTGAAGAGTCCAGAGAACAAGCCTGATGGGAGCAGCTGAGGGAGCTGTGGTGGTTTAGTCTGGAGAAGTGGAGCCTGAGGGGAGACCTTATTGCTCTCTACAACTACCTGAAAGGAGGTTGTAGTGAGGTGGGGGTTGGTCTCTTCTCCCCAGTAACAAGCAGTAGGACGAGAGGAAATGGCCTCAAGCTGCATCAGGGGAGGTTTAGGTTGGATATTAGGAAAAATGTCCTCACTGAAAGAGTGGTCAGGCGTTGGAACAGGCTGCCCAGAGAGTTGGTGGAGTCACCATCCCTGGAGGTGTTCAAAAAAAGTGTAGACATGGCACTTGGGGACATGGTTTAGGACACATGATGGTGTTGGGTTGGCAGTTAGACTTGATGATCTTCAGTGTCTTTTCCAACCTTAATGATTCTGTGATTCTATGTCCCAGTCCTGGCAGTGAACATTTTTCTAACATGTATGGGAGCCATTGCAAATTCCCAGCTAAAGCAGCAACTTCTCTTTTACTTAAATAAGTTAAATTTTCAGAGAAGCCAAGCAAAGTCCTGTTTCCTCTCAGAAGAAAACTGAAAACTTCTGCAGAAGTCAGCATCATACATTGTTCTTACACCAGGGAACAGCTTAGTTGTATAGGGATGCTGAAGTACTATCTCAGCAAAATGCATCTATGCTGGCAAAAGCTTGCATTTGTGCAGACATAGGCAGAGGCTGAGGTAGAGATAGAGACAAAACCTTAGGTCCTTTGAAGTTCATGGTAAAACTTAGAAGTCTGCTTTGCAGTTCAGTACAACCAGGATTTCATGTCTCATTTCTAGTCTGATGCAGTGCAGAGACAGTAGTTCAGGGTCTAACCAAAGGCAGAACTGACCGCCTCCTGTTCTAGTCACCACAGCACGATTCTTTGGAGGAATCTCAGCACCTTACCAAATATGCACTTAACTTACACCAATTCTTTCTTTCTCTTTCTCTTTTTTATTTTTTCTTTCTGGTTGTTTTTTTTTTAATCAATAAACACAAATTGGAATATTCAACAGGGGAAGTTTCTTTTTGTCTTGTTTGGATCATGGAAAAAAATTATGATTTTTATAGCAACAAAAATCCATTTTCCTTCAGAAAAAACCCCTTTGATTCAATGGGGTCTGAACCAGGTATCATAGGAAAATTATGTCTCTTTTCAGTATTGTTGTATTATCGGTAATACAGAAGTCAACAAGCACTAACCATGTGTTTGGCTTCCCAGAGAGAGAGAGACAACTGATAGAGACCGTAAGAACCCCAAGCTTTGCTAATTCCTTCAGGTGAATCAGGCTACGGCAGTCTGTGGAAATCTGGTGTGCAGACAATTACAAAGTCTGGTGGGTAAGAGATCACAGCTCCACTTCTAATGTTCTGCCTCACTGCTGCGACATATGTGTTTTAGCTTTATCCAGATTTCCAGATTTCCCACAACTGTACCCAGTTTAACATGATTCTGTAAGAGCTCTCTGTTTGCAATCAACAGCTATCTGGATTTAGGTCCAGCAGAGACATAAACCGATGTTCAACCAAATGAGTGTCTCCTTTGATTACAAACAGTAAATTTCAGTTTGGACATAAGTTTGTGGGCCTAAGGCCATTTATTGTATCCTTTTAAAAATAATTTCACTTTTGTTGTTCAGAGATGCAGCTGAAGGCCAAAAAAAATTCTATACCCTATTCACAGAGAAAACATTTTTTAAAAGACTTAGGATGCCAAATAGAAACCAAATGTAAGAGTAAACTAGTCATAAATCAACAAACTATTTTTAGCATCAGTTTAGGTTCAACATTTAAATTTGGAGTTGTCAATTTAGCATATTTTTTTCTTTTTATATGGATGATTGTTTGGCACTATAGAAAAGCTTTGATTTTGATCTTGAAAGCAAAATATGTGCATTTGTGGCTGTGACAATGGAAGTTGGATAAAAATAAAAGAGGCTAAAAACCCTACTCAGAAGAAACAAAGCTATCAAATTAAGTGTACAGCCTTTATGAGTTAAAACTCTTTAACTTTAGGCTAATATTTTTAAAATACAAGGTAAACAGTCCTAAAGATTTTTTTTAAAAGTATATTTCTGTTCATACCATTTTAGGAGAACCATTTATAGGAACACTGGCATTATTTTATCTCATATTTTAAGAACAAGATTTATGTGCACAACAGATAAACTGCTTTATTGAGCCAAAAATCCAGTTTACTTTCTCTCTTCCCATGAAAATTCTAACTTACAGGCTTTCACAAAGCTTTGGTTTTACAAGTTTTTAATTCAGGGATAAACTTTAACAACTGCTCTCTCTCGGTCTCCGTGAATTGTAGGTAAACTTTCCTTCTCCTGGTAGAGCCAATGCTAACTCTTTTAGCTGAAGCACCACAAAACACAGGATGATTGAAGTGATGCTGAAAGCTGCATTGCATGCTGCTACTTTATGTACACAGGGAAAAAAGCAATTTATAATTGCAATAAAAAATAAGCTTAATTTCCAAACTACTATTGACTGGTTGCAACTTTTCATTGTTGTCTCCTTCTTTTATATGAGTTTCATTTAATCTTTTAATGCAATGTTATTTTTACATTGACTAACTTTTTTGAAGTTATAATAGGAAAAGTTAATAATTGGATTAAAAATGCATAAACTTACATGCATCATTTTAAAAATATATATAAATATAAAACCTGCAACTATTCTATTATCATTAATTGTCAGTGCTTCCTATAAACATGAGTTTATCTCCATATATCCTTCTTCTGCCATTTTTTTACCTTTGCCACTAACCTTTAGCAGATGCCAAAAATGGAGGGATTTTACTCTTAATGTACCTAGAGAGCTATTGATATAAATCAAACACAATATTTGGAAGAAGCTTTTCAAAAGGTACTTACGACTTCCATTTGCCAAAGTTTAAACTTTTATTGTTCAGACATTTCAGCTCCTCAATATTCATTTTATATAGTTCTACTTTTCTAGTTTATTACCTAAAACCAGATTGGCTCATAAATGTATGGGATGTTAAGAAGAAAATCCTATAAAACAAAGGATCTCAGATGTTGTAGACATTGCCAGAACTTTCACATATTTGGTTTGAAAGAAAAGTTACAATGTCAGGAAAAAACTGCCCAGTTTTCATATATTCTTTAAATATAAACCACTACCCAAAACAAATTTCAGATCATTTATGAAGCGCTCTTCAACAGTGGTAGTCTCTGAGTCCAGACCTCAAATCAGCCAGCCATTCTGTCCCTGCTCTGCTGCTTAAAAGGCACAAAGCGGTAAGAGGTGTTTGCATGGCACCTATTGCTGTGCTAGCTGAGACCTTGCACTTTTCAGCCTCTTCATATGACTGCTATGAAGCTGGGAATGACCCTTTAACCACGGATTGCAAATGGGGTACGGAGGGAGCATGGCAGGAGCTAAGGGCAAGCTCCACAAGTAGCAATAGAAATCTTGGAGTGTCAAAGCATGCCTGGCCCCTGTGGTGGCCAGGAGGCCACAGCCTGGAGCAAGGGACCTCAAAGCCAAAGAAGGGCTAGCGTGAGGAAGGGATTCAAAATGGCCAGCACTGGAGGCTGCAAGAACAAAGAATCATCTAAACTCAGTCTTTGGTTTCCCAGATGGGGACCAGAAGAGCATTCCCTACTCCAGAACCTAGTTATCTACTTTGTACCTTTAGATAAAGATTCACTTTAACTTCTAGATAAAAAATCTACATAGAATCTCACCCAGGGACCAAACTTTAGATGTCTTTTCTTCCAAATAAATTACCAGATTACAAGCATGCTAGTTTCCTGCCTTAATGAATTTTGAACTTTAAAGCAGTCCTCGGCTGATGAGAAGAGTGGGGAATGTTATCCCTAAGGACAAACGGCTAGGTGATTAGGACACAGGTGATGCAAGTTTGGAACTCCTCTGGGCAAAGAGCACTGGGCATCTCCAACTCCCCACTCTCACCCTAGCACCATGGGCTTGAGCATCCCTCCTTCCTCTCCTTACGCCATGCTGAACCGGGCTGCTCGTCCAGTGGCCGTTTCCAGGAGGCACCCTGAACAAGGGGAGCTGAGCTGTGCTCACTGATCCACAGCACGGTAAAGTCAGTGTCCAGGCTTTTGTTTAGTCCCAATCTGCCATTATTTGCTCCACATCATCTGCAAGTATATCTGAGGGTGGGGTGACCGTGTTCTGCACGGGGCAGAAGTAGCAGCAGCTGTATGGCTGTAGCACTGTGGGATATATTCTGCCCTTAGATGTACCAGTGCAGGCTCCCATACAAACAATTTTTGTTGGTTTTATTTAGAAGGATTATTTTCTCTGCTAAGACAACTCACCCTGCTACTTAGCAAAACATATTCGCATGGGACTTTTGCTCAGTGCAAGTGCAGGCTGCTTCCCTAGAAATTCCCTTGCTCCTGAAGTAGCAGCTGTCTCTCCCAAGGCCACTGGGATCCTGCAGGGTTGCTTCACTCAGCCTCCCACTCAGTCCCTGGCCTGATAATTGTTGATAGGCAGCAGCCTTGGGTTTTTGCTGTGGCTTCTTGTGTCACAGCAACCTGTCACACACAGCAAAGCGCACCCGGCTGGCTTCTGAGCTGCTGACTGGTAGCAGTGGCAGGCACAAACTCTAAGGCCAGGTCTGCTCTGCAAACATTCACTTTTGGAGCCGTTTGCTGGGCTGCAGTGAGAAACCCAGCTGTGCTAGCAAGGCCTGATGGCATTGGCACAAGGACCTGTAGGCCTCTGCATTTTTCCTTGCATAACAGCTTTAATCAGAGACAAAAGCAGGTTTTGCTGGCAAAGCTACATAGACACTGGGAGGTATTGTCAGGATGGTGCACTTGTATGGGTGAGAAAAGTGTTTCTTGTGTTGATCTGAATATAAAGGCAACTAGAAAGTTTTCTCTCTTCGTTCAGAAACTACTCTTGACTTCCAGCAGGATTTTGGAAATTAATAGCTTTAGAGAACTTATTCAACCTTAGATAAGAGATACCTAAAACCCACTGACTTTTGTAATCCCACTTTATGCTCCTAATCTGTAATATTTTGTTTTTAATAGGGAGCGGGCTCTAGTAAATTACACAGACATTCATCTCACCTTACTTTCATCTTCTGAAATGTATCTGTGTAGTCTGGGATGCTTCTTTACAAATTAAAGAAATTAGTATTTCCAAGAGAAAGTTATCCTTTCTCATTATCTGCATAATCTTAGATTCATTCTTCTCTCAAGGGGCTCTCAAAATCTAGCTTCAATCAACCACCCAACTTTTAGATTTTTAGTGGTAGATGTGAATGAATCTTCCCTTTAGACACTTCTGAATGTGAATATTTTGTCTTCCCATTCAGCCTCCTCACTCCCTTTCTCTGTCTCATATACTTTCTATGGAGAAAGGGCAAGATGCTACAAGAAAGGCAAGGTGAATGAAAAATGAACTTACACATGACTGTCAAACTTGAGTATTCGCAGCTCTTTCATGGAATGGAGAAACTCCCATCCTTGCTAAATGAAAAAGGCGTAACACAGAGGAGGAAATAGTCTCTTCAAAGGGTTGGGGGGCATTTAATTTAAGGAAAATTCCCATGACAAAATACTCAAAAACATCTTGCTTGCTGTATAATAAGACTACTCATAAAAATACAGAGGAGATGATGACATGCCATTATTGTTTTCCAGGGCAGTGGATAGTCCCTTGCCTCAGCTGCTCTGACAACAGGACCTGCGACTGGAGAGAAATAACGTGGCAGCCTCATGGCTGCCGATATTCTGTGCTGGCGAAGCCCGAGCTCCAGCGCTGTGTGGAGGGCAGAAGGGTATGTAACAGATTTTACATTTTAATTAATTTTTATTTACCTGGATATTTAGTGCTCTGAAGCTTTAAAAACAATTTTATGATTGATGTGTAAGAGAAATCCCATTTTGTTATAACTGGAGGAAGATTCAGATGGAAAATCCACAGCGACAAAAACCAACCATTATAATTTAGCCTTATATGCAGACACAGCGGCCTGCTGCCATTTCTCATGGGAGCTTAGGTCACACCAATGGAGTTTCAAGACCTACGATGTACGTGGTTACCTGTTAGACCTGCAGTGAGTATATAAGGACTGTAAATGGAGGATGGATTTGCACTGTTGTCACAGTTTGTCTCACACTTGACATGCAAGTTGGGTTTCTTCTGCTGCATACCTAATGCATGGCATTGCTTGTGCACACTAATCTTACCAAGTCTTCTTGCACATTCTTTTCTTGTAGTGAGGCTTCTAAGGTGATTGCTTGGAAATACAAGGTCTCCTTAATAAGCATGCTATGACTGTAAAACTCTTGAGAGAGAGCTCTGATCTGAGGCTCAGGTACCTTATTGAGGATACAAGTATCCAGAAAGTAAGTAATTAATTGTTATAAAGATTTTTATAGTGTATTGTCTAGGTAAGAAAATAGTAACTAAAAGTAGCATTTTGGTAAAATCTGAGAGCATTTCTATATAGACAAATACAAAAAAATAATAGTGTTTCAGTTAACATTTCCTCCTTCTTTTCTGGTTATTTCTTGTCCTGCACAAAGTCCCTCGTTGCCATTTGGCTTTATTTCTGCCTGTGGTTTTCTCCATTACCATAGAGCTGCGGGTTTCTCCTAACATATTTTTCTAAAAAAACATAGGTTTATATCACAGAGGAGAAGCTTGATTTGCTTCTCATGTACGAAACAAGCACTTCTGGATTGACCACAGCAAAAAATATAGAAGAATTTGATAGCTTTGGTTTGGTCTTTAATTTGCATAGACATCGGGCTGCTTCAGTAAGCAAACACCCTTTGGTCAGACAATTGAAGGACAGCAGAGGAACAGTATGCCACTATAGAAGTGGATTGCCAGGGTACTGCTGGGAGGATTATGTGGACATTCTCACATCCTGAATCTGACTACTTACATTCACCAGTGTCAAAAACAGGACAACATTTGTTAGGGGTCCATTAAAACCACGTATATGAAATGAATGTTTGTGACCTTAGTTTCTTAATTCAGATTCCGCTATGTTCTGACCCTCTGAGGTCACTGATCTATTCTAGTGTCAGATAAGAGCCAGATCCTACGCAATCTACATTAACACTATGTGAGAAAAATTTCTGTAAAACTAATTGCACTTGTTTCCCATTCTGCATCTTTTGCAAAAGTCTTCTGTCATTGTCTGATAACTTTCATTGCTCTGTAGAAATCTGCTGAATCACTCCTGTTACCTTTACACAGTTGTCTATTTAACAGGTTTATTCTTTTAAAGCAATCACTCTAACTCATGGTCCCCTTTTGGTATATCTCTCCTATATCTTTCCCTTTTAAGTTATTTTTGTCATCAATTTCCAGTGGTTTTAACTTTGTGTGGTGTTTTGCAATAACATTTTTTGTTTCTTTCACCAAATAAATAAATGTAGAGCCTGAACCAACTCCCTCATGTCAGTAGATCTTAAGAATTAAGAGAGACTTTCTTCATACCTAAGTCAGATGAGTAAACATGGTCCTCTGCTTGGGTGATAAGGTCCTGATTCTGCCTGTGATTAAGACAAACTTTACAATTACTTTACAGAGTCTAAGCAATGAAGTAGAAAAAGAATTTTTTTTTCAGGTAGTCACTGAAAAAGACTTCTGGCTGTCAGTTGTATTGTACGATATTATATATGCTTAAGCAACCTGGATCTTTTTTAAAGGGAGCTATTGAGTAGCCAGCCAGATATAATCCTTGTGAACACATACATTTTTATTACACAAGAGATTCTGGTAACCATCTATAATATATATATTTCCTAATTTGTGACTTTGGTTTCAAACCATTATATACTTTGTCTTTAAGTGCTACAGAAATCACTGACTTCTCAAACTAATGACATCATATTTTCCATAATAAAATAAGCCGAAGGTTTCAACACTGGAAATCTAGGCAGGTTGCAAAAAAAGCAGGAGTACAAAGCGTTAGGGCAAAAATCATCAGCCAAGTGAGGACACTGAGATGATCTAGAATGTTGTTTGATTTATATTATAACTTGCTGAAGTTAGCTAAGAACAACAGAACTCACTCATGTGTCCGCTTCTCAAAATGGGCTCAACTAATCTGTATGCCCCTGTATTCTGGGGATTTTTAGTATGCCACCAGACTTTGATTGTTTGGTTTGTGTAACTTCGGTCTCTGGAGTTCAGAATCCTTTACAAAGGAGTCATTTATCATGAACTACATCTGAATTCTTGCTCAAAGTTCATTCTGAACTAAGGCAATAAAACCTCCATACACCCCACATAATTACCAATCCTTCCTCAGGAGAGCAAAGACACGTGTCTGTAGCGTCTTTGGGTCAAATGACATCATACATTCCTTCAAAACACTAACAGCATTTTATGACTGAATTTCACTTCTGAATACCTTCATAAAAAATTCAGAGTCATGCAAGATTTCACCAGGGACCACAGGTAAAGCAAGTAGTGACATTTGTGGTTCAATAGGCTGAAGTCCCTGATTTTTGTCCTAGAAAAAATATAATTTGGTTTCAGGATTCTGATCAGCTGACTTTACTTTTTACAGTTAAAAACATCATGATAAAACATTATAAACAGCATAAGTGTCTGTCATAATGTCTTTTCTTTTAAATAAGGGGTGTTAATCTCTATGGTGCTGTCAGATTCCAACTACGATAACTGCAGGCTATTCTCTTATGCTCCCCTATTAATTTTCTGTTTCAAAAAAAAAAAAAATAAGAAGAAAAAAAAAGAAAGGAAAAAACCCTCCTTGGCCTCCTTGTCTTTCTATGTTTAATGAATGTGAAGGGAAACATACAATGAGTTAACGACTGCTCTGCAGTGTCCCTGATCCGACTGCACTTAAAAAGATGTAAAGTGAATGCTCTTCTTGGCTGAAATGCAGCACATTTAAGATCAACTGTATCTTTAAATGCAACCATTCTGTTTTTCTCGTGTTTCATAGAACAAGAGTAAAACGCGGCACTCAGATATGTCTCTTGCTCATTAATTTCTTTTATGCATTTGTCAATGTTTATGAAATATGTTTATGGTCACCAAAACAGAGTACTTTTCCTCTCTGCATCATAAATAAGCTTCCAGAAATGCTTTCTAATTTGTTTTCTAACTCCAGGCGGCTTTCATGTCTTCTATTAAAATTGATTTGTTTTTCAGAGCTCATCTCTAAAACTGTTATCTCCTTTCTTTGTAAAGAAATTCATTTGCCCTGGCTATGATTTCCAATTGATTTCACATCATCATTAACTGCTATTTTAATTTGTGTGCATATAAAACTAGGTTTGAGCTAAGTTGTTTCTGTTTCATAAAAACATAAGACCACCTGTAGTGAAACAATAACGCTCAGATTGGTGGAGACATGAGAAAGGATATACATCCACAAAACAGTTTATGAGGCCTTATTTTGCTTTATGATGTGTTAGCAAGACTAGTCAGTCATATGTTTGCATTTCAGACACAGTAAACAGGAAAATTTTGACATGTGGAGGCTAAGGTGATTCTGGCTGAGTAGATTTTCATTCAGTCCACTTTTAATACCTGCAGTCCTTTTTCTCCTCAATTTTAAACTCAAGAGTAACGAGATCCAGGCTGTGTTGTTCTAAGAGAACTCCACATGTATGTCCTAACTGAAGCAAAGAATTAGACAATCATAACAAAAATATTATATCTCTATTATAGTGGCTCAACAAAATCCTCTGTAACTGTGACTAATGAGTTTTTGCTGTAAGATTTATACAATTCTATTAAGACATGATGCTTTGTTTTTTGTACAGAACTTTAAAAAATAGGTGAAGAAAAGGGGGTTCTAACAGGTAATTATTTACCCAATTAGCAGTATATAGAGAGCTGGCCTCAACAGCAGGGGGGATATGTATTTTGTTTATCATTGAGAAATACTACTCAGAGTTTAGCCTTATAATAAAGTACCATTGAGTCATGTGTAATTAAGAACAGGAAATATGAAAAGGCAATATTTGTTGAAGTACTTAAAATTCAGCTGTTAAAACAGGAATTTTAACTTATAATTTCTTAACAATATTTTAAAGTTGAGTAGTGTTTTGGACTTACAGGTGTTTAAATTTCCTAAGTGTGGTTAATTTATAATGATAGGTCTGGTTAAGAAGTGAATTCCTCTATGCTTATGCAATCTTTTAAAGCCTGTAAGCTATAATGGAATTTTTCACACCAAACATTTGCAACAGAAGACACTGAAAACATCTGTCTGCGTGAAAGTGTTGTTCTTTGTCTGGTAAAATTATAGACCTATGTAAGCCTGATCCTTTAGTCATCCTGCAGACAAATGCCCCATTGACCTGAACAGTACATGACTAAGCCTTGTGCCAGACTGTAAATAAATTTTCATACTCTACACACCTGAGCCATAATTTTGCTCATTATTGTCATAGAGCTAAATACAGAATCATCCCCAGAGCCCCTGGTTCAAATCGTATTTAATACTACATGACACGCAAACTACAGTAAGTTCATGCAAACATACAGAAATATGGCCATAGTTACCACACATTCAATTACATTGAATGATTATTTTATTTCATCAAAGCTTTGGGTTAGTTGAAGGGCATAGGTTTTCTTCCTGGGGCTAAACACGAATTGTTTTAGCCTTTGAGTCTTCCAAGCATTTGCTGAAAATGCAGCTGACTTGCTGAAGGTGGATGCTTTGAAAGATGCTTTCTGATGGTCTGCATACCACAAGAAAACGTGCTTGGCCAGCTCTGCCCAAGGGCAGTTTGAAAAGCAGGTAGGATTACTGACAAATGTTCTCTTCTTCCACCTGATTTTTTTAGGGGGAAGAAAAGAAGATTTTGTTTATTTTTCCAGGATTTTCATGTCTCTCGGTATGGTTGGACCAATAGTTTGAAGCACATTGTCAGATGCAGACAAGGTCTTAACAAATGGGTTCTCTGTGTGTACAGATTTGTTGTCCTATGCATCCACCAGCCTGGGATGCCTTGGGTTACAAGAAATGCACACCCATCTTTCTATCTGAGATCTTCTGTCTTCTTATGGGAGAGCATTCCCTTCAAAATCCCAGCACACAGAGTCTTCATAGCGTGACTGCTGATACCCTCCTGTGATGACTACAGACAGACTTCAGAGCTCTCCATCAGGGCTACAGGGCAGGCACCATAGGTTTCACATACTGCAATCCTAGTTTTAATGACATACCTTTCAACAGTGCTATGATTTTACTGTGAAAGTGGTAGCTGGAGTTAAACAGGTTTGCATGATTCCAGTCATACAGTCCTGATATGGCTCAGACCTGCCTGAACAGTCAGAGACATCTTGACTGAAAGCTAATATGGTTGTTATAATTGACTGGCATCTTTGAAGATAACCTACACTTCTGATCTGGTTTTCAGTACGACCACAAGTCCACCTTGGCTCATTTCTCTCTTCCCCACTTACATCAAGTCTTCACTATTCTCTTAGCACACTTGTTTCTGAGTGTTCAGGTTAATTTCCCTAGTGAAATGACCTGTATTCCTCACCAATGTGATGTTTCCATCTGTCTCATTCATGACTCATCCTCCTCAGCCACATCTTTTCCTAGGAATAAGTGTACATTCCCAGATGGGCACCCAGACAGCCAATAGCATTAGCTGTCTGATCTATTTTCCTGACCTGCTTTCATAACAAGTGAAAGAGTGAAAATGGAGGTGTTCTGAGACTCAGAACTTACTCCTTCAGAGATGGGCTATGAACAGTCAGTCTTGTGATAATGTTTGAAGAATTATGCTTGGGCCCTAATGGTTATAAATTTTGTCTGGTTATACTGACTACTCTAAATGAATCTGCTCTGACTCCTGTAACCCCCTTCAAGTTCTTCAGGACAAGAAAATAACTAAGGCCTACCTGATATTTTCATATGGTGCCCAGCATAATGGCACCTAAGGGCTAGAACTATCACTTTAAGAAGTGATCTTACATAGCTTTTTATTCCTGGTACTGGTATTCTAAAGAATCGTGCCAGCTCTTCTGCAAATCTGGCTAGCTGGGTACCTCAGGGCAGACTTGAAAACTCACTCATGGATCCACTGCTGGTGTGTGGGTGTGTACATGTAGAAATTGTAAAGCCCTACAATGCTAAAGTATTTAATAGTGTAAATTGAGTGCATGTGTGCTTGGGGGTGGGGGATGTTTGGCTTTGTTTTTGACATAATGAAAAAGTGGGAAAGAGGCTGATGAGTTGATCTCGGTCTTTGATGCTCTGCAGTGTTTGAGATGTTGAAAATATTTAGAATGATGCTTCACACAAATTGCTAGAGAATACACAGTGTTGGCAAAACCAGACATCTGTGCATCATGGTCACTGGCCTTGGCCACAGTTCCTCTTTCTTTTTTCCCATGAAGGGTGTTGTTTTGCTATTTGAATTCAATGGTAGATGTAGTAGACCAAATACAGTTAGAAGGAGAAAATGTCTCTTAGAATCTTAGTCACAGCAAAATTGAGGTAAAAATTCCACATCTGACAAATGAGAGTAATTAATAACTGAATATGCTGCTTTGCAATGAGAAATCTCATATGCACTGATAACCAAATGGTATCATATGTTATTAGAAGTAGAAGAGAAACAAGCTAGCATGTTCTACCAACTGCTGTACATGTGTAACCTGGTAGAGCCTGTTTGTTATTCTGCTAACGATGCACTGTGTTTTTACAGAAATGTTCTCACCCACATTGCAACTTAATGATATCCTTGCCTGCTAATATCTGAGAACTGCTTTTTAAATAGATGTACATCTAGATACTACAGCGATGGACTTATGAAATTAAAGGACATGGATATAGACACACTGGAGACATTAAGAGATTTTGCAAGTTAAAAGAATAATTTAAAACCTCAGGTTAACCTACTTTAGAATTAGGACATACTGTAAGTGTAGACTTTCTTCCTAACTGTAAATAGCTGAGCATGTTTGTGTCTGTCAGAGAGGGAAAGAGAAAATATCCAACCGGTCCTTCCAAGGACCCAAGGATCCTTGACTTCTCTGAGTCATGTTAAGCCTGCTTTAAAGAGGTTTCTTCTGACACAATGTGAAGAGTTAGAAATCCTGTTGCATGTGAGGGAAGTTGTGCAGTCCAAGCATGAACAGCAGCTGTTTAAGAATTCACTCTGTGAAGCAGCTTTGAGAGGTCCAGGACAGGAGGTAAAAGACCATCTATATGCTCAGTGGTTGTTTAAATTTGTCTGCTACCATACCTAATCTATCAAGGGCTTCTCTGCAGCTCACAAGGGGCAGGGCATGAGATGTTCAAGTCATTGTCATGCCTATTCTTGGCCCTTGCACCAGATCCAAGAATGTTCATCTGAAACTGCTTCTGTTCTGTGGAAACCATCATTGGTACGCTGTTGTGGCTTGGTTTTGCTGACAATTGGTTCATAGTGGGAACTCCCTAAAACTGTGACATTCCCAAAGGAAATAGATAAATAGAGATATATTAGATGAGAGATAATTTCACCATATAAAATCTCTAAGAAAAGCCTTGGAAATGTATTCTTAAACATGTAATCTTGTATAGTCTTAATTTTATTTGAATAACCAAATATTCAAGGTGGAAGTGGTAAAACATCAAATCCCAAATCAAATTAAAAAAAAAATAAAACACAACAAAAACCTAACTTACAAGGTGCCAACTACCCTGAGTGCCAGGGAGCAAGGCTGGTACCGCGTTATGGCTCTGTGGGGTTTCTGACTCCCAGTTTTACATTTGTGCTCCTCTGAGTGGATTTCTGGCTGGGGTGACTGTGGCAGTAACTGACTGCACACACAGTTTCATTGGCAAACCACAGTTAACCTGGGTTCTCTTCCCCTTTGGACTCTTGTCACTGCTTACACGTCTGCTTCATTAGGTGGAAATGCTACTCCTATCCACTAAAAATAGGGCAATTACATTAAAAAAAGAAACAAAAAACCAAAACAAACCCACATGTTAAGTTCTGTGGTCTCCAGATACAGAGATGTTTGATTTGTCAGAGGAGTCTACAGGATGGGTAGGAGCAAGCCCAAATTTGACTTCTTCATTCATTTGCAAATCAGAGTAGCCCAGCAAAGACCGCTGATGTTTGAAGTACTTCTGTCACCCTGACAGCACTTTTAACTACTCCCTTCAGGCCACGATGTTTCCTGGTGGTCATATCACATATGCCAGGATTCCATTCAGATTATCTGCCACCAAAATAACCCCCTTTCTTCCCCCTCTGAAACTGCAGAAAGACCATCCCTCTACAAATAAGGCAGCAGCTGCATCCATTGATATATGTGTGTGTGTGTTTTACTTTGGTGTAAATTCTAATGAATCACATTTATGGAAGACAGACATTAACAAAGACATGCTGTGCAGGAACAAACCACATGAGAAACTGGAGGAATGAAGGCAGGAAGCTGCAAGCAATCACAGGAGACTCTGTACTAGAAATTTGAAGGAAATATAAACTTAGGCAAAAGAAATTATCAACACGGATGAAAAATTAAGGACTAACTGTGCAGCTATGGTCATCTATAACCTGTACTTTTTGTCTTTGAAACACGTAATGTAGCTTTTTCTTAATCAGATCACACAGATTTTGCTAAAGGAGAACTTCAGTATTGAGACGTCAGGGCTGGAGAACTGGCAGCTCACGGATCTATTTCTTGACATTATGAGAGGGGTTTAAAAATCTAGCTGTATTCTTTTCTTAGCTTTTGGGTTTTGGGGAGTACGACTTCCAAGTAAGTCATATCTTTTTTTCCGTCCAAAGATTCTTTTTATAGGTGACTCAACTAACAGAGGGATGATGTACTATCTAATAGAAAGAGTGAATAAGACTCTTCAGGAATGGCAAAAGACCCATGATGTTAAATGTTATCAGAATATCAATGAGGGGAAAACCTTTATCAGTTACTCCTACTACCCCCAGTTCTGGATGAATGCAAACCAGAGACCAACTTTTGAAAAAGCACTAGAACAACTGCTGCAGAGGTACTGTACAAACTCTATTGCTGGCTTGTTTGTATTCTCATTCTATTCACAAATGTGTATAACACATTTAACAATTAAAGTCAGTAAATAATTAAACATAACACATACAGACCGTATTGTGTGGTTGAAAAATAGTAGAAAACAACATCAGGCCTCTGATCAGGATGCCAGATACAGTTCACTGAAATGCAAAGCAATGCAGTTAAAATGTTTGCCATCTGTTTTAAGGCAACATGTGTTGTTTTGCCTTTCTGGGTTTCAGATCACGTCCCCTGGAGAATACAGACCAGACCGTATTAATCGTAGGTGGTGTTCAGTGGCTTAATTCCAATCACCTGCAAATTATCCAAAAGGTGTTGAACAGGTAACGTTGTGTTTGGTGTTATTCCGAGTCTCGATATGATAAGTTATAAGAAACAACAAAAAATTTTAAACACAAACATTGCATTTGTTTTCTTATGGGGGTACACTTAACTGACTTTGAAAAAATAAAAATGAAGCGTCTTTTGATGTGTCTGTTAAGTAAAATGTGTGTCTTTTTTCTTATTCGCCATACAGGGAAAATCTATCAAATATCCTGGTAATTATCAAATCCATAGGGATGGGGTTTCACCTCCCAGTGGATGGAATACATTCTCTATCACAGGTAAGCTACAGTATATTTAGAGCATATTTTCACAGAAGACTTGTCATTTCAGCAATAATTTTTCTGCCCAGTCAAAATATATTACAACCTCTGCTGAGCAAGCTTTAAGTGGATCAAAGAAGGAATAACGTTTGTATTTGGTCATATGGCTTGCTGATGCAGATTCAAACTGATTTGCCTTATTTCATGGATTCTGCTGCAATCAGAGCGCTCTCGAGATGCCATGCTCAGTCAGACATCCCAGGAACCAGAAGCTCCGATATAAGGCTGCTGCCAAAGTAGAGAAATCGAGCTGGGAATAGGCAGGTTGCTCCTCGTACCATGTCAGGCACTGGTCCTGCTGAGGCTTCCTCCGTGTTAATGCTGGATCAGATTCACTGGTCTGGCTGCATTGCACAGCTCTCCATAAATCTATCTTAACCAACCTATGAAGCCAGAACATTACAGAGCAGCTGGAATGTGCTGGTGAATCTAGCCTGTTATTTGTATGTTAATAGGATGTTACAGTCAGTTTAAATCATGTCCAAGACTTTTAGGGTAACAGATGGGCTCATTTCAGTGTGCTGTGTAACTCATTCAATTCAATATTTTTATTTACAATTTGGACGGTGGTTCTCTATTGAACACATAAAATGCCTGGATGAGACAGGGCTGAGAAGTGCCGGAGGGCAGAACGGAGTAAATGGTGCCTACCAGCACTGCGTGTAACGCTCCAGCTATTCACAGGTGTTGAAAAGAGAAAATTATTAGCTTTCACAGTTTACGTGTAGCACTCCTATCTCACTGGGGACTGGCGCCCACATCTTTTTGCAACCATAACACACTGCTGTACTCATTTAGTCAGTACAGACTTACTGTTAACTAAGTGAAGTCAGACTTACTGTTACTCTCACCCTTCTTTTTTTGCTACAGAGACTGCCCTGTCAGTTTTTGCCCATTCCTTCATTCTAAGTTAGTGCTATGTGCCTTGTCTTTCCTGAATGTCGTCTTCTTGATTCCAACCATTTCCATAATTTATCCAGATGACCATATTAGGATACGATAGGGAAATGGTTGGACTCAACATGAAGAAATGTTGTCGTAGTTCCCACCATAGCTTTCAGGGAAGTTCAGTCCTAGGGGCAAGAAGCAGAACTTTGATCAAAGGTAGGTGAGGCAAGGACAGAAAGACTATTAAAGGCTTCCCAGGAATGCCTTTTTCTGTTTCTCAGCTGGTAGTTTATAAACCTCCAGAAATCAACTACAGTGCATAACCGACATTCTTTTCCCTTTCAGTATTGTAATCATATGCCAAATTACCCGTGTGGTTTGGGTGCTCTGGACTTCTGGATTACCCCAGCTACTCTCAAAGCCCTTCTGTCTTCAGTGTCAAATCCACTGCCTTGACAAATACATGGCTGATCTTTTTTCTATTCCTGGCCCTCCTGCATTATCTTGAGAAAAAATAATCTGTTCTTCAGTGTAACCATTTCTAACATATCCATGACCCGATACTCCTTTTTAAGCAACAGTCTCAATGACTTTGATTTGAGGCTGAATTTTTCTTTTACAGGAACAAACTCACCATTTGTTACAGACAACTTTACAATAGGAAACTTTTTTCTGAATTACACCTCAGGTTAGCTAAGTATATATTAAAAACAGTTACCCAGTAATTATATTTTAGACAACATTGAATTCTTTCTATGAAGGAAGTTGCACAACTATTGAAAAGTAAAAATAGTTACTGCTAACTTGATTTTACTCTAGATCTTATTGAAAGTTTGTGGGGTCTCCTTCCCTGGAAATATTCAAAACCCACCTGGATGTGTTCCTGTGTCCCCTGCTTTGGGTGTCCCTGCTCTAGCAGAGGGGTTGGACAAGATGATCTCCAGAGGTCCCTTCCAAGCCCTGCCATTCTGTGATTCTGTGATTCTGTGAAATCAACCCGATTTGTTGCATAATTAAGAGAGAAACTTTCACATTTTCTTGGAACTATCTTTATGCTGCAAAATCCATTCTAAGAAATTTCTGCAAAAATCTACAACAGTCTCAGGGTAATTGCTACTTTCAAGAGTGAATTTATAGTAATTCACATCTGGAGTATAACATAATTGCTTTATTCAAAAAAGCAGTTTTATTATTCATTTCAGTGGCAGAATAAAATAACCTTTCAACAGTCCTTCTAACAAAACATTGCAATATTTTGTCTGGAATACAGGCAGAAGTGCAAAACTTGTGGAATGAAAACTTGATTATTCTGGATACAGCAAAAAATTTCGGCTATGAAGTTGTTGACACCTTTGTCATCACCATGGGACGTTACAAAGAATTCCTGCAAGGGAAGTGTGGCTGCCATTTCCATGAGGTAATAGTTTATGCTTATATCATTCCCAGGTATTTAAGGGAGATTTTAACTGTCAGGTGGCCAGAAGCAAAAAGGTGCGTATCAAGGTCTGCATGTGTGACTCAAAGTTAGGCCGAATAACATCCTCGGGGATAGCAGTTTGTACGGCAGCACTTGCCCCTCACTGCTCAGAGTGCAATACCGCCCGGGACGGGCTGAGCAGCTGTGGTGGTGATTCCTTGAAATAAAAACAAGCATGCTTTTCCGCAAAGGTAAGCTGTATAAAAGGATGTTGCTATGCGTTACATATCCCAGCTGCTTCTGCATGGACTTACTTCATCTTTTTGCCATACCTCAGTCTCACAGGTTTTTTTCTTAAGCCTTCCTAACTGAGCAGGTCAGCAGACTCCCATCGAACCACAGGTACATTTAAAATGGAGCTTAAAACTGAAAGACCAATCTTACTGCTGTATATCTGTTTTCATATGTCTCACGAAGAGTTATCTGGGATAGGTATAGTGACTGACTATACAAACAGAAATCTGCCCATAGTTCTGTTTTCTTTTTTGTCTGAAATCTATAGAAATTCAGTCTTCTGTTTTATAACTACTGGACTGGTGAAACAGGGACATGGTAAAATATATGAGTAGGGCAATAGAGAACATAGTCTTCTGCTCGTTCAAAGTTCTGGCAAGCAATCTTCACTATATATTACAGATTACAGGAGTCCATGGATTAAATAAAAAATGAATAAGCAAACACATTACTATATCTAGGCGCAAAATCAACCCAGAGGCTGCCAAACCAGTCAAAGTAAAAAGTTTGAAAAACAAGGTATTTAAAGTTTTTCTGGTTTCTTTAAGATGTATTTTGAGTATGTGGTATGTTTTTTTATAGTGAGCGCTCTTCCCCATCAGCAAAGGAGGGATCTATTTTAGTGTTGGATTTCTTGTACCTTATGTATAGAAAATGAAGAAGTGCAACCCTGACTTAGTGGGAGTGACGCCGAATGAAAACAGTGTAATTTCTGAGTAGTCAAGTAAGCAGGTACCCTTTGCCATTAAGGCTGATTACAGTAATTTTGCATATGATAGTAAAGAATTTTCACTGAGGCTACCAGACTATTCCTGTATCTTCCACCTAAGTCCTTTCTCATACCCATGACACCAAATCGTTAATATAAAAGGCCAGTTCCCTGGTCCCTGTTATGAGGGGTCAGTCTGCTGAGAATCCGAACATGTCATTCATTGCCCTAATGAAGGGCCATGAATATTGCACTACTCCCTTTGGAAACCAGAAAAAGCTTTGGGGAATAGCAGAGACTCATATCATTCCAGATGCTTAGTTCCTGATTCCCAGTAAAAAGTATTTCTTCATTGAAAACTGGAGTCATGCACTGAGATCATCAGTAACCCCGTACCTTAATTTGTTGCTAGATCACAGAAGCTTTCTGGAACCTCTATAGAAAAAGTCATGTTTAGCACACTATGACGTTGCCTGTGATGCTACAAGGATCTTCATTCTTATGAACTGAATCTGGGTTTCCTGTTTAACAAAAGACTAGGAAACGACCTCAATTTGTTCCATTACAATCTATTTAGGACCATAAAACTTGAACTGTGGTACCTTTCAGGAACATTTCGTTGCCTCTGCGTCATCAAAAGAGAGATGACACGTACAAATTCTCTCACAGAATGAAATATAGAATGAGAAGGAATTGTTACAGAAAAGTTAAAACTGGAGGGAAAAAAAGGATGCAACAAAAGATGTCTCTCTGAAACCGACAGTTAATGGCTCTATGGTGTTTCACAGTCAGACAGGGGCTTTGAGCCAGTAAGAAGCTACTAGTTGGAAGCAATATCTCAGTCATTTGGTTACTGACTAGAATAATGACACAAGCAATATGATGTGTCATTTAGAAGACAGAACTCCATAATTTAGTTCTTGTGGAGAAAATCCTAGAACATTTTTTATTAGAGTTTTCCAAAGTGCATAAATATTAAAAAAGACTGTCACCCACAAAAGTGAAATGCTAGCCTTTTTCCAGCATGAATTTAGGAATTTGTTTTCTGTCTAAACAAAATACTTCAAATAAGAGAGACCAACAAATGTTTTCTGAATCTCTCAGGAGAAGGATAAAACCCTTTTGCTTCTTTTGCCAAGTCATGCCTATTTTTCTGTAAGCCTCACTCTTGGCCAAGGCTGTTCCCAGGACCTGGATGTGTGCAGGGTTAGCACAGAAGCTCCGTAGAGCTTCACAGGCAAAGGTGGGCTGTGACACCAGGAAGGAAGCGGAAGCACTAATTTTTGCTGTGAAGAAATGTCAGGACAGCTGTGAAATATTTTCCTTAAAGATCAAAAATAGCAAAGATCTAAAAATAAGGTTTTCTTTGTCAGACACTCACAGTATACAATGGAAAACAAAATATACTCTGGCTAATTAAACCTAGGAGTAGTTTAAACTGAAATTCAGTGGTGATGATAGTAAAATTCAAGCATAGGTTCTGAGTCTCCTTGTGGTGTCTGCTGGCCAAGGACTAGCATAGCAAGCCTATTTTCTTGTTGCCAGTGGATTATATTTAATTCTCCCAGCCATAGCAGTCACCTTTACATAAAGCAGAATACAATAATTAATAACTATAAGGCTTTGATTTTTCTCCTTAAATATCACAGAAAGAGATATCGTGTCTACTGGACAACAAATGCATTCTCAAAAGAGAGTGGGAAGAAAATCAGCTGCCACTGGTTGGGACTCTGTTCCAGTATGAGGCTCACTGGGACTGAACACAGGTTTGGGAGCATTATCAGACCCATCTGACCTCACGTGTTGCGTGTCAACCTCACGTGCTGTGTGTCAACCTCACAGCTGGCTTCCACCTCAGGCTTCTCAGCAGCTCAGATGTTTTCAGCCCATTGCTGTGGCCTCTGTCCTGCTTTGGGACCAAACACAGCAGGCGTGGTTAGTTAACCAATCCTTTAATGTGCTCTGCTCAGTACATCAGAGAGGCACGAACACAACTCAGTCCAAATGGAGCTGGAAGAGAGGGAGTAAGTCACAGAGCAGATATTTATACAATGGATAAATAGTCCCGTAGAGTAAATGCCTCCCTCCATTTCACCCAGACAGCTAGATTGACCCTTTTTTGTCTAGAACCCAGATGTTGGTGTCTTCATGGGTCACTGCTGATGCTCACCATTTCCACAGTGAAATGGACAGCTTCAAAGTGAAATATTTCAGATGCTTTGTATGGAACTGGGTGGAAAACAGCAGGACGTGATCGGTCATCAGCATTTTTCATGCACTCCTCCATCATTTTGTATGAGGTCATGTGCAGATTTGGCCTTGCTTCTCTGCCGGAGGAATCTCAACAGAATGTGTTTCTGGGGAGGATCAGGGGAAAATTTGGCTCGCAGAGCTGTTGTTAATGAGGCTTGAGAGGCCATTGTGCCTGAAAGAGGTATAGATGTGCTCAGGAGAATCCATCAGCCCCCAAAACCAGACTTGCTCCTGGAGGAAAGCAAAAAGAAAGATCTTGAATGCTTTTGATACCTCGTTAGTTTTAACAGTTTTGTCATTAGTTTATTTCTGCATCCTGGCCAGTGGAGTTTCATCAGGTGCTGAAGCAGTTTGCACCAGGAAAATGGCATTTTGCCGCTGAGGATGGAGCCAAGAACACTGTGTAAAACCCAGCACTTTTCATGTTTTATGAAACCAGATGAAATGGATTAAATCTACTGCTTTGTACTTTCACTTTCTTTCTGTTAAAAAATGACCCCTAAGCTCCCAGGAGACGGCACCCCTCTGTAAATGCCATCTGAGCTAAAGCATGGCCGTGCAGGAGCAAAGGGCTGGACATTCTGTGCAGTCAGAAAAACATGAACGGAAATGTATTCAACAGTTGTCTAGTTCTCACTAGCTGGCCAAACAGAAAGCCATTTCCCCTGATTCATCTGATAAATTATTTGAGTCGCCACCAACCCATTTCATAGGGACTCGGGTCACCCTGGTAACATAGAAATCCACAGCTCTGTAGACCCTACAATCTTTACTCAGATTGCCAAGGGATCTGGACTCACAAAAGGATTATAGTGATCTGGGACAAAAAATCTTGCATAACTTTGTCACTTGCTGTCCAGACATACTTCTAGTTCTATGTACACATGCAAACCTGATTTTTTAATTACCTCATTCTTCACAAATGCTTATGGAGAGAGAGATTGGCCAGCAGTTATAAAGACCTTTATGGAACCTATTTTTTAATTCAGATTTATTTCCTAATTTAATGGCAATGAAATAATGGTCACAACATAAGAACTAGCAACCTTGGGATTTTGGTATCTTAATCAGTGGCTGCTTGCTGGATGAACATTAGATTGCATTCCTGGGAGATTATGCCTAACAGGAATGCAGTTTGGGTGATTGGTTCAAGGTGGCATCGTTTTGAAATAGTTGTAAGTTCTAAGGCACTAATTTAGAAAAATGAACCTGCAGTAACTGCATGAAAACAAATAACAGCCCTTGGCTTAGCTGTATCGAATTGATCAGAGGATATATTCATTTTCTACATGGCTAATTCTTGGTCTTCTTTTAGTTCAGCCAGCTCCCTCATAGTCTCTCTGCCCAGTCTTTCAAGCCGTTGTTCATGTTATTCCTTCACTCACATTTAATTTTGTATGAGTTGTTTAATTCATTGTGAGCTTCGTTACATATGAACGTAGTTTCTCATTGTTCAGTGACAATAAATATACAATATATTTTAAAAAGCTAATATGCTTCTGCATAAATATATGCATCAATAAATGAAGTCTCCTTTTTCAAGTGTCTGCTGTGATTGATGTAGCAGGAAAACCGACAGGCATCAGAGCTAAGAAGTCAGCATATATTTGCTCTTTTAAAAATAAGGTAACCGTTTGGGCCCTTTCCAGCTGTCTCTGGATTTGCCAACGCCTGGGTCAAGGTACTCTGTCCTGCACCTGTGCAAGGTTCTGAAGTTTTGCCTCTCTTGAAGTTGCTTCATTGTTCACCAGTGACGGTGTGTTCACTGGAATGAGACCTTTAGCATCTCACAGGACACCACCCCCACAATCACTAGGCTCATGACAACCATACCTTTCCCTTGCTTTCTCGTTAGGCCCATTGATGCTTGTTTATTCCATACAAATTGAACATGATAATCCCAGAGTTTTTACATATTTGGGGGGGCCAATGAGGAGCATTCTTCTGCACTAAGTTAGTGAACCACATGGTAGTTATGTCAGTGTGATGCACTGGGGAGAGGGATGTTAATCACACTGTAGCTCCCGTCTTGGAGAAACATGACATATGACTGTTTTCATCTCAACATGGAGCTGGGCCAGGTTTGCATCAAGACCTGAGAGTGAGACATTCTCACAGGGCTCACAGCTGAGACACAGAATATATTTCTCCAGTGCTTGGGATCAGAGCAGGGTTTAAACCTTCCTGCAAGTCAGGAGTGTCCTGAGTTTATTTTTTCCCATGGTAAATATACAGACAAGCTATTAAGTATTAATTTTTTTGATCAGATAAATTTTCCCTAATGAAGAATACAGAGTCTAATATACAAAGGCATTACAGAATCAACCAGCTGAGTATAATGGAACTACACATTTAGATTTCAAGGCTTAAGTGAATAAGATCTTGCATTTTAATTAGTATGTAACATAACAAGTTGGCCCACTAAAATACTATTTGTGAGCAACTTGCAGCTCAAGGTACGGGTATCAGGACCTGTTTTGTGGAGAACCGTCTCGGCATTTCTGTACACACAGCTGTGTGTCTTACTAGGTGCAGGCAGAAAGCACTCACATATGTCACTTCTTTTGCAGGTGGTGAAATCCAATCCTTCTGAAGAAAGTCCACACATAACAATGACGTTATCAAGGCACTATACACTGGGGAAATATTTCAGCAGCCAAAGCAAGCCATCACAACTGGAGGACTATGCAAGAAATTCTCAGTCCCCATATCATGTCCGAGGTCCAATAAATCAAGTTTATTCTGAAATCCTTCTCAGCAGGCTCTGTGCAAGTAAGAGGGATCTTGTCAGCACATAGCCTCACTTGGATATAGCATGGGGACTAGAGATGTGCCACTACCTGGGTGACAATTGAAGGACCATGGTGAATTCATTACATGCTTCCTTGGTTGGCTGCAGACACAACAAATGGAGTTTGGGATATGTGGCACTTTTCTTAAAACTTTATGAAATCAAGATATGCCCTGGCAACTCTGTTGTGTCAAAATGGAAAGTGGAGGGTTGCAAAGGAGAGAAGAGGGGAAGTTACTTGAACAGTTGCGAAAGGCTAGAACAGCTGTAGCTCAAGCAGCTGTGTATTAATGATAGTAAAGAAAGAAAAGAAAGAGAAATACATACACTTGAATGATTTGGAAAGGACTGCTTTAGCTCTTCAGCACTGTCTAGTTTTCTATTTGTAGAGATACTGTAATATTTGAATGTATTTAGAAACGGGCTACATTCCATTTTAAAGAGTTTTATTTTATGTGGATGGGTTCCCCTTCAATATCTATTTAGACACTTGGTTTATACAATTGGAAAATGTCTATTAGCATTTTAGTGATGATGCCAAGTTTTGAACTCTAGTGTTTTTAGTGAAAACACGCCCCTTCTTTGTATCTTAGAACAGATGTCTACTCTATTTTCTGCATGTTCTAAACCTAATATAGAGACAGAGTACTTAGACTTGAGACTGATTATAACTGTCTCAATGTAACATGTAAATATAGCAAACATGTTAACATAACCTTATTTATGGTCCCGGTTTAGGAGAGTGGCCATATGCAGGAAGACTGCTTAGCTATGTGCTTCAGTGTCTACCTTGGCCTGTAAGCCAAGCAAGTATTCTCCCCACATAGAAGTGCCATTTCTTCCATGATTTTTTATAAAATACTTGCCAATGTGTGAAGCCAGTACAACAAACAGAAGAAAAATCCCCTTTGCAAGCACACGTAAGAACTGTGGGATCTGGTTTTTAATCTGAGTGTGTGATGTGATGGGAGCAGAATATACTGCCTGCATCTCATGGTTGGCAGGGACACGACTTTTCATGCTGTAGCCCAGCTACATCACCGATGTTTGCAGACCTGCTCTGGGTGAAACCCCAAGGGAGAGGATTTACCACAGCAGGGGGGGCACTGTCTGCTGGTCTCCTGCCACAGCATTGGCAGCACACTCATTCACAGTTGTGGTACCCTCATGGGAAACGAAGCATGGTCCAGGCTTAGCACCTGGGTGATCCATTAATGGCACCCAATAAGACTGTTGTCCCTACAAATTACTCAGTTATGGATTTTTATGAATCCATCATGGAGAAGGCAATCAAGGCACCACTCTCTCCCACCATGCACTAGAGTCAGACCAGGAAAATACAAGTCTAATGAAGGATCTGCTGAGCTCTGTGGTGCGCTCCCTCCTTCACAATTTTACATATAATCCTCAATTAGCTTCTACTGCCTTTAGGAAAGGAAAGCACAAGCAAATCAGGGAATAAAAAAATATAACACAGAACTAATCACCATCTTATTGGCCTTAGTAGCATACAGAAGGGCTGCCCTAAATAGAAGTAGGGCTAGAAATTTGTTACACCACATTTAGGATTTGCCAAAGATCCTTAAACTCAGCACAGTCTGTATCCCCAGCTAAAGTACTTTGAATTCTTGCTTCTTCAATAAGATATGTAGAGATATGATGGGAAATTGTCATGCAATATGGAGTTTGGCTTCCCTAGATGATAGAAGGATCCTCAAAAAGAGGTTCTGGCATATCTTAATTTAGGAGACCTTCCGCTATATTAAAAAAAGCTCCCAATATAGACAATGACATTGCATTTACTGAGACAGTGTGATTATCTCAGTTTCTGTATAATATGCTGCTGCTGTGCTTACAGTGAACGTCCCTGAATTTCTATGTAAGGTTTTCCCTGGCATGGAGCTTTACATGAAAGATGGGTCAGGAGCTGTACATAAACACTGAAAATGTTAGCATTTGGTTTTGAGCAATATGATTATATAAGGGATATAATTGTATGCAAATGATATAATATATAATCTTGGGTCTGGAACTCCAGGGCTGCACAACCTTAAAGCTGAAGGATTCAATATCATGTCATTAATATTATTAGATGCAAAATACAGCCAGGTGTCTTTGGTATTAAGATGATCAATGATAGGTGTATTACAATTCTGCTTCTGTTAAGATATGGGTTTTTTTGTAGCTTATTTAAATCCACATGCTGTTACTGTTATTGTTCTGTACACAGATGTTTCTAAGACGTGAACTGGGTTTTTACATTGAGTTTTTTTAATCAAAGCCTATTGCTGAAGCATCAGCTATCATGATGAAGAGGAAAGAGCTGACTTTGTTATACTCTAGCTGATATCAGCAAATGTGCAATTCATCACTTCTGGTTTCACCACAAAATGGTTTACATGTGCTGTACACCCAGATGTCTTAATGTTTTCCAAATCTTAATATTTTTCAAATGTATCAAGTGGAAATTTTCCTGTGTGTTTTCTTTTTTCTACATGTCTACGTACATATATATATGTATCTGTACAAAGTCATTGGTACAATTTGCAAATTGATCTTTATTTAAACGAGTTCCTTGAATAAGTTTTTTCCGACACTATGTATGATCCATGTAATCTTAGGAATAAACAAAGGGAATGCAGACTAAAATAGGTACCAAGGTACAGTTTTCATTATTTAAGTTTAAAATATATCTAACATCTCTAGGTATGTGAATGAAGAGAGCTGAGATTGACATGGAAGCATCACTTGCTCATACACATTAAAATTTACGGATTAAGACAACAAATGAATTATCATGTTTGAATTCCAGTGAGAACATATGTGTTTCTATCAATGGTTTGCTCTAGAATTATCACATCTGCTGTGACATTTTGCTTGAATAAGCATTAAAATGATTCTAATATATTAAGACTGATTCATAATGTAGGATCTTTCCTCCCATATATTTACCTTAGTCCCATTACTTACCATTAAAATAGCAAGGGACCTAATTGTCACGGTGAGTTTCACCTCCTAATACTGATATGAGTGGCCCTGGAATTTGTGGTAGGATTGAAATAATCAGGCTGGGGAACAAGTACACTGAGAAGTGGTGTTTCCTACTCAACATCTGCCCAGCAGCACGTGGAGTTTGGGGTGGAACCAGGGTATACTTTAAGCTACAGGTAGACAGACTGGAACTGTGCTGCAAAACAATAAATACTCTGACATGCAGAGCAGTAATCTCACCTGCTATTGCATCCTTTTAAACTTTAGCTGAAGCTGCAATATGATGTACCAGTGTCCAATGAGTTATAACTCCTCATCTCCTGTGTAACTCCCTAGACGTTGAACAGCGATTTACGTTTGAGCATTGCAGGGTAGATGGCCACCATGATCAAGTCCATCCCAGTGAGTATCTTTGCAATAACTGACTATAATAAAACAGATTTCACTATTCGTAGGGAAATGCCTTGACAAGTCAGCTCTGTCATCAGAGATGCTGTATTTCAAATACAACAAGGAGCTGAAAGAATGGACTATGAATACTATTTTTATGCTTAATATTAATTTGAAAATGTTAATCTTTAGAGCAATCTCTTTCACACTGTTGAATAGAAGGCCTTTATTTTTCTCTTCTGTGACATATTAAAGGGACATCAAAGTCAATTTATTTGCTTACTGGGTGGGGTAGTGGGGCATCCAATTACCTCAAAGTTGAAATAACCACTAATAATTATGTTTCTGTTGCTATGCTGAGCCAAAGAGAATGCTTTGAAGATGCAGATATGTGTGATATTAAGTTGACTGCAGTCCAGGGATCTTTCAGATTACTTTTTTAGAGTAAAGCAATTTTTTAGAGGTACAGTGAGGTATTTGGCATAGAGTCAAACTGCTAAACAAGCCTCTGTAGGCTCACATGAAAAATATAGTCTTACCTTTTTGTTTGCCTGCTAGCCTTGTATCTGGCTTGTTTTACCTCCCTGTTATGACTATCTGTACCTGCTCTACTCCACATCAACCTTTCTTTCAGATGACCTGAGAAGTTTCCATTTCATCATAGAAGCAACTTCTAGAAATCTGATAGATGATTATTGCAAATTTGGCTGAATCTTCAAAATATCAATGTTGTTATCTTAAAGTTTTTGTCAATTCCAACAGCAAAAGATCTACTGATTACAGCACGGGTAGAGCAAACCTCTTCTCTAGGGCAGTAATTTTCCCTGACGAATTTAAAACAGCTGTGTTGTGGTAAGTACTTAGTGTGCACTAACACTTAGCTCTTCATGAATCTTTCCTTTACCAAGCCAAACCATCTTTCAAACCCCGCTGCCATCTTTACCTGTGTAAATCTTCATGTACCACTAGGTTTGCCTTATTAATCACAACTCAGAGTCGGGCCACCACCTCAGTGTGTGGCAACTAACAAGACACAGCCCTCAGGTTATATAGGTTTCCCTGATAATTATGTCACTGTCAAAGTCCATCGTAAGTTTCCACTGTGTTCTCAGTTCTTCATTTTTCTGGTCAGTTAAAAGTTCTTATTTTTCCACCTTCAGCAAGTTCTTGTCATCATCGTCTCAGTTCTGCTTCTGATCATGAGCCTTATTGGTCCATTGTTGGTCCTTTGATCTTCTTCTTAGAATGTCAGCTCGATGTCTCATTTATGTTTCCTAATTTCTTAGAAGTTAACTTTTCAACCCTTATATTTATCTACTTATTCATCTACATACCTTACCTATATTTAGTTAACAGAGATGTTACAATCAGCACTTAATCTTCATGTCTAACTATAGTTCTCTGTATTTATTCTTTCTATTGATTAGCTCTGATGGTGATTAATCCAGCCATGGCTGGGGCTATGCAGGGACAGAATGACCAGTACTCTGCATGGACCGAAAAGAATAGTTATACACCCGTGATCACACAACTGGTATAACAATATTGAATACATTAATTTTTCTATTTCTTATTCTAAATACCTATTCTAAGTATCTAAGTCTAATATGGCTTAACACTTCAAAACACCAGAACAGTCAGCGTATAATGCAGACATATGTATGTACTGGTGCTGGTACATATCCTGCAGTATTTACTGGTACCTTCACACTATTCATTGAATGGAAAAGTCCTGACTACACAGTAAAAAGATGCTATGCATTTTAACCTTACTCGCCTGTGGTTTGGTGGTACTAACAATAGCGTTACGTGTGTCAGCCTAGGCCAGTACCTAGAGCCAAGTGTTCTAGAAAACTACCTAAGACGTTAACTTGAATGGGCAAGATGGGCCCATAGCAACACAGCGGGGGCTCCTGCAGCTCCAGTTTCTATTGCAGTGACTTCTCCCTTTTCTAGGTTCATTCATCCGGCTGCTTGGCCAGCTCCTTGGCAGCTGTGGGCAGCCCTTCCTGCAATCCCTCAAACATGTTCAACAGCCTTGGCAAGGTACACCATGTTAACTGGTCCTTAACTGAAGATAAAATATATGTTTAAATGAAATCTGGACTGAGGTCTCTGTGAAACACAGCACCTACTCAGCATCTCTTTTATTTCTTCTAGAATTGAACTGCTTTAATTAGGAGCAGAATTCAGTCCCTCTCAGCTGAGTCTCAGGTAATGGGGTCTTTTCTCAAATTTTGACAAGCTTTTTTCCCACTGCTTGCTTGAATGAAATAAAGGGAGGGATCTTCTCTGCATGTTCCTGCCTAATAGAGCGAGATGGGCTGCATTCACACACAGTCACTGCACTAGGCATTTCCTTCATATACCTCATTACGGGGACAAAATTCCCATGGCAGATGGTGTTTTCAACACTGTGATTTTTTTTACCTGTCTTGAGCAGTGACAGGCAACGCAGTTAAAACACCCAGTGCCTGGTTTGGTGTCTGCCAGCACCGCCTGCCCTGGTCCTGCTCTCAGGATATTGGGCAGATCCTGGTTGAAGACTGCAGAACTAAAATCCTTGACTGATGTCTCAGGATGCCTTTTGGCAAAGTCAGGGCAGTTACGAAGAGCTCACTACACATCAAGTGGGCAAAATTAAAGTTGTCAGGAGCCCTTTAAAGTCAGTAAATTCTGTGGGATATTGCCAGGGTTTGAAGACCAGATCTGCATTTGGCGGAGTTTCTCACTTGCCCTCTTCCTAAATGTCTTTTATATTTTCTTTTGTACTTGTCATTATCAACTTCCATATTTCTGCTATGATTCTCTGGGATTAAGGAGCTTAAAGTAATATTTCTGCTCTGCCTGATAACGGCTGTGCAGCCTCCCCAGATGGTAGTCAAATTGTCTTATAGATCAGAGAAGTTTTATTATTTCTGCAGGGTTTTCTTCCTTCACTTCTACATGCCAGCTCCAAAGATTCTGTATATTTACAGTTAATCATCAATGGCTTTAGTTAAAATAGTTTTAATGCCTCCAACGTATTCAAAAAAACCTGCTGATCCCTTTTTATCCTAATAGGACAGAAAATACTTTAAACCTTCAAAACCTGACCTTGCAAGTCATAAGACAATGCAACACCCAGCATGATCTAGCCCACAACTGGCTTCCATTAAAATAGAGAATCACAGTCACATCTTCATATACAGTAATGTGATGTTGTCTCCTACTAAAGTTTTTACTGGAGTGATTACAATTTTGAGCATGATTTGTGTGGACTGATAGGTTTTTTTTTCATCTTAGGGCCTTTGTTGTGCTCTCTTTACAGCAAATGGTATCTATTAGCTACTGTAAAATCCTGTTTCAACATCCTTTGTGGACTGTGTCCTGCCCAGTTTTTATAAAATACATATATACAAGGGGGCTTACTGCTGATGATAAAAGGTTAAATAGAATCATTAAAGTTGGAAAAGACCTCCAAGATTATCAAGTCCAACTGTCAAATCAAACACGTCTTACTGCTCTACCCATTACTGGTCATTAAATTCCACATTGCTTCATTTCTGTGCAGTAACAAGTAGTCAGGGTCTAGTAACCCCATGATGCTGTCTGCTTGGCTCCTCAGTCTTTAGAACAGTTCAGTGCTGAAGCCCTGATGGAGCTGTCAAAACAGCACACCTTCAGCTATGAAATGCATACAACAGAGCCTGCAGAGATACTCAAAACACAGCCTGGAAGTCAAGGATGACAACTTCTAGAGACTATCTATATTCAGACACCAGAACCTGGATTTCTCCTTAACTCTAGATATTTAACTGAGGCATTTTAATTATAAGTGTGGTCACACTATGCTTCTTTGTACTCATTACAGAAAGCCCAAGATCTGAATTATTCTCTGGAGGTGTCTTTTACTTCTACAATATTGCTTACTCTACAGGGAACCTAAAGTAACTCTCAGAATTGTCTGATAGGTGCCTAAAGTTTTGAGAGATGAATGTCAGCTATACAGAGGAGTGGTTGTGAGATTCATTGTGTGGGTAGAAGACATTTTCACATCCCCACTCTGCTCATTTAGACCAGGAAATTGATCACAAGCCCACCACCACCAGGACAAGCTCCCCAGCATGTCCTAGGGTGGTACATTCTCAAAATCTGCTTCTGGGGCTGCTTGCTTGTTTAACAGTGTGTTGGCTCAGAGGGAAGCCAGCCCTGCGGGTAACCTGGCGAGTAGAACATCTGATGGTACTATGCAGTAAAAGGATCTAATAGGTGATGGAAACCCAAGCCAAAAAAACATGGTCACATACCCAATTTTGGCTCTATGAAGAATTTACTGCTCTGAGCATCTCTCCATGCCTTATACACACAAGCACACCCCCGACATTACTGCCCTGTTATTTTGTGGTTTATAGCTGTTCACGCAATTGCTCTCTAACCCAGTTCACTCAAAACAATATAGGCTGGAAGAGACCTCTATGAATTAAAGTGTGTAAACTAACCTTGGCAATTTCAGATTATTTGGGCTGGGAAGCTGTTAGATAGCAGCTATGCCAGTAGGTGAATGGTAGCACCCCTGAAGACATAGAGGGGAAAGGCAAATGATGAGCTGGAAGTAGGATGGACAATCTCTCCACAAGTTAGCTACAGAAAGAAACAGCATCTTTCCCCACTGAAGTCCTGTTGATGGACTTGCCCTGCAGCTCCAGGTGTTTGAATGCCTGGCTTCAAAACAATATCCTTAAATTAATATGAATAAATACCCTCTATAAATACAGGTCTGTAAATGAGACGAAAAGTGTCAAAATCAGGAACATCTAAATGTTCAGTAACTATATCTAACTGTGACTAGGGAGTCCCTAGGGACTATAACGAGTCTATAAAACAAGTTAACACCTGCTCCTCACACTTTCCTTAATTAAAATTCAGTAGAGATGCAAGTCATTTTAATGAGTGATCTGTGGCTCCACAGGAGCCAGTCTGGAGTGGAGGCTGTCTCAACAACACCGCACAGTTTGTGCAAGGCAGTTACCGCACTTTGCATTGGGCACACTGTCTTCAGTGCTGCCCCGACCCTGGCAATCGGGTTTTTTTCTAGGGTCTGAGGGACAGAATATCAACCATATAGTCATTATTTTTCCCCCAGGTTCACAGTTTGGGCTGATACCCTCCAGAAAAAGTTGTGTTTTGACTGTGGGAAGGTCAATTCAGGTGCGCTGACCTGCCTGTAAGGTATCATTGCTCAAATGACAGAACCACCATCACAAAACTACGGAGTACGGTCCTGCAGCTACTGGGAGAGAGTCGGTACAGTTAGCACCCCCCAGGCAAAGTGAGTGAGGACTGTACACCGGCCAAGGCTAGCACTTGCACATCTAGCAAGACTTTTCTTGTCCTGAAGAGGTGCTTCCTGCTGTGACCTTACTTCAGTTTCTCCCATTTGGGAATGTAAGACCTAGCCTTGCTCTCTCCATCGTAATCAGGGCTCTGCCTTGTTCTGGGGCTTGGGGAAGCTGGGATGATCCTGCCCCTTTCCATTGTCCTGGCCACATATTTTCTGGGACATTTGTAAGTGAAAACACCACACCAACTATTTGTTGCCTGGTTCAAGGTTCTCACTGCCTCTGCTGAGCAAAGGCTTTCTACACAGAGTGTAGAAGATCCAGGTAAGGAAAACTGACAGGAACAAAAGTCGTTTGGCACATGTAAGTAATTTGACAGTAATTCAGCCACAGACAATTTGCTGAAGTGAAAGTTCAATTGTTAATGTCCAAGTGGCAGGTCACTTCAATATAAAATGAAAGAAAAATCAAGGCTTGATTTACAAGGGCTCTGGTAAAAATGTTAGGACACACCACCAGTAGATTTTTCCCTATATGTGTCTTGAAATCTTTCACCAAGTAATACTGAGGAGCCAAGCCTTATTTATATTTTTAGTTTCAGATGGAATATTTGGAGGTTTGTTCTCACCACACAACATGAATGGCAGTGCAATCTATACTTAATAGACAGAAATCTAAGGTCTAATCCTGGCTTGTTCATGCATGATACCTTATTACTTTTGAAGGAAAAGAAGTGCTCAGTATCTTTCCAGGTTATTGTTGACAGCTTTAGAGACAACTACTATGAAAGCATCTAAGCAAATGCCCTGTCATGGCCAAATTTTCTACTGCTATTAATGGACCTGTTTCCTGGATCCATAAACACTTTATAGCTATCTAGTCGAGAATGTAGATAATGCTGTTTGGTATTAATGTCTTGCAGGTAGTTCCAACATGTGGACCAGCTACCTGCGTCCTTTTCCTCATGTCTAGACTCCTTCATTCAACTGTTGACATTTTAATTTGAAAGGATCTCCCAAAAGGGCTTCCAGATGGCCAGAAAACAGCAAACCTCTGAAGCCCAAAGTTCTTTGGATTTGTTCATGCTTTACTTGGATGCACACATGCTGTGTATGAACATGACTGCATGCAAGCAATTCACGGGCTCTCCTGGCTCATCTTGATGAATCCTGAAAACAAACAATTCCTGATCTATTACAAAAGCATTCCCAGCCTTTTACTTTCCCTGCCTTTTACTGAATATTCCTTTGTAAAATCTTTCAGCCTTTCTGTTCCACTTCCATCATTTTGTCTTTGTTCTCATGGGATTCCATGCTTTCCATCTCCCCTTCCCTCTGCCTGTGAACAGACAGGTGATTGAGCTCATTTTTATGGTCTCCATACACCACCTTATCCTGCTGACTAGTGTTCAGTTCTCAGCTGGTGAAGCTGTGGCCTCCATCAGCTCTCTTTTGGTGGACAAGTGGTGAAGGTTTTGTGAGCAAGCCGGTGTGCCTGGGTGCAGCAGCCACTTTCATAAGGGTCACAGACTATCTTGCCAGGGAACAGAGGGGCAAGTTGCACAGCTGTTTCCTCAGAAGGTGTAGAGCCGACTTACAACAACCTCCACATCTCAGCAAGCCTCTGGACTCAGCACACCTCTCCTGATCTAAGACTCATTCTATTTACAACTGGGGTCCACTGCGTGACCAAAATCTGTTAGAAGCAAAAGCCGTGAGAAGATGAAAATCAAAGAAAGGTGGGAATGCATTTCAGTTTTCCATGTTCTCTTACAAAAGCCATCTCTTCCTTCATCTACCTTGTTTTGTTTGCTAGCACATGAATTTCATCAACTCTCTGTTTTCATAGAAATGCGTCCTGCCCACCCCTTTATCTGTATAGGGTGATGTATATGCCTGTATAGGTTAAATCACTTGGTGTATTTCCACAGCCACGTCCTCCTTTTCTATTGGTCCTAATACAGTGACAGCGTACTAAAGGAAGGAAAATTTTGTGTTCGTGAGGTGGAGACCCCTGATCTAAATAGGTGGAGTTGTATTCCTGTAGCATAGCAGATTCGGGATTTTGGTGAGTATATTGCACCAGCTCTCACACTCACACATGTGTAAGTGGTCTCAGGAGTCTTACTGTAAACCAGTCTTACCTTATAATACATCACCTCACATATAGCTTTAAGTGTCTTAAAACTTAGTTCTATAAAAAAGTCATTTCCATAGCTCCTGGCCACTTTCTGAAACTCACCGATTCTGCAGTTAGGGAGTACTTCTACATCTGATTTTTTTTTAAACCAGTTTGCTTGTTTTTGTAAGGCAGGTAAATTTAAAGTTAATATACAGACCCTCTATAGCCACAAATAATACAATGAAACTTTGTCCTCCAATATTGCTGCAGGGTTTTGATCCAGTAGACACTTACTGTTGAGTTTATATGACATAAATATGGTCTGATATAGTTTGATTCAGCAGACATTTATTTTTCTGTCTTATTTATACTGCACAGATAGTGCCATTTATTCCTTGAATGTAGTGACAGATACAAAATAGAGACCATATGGAATATTTGCAGTCTCTGGGTTTTTTTATAACCAGATCTGAGAATATGTTCCTCTCCATTTTGAATACATATGATTCACCAAACATTTTGTATTTAGGCTTCCCTTCTAACTATGCTGCGTTAGTTTTTGCCATTGCTGGTTCTATAATAGTACACATCATCTATACTGGTAAAGATAATGAAAATTATTTACTCTCTCTCCTCCAGATTCAGTTTATACTTTTGTTTTGGCCTTGTCAGTATGTTTTTACCTCTCAGTTTCTACATTTACCAGAAGAAGAACATCAATGGAGACATTATTGTTGGCACTGCTAACAACAGCATTTTCATTCTCAAATGTAAAAATAAAAATAATATATCAGTGCTTCAAAACCATGGTAATAGAAAATTTGTGACAGCTACAATAAACCAAAATATATTGAGTTCTTTTTCACATATTTTTGCACCTGAATCGCACACTTAAGCTTTCCCTACAATCATGAATCCATTAAATTGTGCTTCAAAACACAAGCCAAATATCACCAAGTCAGTCTGCAAATCTTTCCTATTGAATCGCCTATATTATTGGCCAGCATACGACGGTATTCTGGATAGCCCGAGGGTTAGACAGACAAGTGCACAGAGAGACTGGATTTGCATGTTACCAAGTCAACTTTCTGACAATAAAAATAGAAAGCCCCTATCACTTTCCTCCCGTTTGCTCCAAGAGATATTAAAGAAGTGTAACAAGCCTTGGAAAACACAAGATGAGATGAAGATAGCAACAATAATTTCCAGAAAACAGGCTCATTTTCCCTTCTTTTTTTGGTGCTGGACCAGGCCTGTTTTATATCATCATGATGTTTGCCCATGAATGAATGGACTGTCTTGGGACCCTGGCAGATAACATCCCCCAGGGTGCGGCTGACGAGGGTGTATGTTCCATTAAAACACAGATAATGGGATGTCTGACGCTGGAAATCAATTCTGAGTAGTCATATATAGCTTACACTCATTTCATTATCCAAACGTATTTCCTAATCACTTCTGTAGAAATACCCATAGATATAAAAACTTCAGCAGCAGTAAAGCAGCACCTGTTAGGCTCTCACACAGAGAAGTGCCGAGCACAGCTGAGGCAGAGTGGTGAGAGAGAGTAAATTCTACCACAACCGCTGAGGATACTTAGGAAATGAAATAGGTTAATATTTACACATATGAGAAATTAAAAGACTTGATGGTCCTGCCTGTTGTCTCTCACTACCTAAAAGGGTAGGAAAATTTCGAATCACAAGATAATTGAATTTTCTAAGCAATAATGAGAGTTGAAAGCATTTGCAGTGAGCATATTGAAACTATACAAATATGCTTAATTTCTAGACAGAATAAGTCATTAACTTGGTGTTGAGGCTGTAAATAAATTTTTCATTGAAGACAGAAACTTAATACTGTGTGTGCTGTTAAAAACAGATATTTATGGCACCTCAGCACTTAATTTTACAGCCATGTTTGTGAGCTCTTTTACGCTTCTTCTGGGGAATCTTTCACATACCGCAGGAACTGCAACCGGCAAGAGATCCCAGCCCTCCGGGCAGCAGCCGTGTGTCTCTGCAGGACAGGTGAGGAGAGGCAGGAGTGACAACTTGCCCGACTCCACTGTTGGGGTCAGGATTAGCCACCACACTTTGAAGGGACCGAGACTCTTCCTTCAGAGCTGCTGGTGTTTATGCAGTCCTAGCGTCACCCGGACCCTCCAGGGCAACATCAGACCACGTACCTCCCACTTGCCTCTCCCAGCAAAGACTGTCTGTTCTAGCTCCTGAACTGGACTGGGGTGGAGGGTGACTTGCCCTACTCTCTGGGATGAATCCCAAGGCACGTTTACTACCGTCCATGCTGTGCTAAGGGATACTCCCCTCTGCTCACATGAGTAGGGGAAATTGTAGATGCTCAAGCTCCACACTGACCCTATTTTCACTGGCAGTCACTGGACATTTTTGCAGCTGTTCAACCACTCAAACATCTCAAAAGACAAGAGTCAAAGTAAGTTTTCAAAAAAATAATTATTAGAACAATAAGAAACATCTCCAAACAACCTAAACTCTTTCCTTTTATCTCCACCAGCGTTCAGTTTCACATGATTTTGGTCTATGCTATTACAAGGTTGCTAAGATGTCAAACCCCAGCTACTTTGATAACTCACCAGTTTAGCAGAGAGTTCAATTAGTTGGGGACAGCCTAAACCCTGTAGGTTTTGGCATCTTGCCTGCGGCTACACACATTTAAAAGCACAACCACCCTGTCTCATGCAACAGTGTATAAATATCGCAGCTGCAGGGATGTAACACCGTAAGATTTCCAAAGCTGAAAGACTCTCTGTGACAACGGTGCTAAAAGTTTTAAGTGGGTTCAAATACTCCAGTGCCAGGCCCAGCCAAAAAAAACATGTTAGAAAGAGGGAAGGAGGGATCACTAAGGAGAGGAAGTAAGAAAGCGGCTCAGGAAACTGGTAACGTGTAACACTGGTTTTGTAAGATTTAGTAAGATTCAAGGGGGCATTAGGTGCTTATCAGTTAACCCAATCAAAAATTTTCTAAGTGTTATAAAACCTGATACTTCAAGGCAACCTGCAATCATTTGACACTAAAATGAACCTTTATGAAGGGACAGATTACCTTCTTACTAGGGAGTTTCTTGCACCTTTGTTTTTAACATCTGCTGTGCTCATTAGTGGTGAAAAGATATAATTTTACATGGGCCTTGGATTACTCAGGACGCAGCTGTACGATTTTTTATTTTTATTTTATGTTATTTTTATCAATCAAAAAAGTGCTGAGTAGGAATGGGGCAACACATGAAGTGAGGATTAGGGTGTCTAAAAGAAAAATGCTGAGGCAGAAAAGATTAAATTAATGCACTGAAACAGGTAAGATCACTGAAGTTGGGAGAAAGGGTGGATAATGAATTATTTGAATCCCATGCATGGGATTTTTAAAATGTTGTCATATAACTTGGAAGACTGTGAACTGGAAAAATTAGGCCTTTCATTCTTTCCTATCACCACATCGCAGGTAGCAGGTAGCTACAAGCATCCTGTGGCTGTCAACGCAACACCATTCCATGCCATTTCTTCCTGAGCTTCCTCCTTTTGAAAGTGGCCTTGTAGGTAAATTCACACATATGAAGCAAGTAGTCTGATGGCTGGACCAAGTGCTTTATGGATTAAGCACGCATCTGTACCTCAATGAATGAGAATATAATAAATTGAGTGCCAGCTTTATGTTATGGCAGCTACAGAGTAGGTGCTTCCATTTCTGTCAATATTCTTACTCAAAGGACAAGTAACTTGTTAGAAAATGAATTAGCAATGAAAAACTGAGCCTGTAATCATGGTTTTGATGATGATGTGCCATTTGATCCAGCAAATTAAATATCTTTCTGAATCTCAGTTCTCTTGTCACAGAATGGCAATAGTTCTGTACGTGTGAATCATGTCGCTATTATGAGATAGAGCAAAATTGTTGCTCTAAGAGAGTTGTGCGGAAAGTGTTAACACAGATTAGTAGCTGGGGCAGGAATATGAACTGAGTTGCGCTGCTTTTAGGGGAGCAGCTCCCCCTCCTTTCTTTACCTGTTGTATACTTAACATACAGCAACCTGCCTGGGAGCTGCTTCTGTGCACACAATGCATGTGCACGCACACACACGCACACATGCGCACGCACATGGAATATCTTACGCTGCTTATCTCAGGAACCTCTGTATAAAGCTTCCACATGCAGCAACAAAGCAGTGGTGTTACACCCTCAAGGGAGTCTGATTTAAAAACTAAATAAGGAAGACTTCCAGACTTTCCCTCTCCACTAAATTACTTGGGTTCTTCTACAAAACTGAGCTACTTTTTCTCACCAAACTCCATAATTACCTCCTAGAAGTCCTGCAACACCAGCCAGTCCACCAATCCTCCTCTCATCTCATACACTTTATGAACAAAACAAAAAATAAGAAGTTTAAATAACGCTGCTTTAAGTATGATGAAAAACATTAAGCAAATTTTATGTCAGTGAAAGATACCGGTTTTCATACTCAAACATCTCCTAGAGCATTTCCTGTCCTCCTCAAAACCACCACGGAAATTCATTGATGGCATAAAGGTGCACTGTTATCAAACACAATTTTACTAGTGATTTTAATTTTTAGTAGTAATTAGGCAGTGGGTGAAATCAGAATTTAAAAGGGTTTTTTTTTTCCACATCTTTCACACCCCCCTCAGTTACACTTTGAGGCATTACCAGCATTCCCTTGACACATTTTGCTTAATATTGGTATGCCAAATACATCTTTCTGGAGTAACTCTAGAAAATACCTACATTTAGACCGTCCATGTCAGGGAACAGCTTTTGCCAACAGCGCTTCAAAAGAAAGCAGTATCGACTTCCAGTATCCTCCAAAATATGAGCAGATATCAAGCGCTCGTGTAAATATCTGTAAGTCCAGGATGCTGCTTTCAGACTTGCGACCACAGGGAACATCAGACCCCAGAGTCAGCCTGAGTCCCCTCGTCCTCAGCCCTGACTTTCTGGCAGTGCATCACCCATAGATGTAGATTTCTAGGATTTCCAGATTGCTCAGTAATTCTTTTAGCAACTGACACTGGAGTTATGGGCTCCAGAAAATTTACTTGGGGGCTAAACTAGCTTTCTTCTGGATTTTTGGTAAGGAACAGAAGGGATTGTGAGACATCTGCTCTTTCCTTGCCTTCCACGTTCTACTTCTCCTTTTTTTACATATCCATGAACATAGAGAATGCAGTTCTGTATCCTGATTTGTGCAGCTGTTATAAAGATAATATTAAGGGGTAGCTTTAGAATCATTACACGTTTGTGAGGCCTGTTTGTGAGGTCTCCATCTGCCACCGTGCTGTTACTGGATGCACTTTAATTGCTGTCCCAGTCATTTATGAACTCAGCATGCCAGGTCTAAATTAGCAAAGAATGTCTGTACTTTCAGGCTATACAAATTAAAATGAAAAATAGCACTGAGAACAGCAATAATACTAAACCTTTGGACAAGAGGCAGATGGAGATCTCGGGGGACGGGAGAAGGGGCATCTCTTTTGCCCTCTAAATTTCCTTCTATCAGTCTGAGCTTATGGAGGGCCTGAGACTTGTCTGCTGAGATGCCAACTCATAGAGATGCTGCAGCGTAAGGGGGCACTGTACCAAGAGTGTAAGGACCCCTGCCCTGAAGTCTGGGGTCTCACTGCACATCTCTCCTCATGTCCTTTCTTGCTGAGGGTACGGTACTTTCACAGCCCCCACGGTGTGAGAGCTTTGCTCAGGCAACACTACTTTGCCCGGGAGCGGGATGCAAGCATGGGTTGCCTCCAGCCCTCTCCCCGCTGCCGGAGCAAGGTGGCTCACTTGTGAAGCAGCACTGTGAAGCCACGGAGGAAGGGAGTGGAAGCAGAGGAAAGAGGCATGGGATGGCTGGGCTGAGTCAGGCCTCCCAAGGCACAAGCCTGGCTTGCAGATGCTGCAGTATCATGCTATCAATTTCCAGTAACCCTGGCAGCATGCAGAGCTGTACATGGACAACTGCGATACCGCTGTGCTATCAGGGTATTGCCCCAGACCATGTGGCTGATAAGTGAGCACATAGCAATTCACAGCTGCTGACAGTGACCTTTACACTTACTTCAAGGCTCTGCTGCACATGAACTCTGAAAACAGCCTGGGTGCTTTTCTCAGAAGAGTTCATGGCAAACAACACATACAGACCTTGATGACCACACCTAATACTGCCGCGGGTCCAGTTTCTTCAATGCAGACTCAGCACATTCCCAGCTCCCGGGGCTGATGGGCATCACTGTGCAGTCAAGCACTGCGAGGGATTGCAAGCACATTTGTTGCATTAGAAGTGTAGAATTTGTGCTTGGTCACCAGACCTGATAAAGCCCATAGCTGAAGGGCTAATCTGATTTAGAGAAAATGGGAGATTTTTCTGTTTGGAAGGCACATTTATCTCTGCTCAGTTTTTCAAGATAAGGGGATAATGATCCTGTTGGTCAGTAGGGCCCATATGTATAGGTGGGATAATGCAGTCTACTGTGGTGTATTGATTTTTTCATATATCTGCTGGACATCAGAACTTCCAGGAGAGGGAAAATAATTTGAACCAATCTTTCAGAAGTAGTGACTTGTTTAAGAAAAGTTAAGAGTGTTTAACTTTGTATGTACCTGCATCTAGTAAATAAGATGGCAGGCCTTGATTATAGTGAGAGTACTAGCCACTAACTTTGTAAAGAGATAATTGGTCTATCTCTGAAGCATATTATCTGTCAAGTGATCTGCTTATTCACACAGATTCTGCAAAACTAAGTATTCTTCTCTATCTACCAGTGAATTAAAAAAAAAATCCATACCTGTAACTGATCTGTCAAGATCATATTAATCATCATTAAACAGTAAATCAGTAAATGTCCAGTCAGGAAATACTGCTCAGCTTAGACACATTTCCTTCTTTTTTTCTTTTACCAACAATGTATTGCCTTCTCTAAAACAGAAGAAATATGGAGATTTTAGTATGAATAGCCACAGATAGCTCCACCTTGTCCAGAGAAGGTAAGATAAGCGGTAAGTCAAATTTATCTTCCCTGATTCATGCTAAATTTTGACCACTGAAGCTTGGCAGTTGACCTTGGTTTGGATTCTGGTTCATTGTCTCTGCATCACACTCATGAGGTCAATGCTCTGCAGGCATAGAGGGTTCTGAAGCACCAGTGAATTAGAATTACAGAATTTAGAAATGTTTGGAAAATTTCAATACATTTTGGTAGATCAGCAGGGTACTTCCAAATATTGTGTCCCTTTGCAGGTTTGCAAAGTAATTTGGTTGCCCTTCCCTTCCTAGCAGCTAACCGACTTGCATGCACGCATATAGCTCTAGACTGTAGAGATACTCCTGTATAGGAATACTCCCATATGTGCTGCTTTTGCCCAGGGAGGAGAATATTGCTGGAGGGAGTAAAGAAGAGAGATGGTGCAAAAGGCAGAGGGATCTGAGAGACAGGAGAAGGGAAGAGGCTGGGGGACCTGGGGGGGGAACACCCAGAGAGGAGGTGCAGGGGCTGTGGGCAATGGGGGAGCGGTTGTAAGGGAAACAGATGGGAAAAGAGGCAGATGGGGGATTAGGACACAAATACATAGTAATCCAAACTTCTTTAAATCAGATGGTCATGGAAAAATGTGGTTTGCTTCCAGTCGCTGCTAGAGATTTGAGTCCCTTACAATTTATATTAATTCTGGTTTTAGTGTCAGCCCTCCAAGCTGCAACTGTTTCACTTTACAGGAGTGCATATGATCAAAGGGTTTTCCTAACTACTTAATGGTTATTGTAGGGGAAAAAAAAAAAAATAGTGGACAAAATAAGATCCCAGCATACAGGAACCCAGCACAGAGGTAATTTATTTATAGTATCATATATAAAATATGCTACAAATAGGATTGGAATTTTTGAAATCAGTATTTTTCTAATTTAAATCTTACACTGTTATCAGCATATAAGAATCTGCAGCTTCTAGAGAAAAATTCACCTATAAGAATTGAGGACCAAAAGCTCCATACTAATTAAACAAACAAACCAGCCAACCAACCAAACAACCCAACCAACAAACAAACCACAAAGAAGAACCCTGTTAAAAGAACTGGCAAGAAAAAATCGTTTCAGAGTGGATGATAAATGCATATAGCAGATCAAGAAGCACATAAGAAATGCACGGCTGCTAGACCAGGGGCTTTGAATTAACTGTAGTAGGTGGAACCAGGAAGCAGCAATGAGGATAAAATAAACCATGTGTCCTGGAATAATTAGATAAGTCTCTGACACAGCCCACACAGTTTTGGCTCGTTCAGGCCTGTTTCATGGTCAGTTCCCTGTGTTCCGATGTGGTCCTCCATCCATTTCCCTCGCTCCGGACTAAGTTCCTCAGCAACCGCAAGCAGATGCTCTCCAGACTACAATTCAGAACAGAGAAAACAAGCCGTATCGGAAGGTTTAAATAGCTCGTGGGGTCGCACGGCATCTGCCCAGAACGGGTGGTGCTTTGGAGACCCTTTAAGAACAGGCAAATGAGCATGAAGTAGGAAGGAGCCATAATTTTATAGATCTAAATGTACCACAGCCTGTGCTCTTAAAATACCTCAGCATATCCATGGGGAAAAAGACAGGGGGAACACCACATTTATGTGATTATTTCTGTACTTGTACTCCTAAAGATGTCCATCTGTCATTTGAGATGATTTATTGAGCTTCTCACTTAGAGCCACTGCCAGTCAAAAAAAAGCCTTTTTTGCTAATTTACAACGGTGTCAAATCAAAGCCTTTACAGAGCTGCCATTTTACCCAGATTATTTTTAGTGCAGGTGTTTCACTTACACAGAAGGAAGCAGCAATATATTGTGATCAAAGAGGACTTGAAAGTCCAGAGTGCCAACACCAGCTCTTTATCAGGTGCTAGCTGACTCATTGGCTTTTAATGTGTAAAATGAGTAACTAACAATTATTGAGGTAGTAGTTGATGAGAGTCTGTCACTGAAGTTAACAGGAGCGGACAAATGTTGTCCTAATGACTGCTGATGCCGACCCTGGAGCCAGTTAACGCTACTAAAGCATTAGGAAATTTGAATAAAACGTGCGGGGAATGTTACATTTTATTAACATCAGCATTTTGTGCCTTCTCTTCTTTCTGGGGATGAAATCAGCGCAGCCCTCCAGGTTCCCCTGCCCGCAGCCCCCTCCGGCGCGCCCGGCCCCCCGCCAGCACCCCTCGCAGGCGCTCCCAGCGCTTCAGACGCCAGAGGACAGGGGCAGCAGGGCAGAGGGGCCGGCGGGCAGCTCCCCCGTGCCGGCCGGGGCGCCGGGGCACCGCGGCGCGGAGAGGCGCGGAGAGGCGCGCAGCCCCCGCGCTCCCGGCCCGCCCCGGCCCGCCCCGGCCCCCGGGCGGCCAATGCGCGGCCGGGGGAGGCAGAGCCGGGGAAAACATCAAACCCAACTTTCTCACCTTGAAGGGAATCAAGCGCTCCCGATGCTTCCCCTCCTGCCGCCCTCCCCGCCGGCCCGTCCTCCCCGGGAGGGCTCTCCGACGGCCCGGGCTTCTCCCGCCGGCTGTCCCCTGCCCCCCGAGGAGGAGAGAGCCGAGTAGCGGGGCGCCACTGGCGACCGTTGCCCTGGGACCCCGCGGCCCCCCGGGGGGGCGGGCGGCGGGCAGCGGCGGGGCGGCAGGGCTCGATGCGGCGGCCATGGGGCGCGGGGCCCCCCTCGGACCGTGCCTGCTGCGGGCAGCGCTGCTGCTCGCCCTCTGCCCCGCCGCCGCCGGCACCTGGATGTGAGTAGGGGGGAAGGGAGGGAGGGGAGGCGGGCTGCGCGTTCCCCTGTGCCCGCCGGGGCCCGGCACTGACGGCGGGGCTGCTTCTGCAGGTGGCTGGGCATCGCCGCCGCCGGCGGGCCGGAGAAGCCGGGCTGCGCCAGCCCGCCGCTGAGCCGCCGGCAGCAGGACCTGTGCAAGCAGAAGCCGGAGCTGGTGCCCGCCATCCGGGAGGGAGCTCGCCTGGGCCTCCAGGAGTGCCGCAGCCAGTTCCGATACGAGCGCTGGGACTGCCGCCCGCCGCCGCTCGCCCGCCGCGGACCCGCCGCCCCCACCGGGGCCGCCGCCGCCTTCGGGCACCAGCTCGGCAGCGGTGAGTGTCCGCCCCGCCGGGGCCGCCGCCGCCTTCGGGCACCGGCTCGGCGGCGGTGAGTGGCCGCCCCGCCGGGGCCGCCGGCCCGCAGGTGCGCCCGCCGCCGCCCCGCCGGGGCAGGGAGGGGCGCGGGGCTCGCCCGGTTCCCCTCTCCCCGAGGGCTCCGGCGGGGCGGGCCGGGGAGCGGGCGTCCCGCCGGGCGGAGGAGTGCCGCCCTGGAGGGCGGGTACCGCAACCGCCCCGGGAGGCTGACACAGGTACACGAAATGCACCGAGCAGACAAAACCTGCCATTGTCTTTCCAAAATTATTGTTGCTTATTGTAATTTTTTGCTTAACGCGCCCGTGGATGACGGCGCCTTCAACTGGATCCACTTAACTGTTGTTGAAATGTTGTTATTCTTAGGCCGATGTTGGGTTTATCCCCTTATGTCATAATTGCTAAATGAGTGGGGCAATGTCACGTAATATTTTGAAAAAGTCACTTGATTGCAAGTAAAAATCTGCTCACAGCACCAAATGCCACGTAAGTTACTTTAAAGTGTATCATATGTGCTCAATTAGGTGGTATTGCTCAGCACGGCAAGACCAAAGCTGCTTTCGTTACATGAACTAATAATAGAATTGCTGAAATTTACACTGAAATAGGGACATCTTGTTTGTGTCAAATAGCAGTATCAAAGGTCTTGATCCTGCAAGTTTCTTTTGAGAGCTCAATGCTTTCGGTGTAGCCATTGATGTGAACTTAAGTATTGTAGTATTTCATTTTGTGGTTGTGCAGTCTTCACTTTATCCTACAATACACCAGTGAAAAAAACCCAAATATTAATCATGAAAATGTAAAATGAGTGATAAAAAATGATGCGTATTCCAAAAAGGAAATAGAAATAAAAAACCAGGGAGCAGTTTACCCTACTATATATAGCCATATGCATTGTATGTTAGTCCTTCTGTCCAATGGGAAGGACTCTTCCTACAGATGCATAAATGAGTAACACCGCTAACCCACAAGGGTTCACTAGCATGTCCTGCGGAAACGTTTTATGATGGTACCAGCACCACAGACTAATACCAACAGGAGACACAAGCAGGAACTTCCCTGCCCATGAGCAGGAGCTCGGGAGACTGGAAATAACAAGTTGTTTTTACAACAGTGAAAAGTCATACAGTGACATTTTAGCTGCAGTTAATGGCCAGGCATTGATTTTTGGTTTGCTGAGAGAGCATACCTTGCTTGACATGGTTTAAAGATCTGTGACACATTATGCCAGAAGTCTTGGAGAGTGGGACTGGCTTAAGAGGCCCAGGCAGGTCCCTCCATGATTCTTCTAAGGTATAATAGGAACAGTTAAAGGCTTTTTATACTGCTGTCTTTCCCATGGCCAGCTTATTCTAAGAAAAGCACACGGCCTAAATATTCTTGTGCCATCCTGATTTCTGCCTAGTTTAAGATTCTTGGGGCTGTTTGCAACCTTGTGAGTTAGAACAGCCTCAATGTTGACTAAATTTAGCATGAGGTAAGTTCTGGCCCTATACCAAAGTAACCCAGGATCGTGACAGCTTCAGGTTCCTCCTCTGAGATCTGAACTAACCTTTTCTTCTTCTTCAAATCAATATGAACAGTGAAAAGCTGAGTGAAGAGTAAAGGGTTTGGGGTGTGGTTTGTTTGGGTTTTCATTTATTTATTTACTTATTCAAACTTAATTGGCTTGAAAGTTTCTAGGGCAAATAAAGTCCCAACCAGATTTAGAAAGGATTTACCAAAAATCGCATGGTACAAGCAGCCAGAAACTGTACCGTTAATAGCATAGTCAAGAGGCCCTGAAGTCTTTTTTGGATGTGAACATCCACTGCTTTAAACAAGTTAACTCTACAGACCAAGCCGTGATGACTTTAAACTTGTAACTGTTCGCTTTTAATAATAGTCTGGCTTGTAAAATCGCTTTCTACAGCTCCGCCAGGAAGGTAATCAGAGGGAGTTATGAAGTGACATATTCGTGCCTTGCTTTGTAGGCACAAAGGAGACCGCCTTCATATACGCAGTGACCTCAGCGGGCCTCGTGCATTCGGTGACGCGATCGTGCAGCGCAGGAAACATGACCGAGTGCTCCTGCGACACGAACCTGCGCCACGGTGGCTCGGCCAGCGAGGGCTGGCACTGGGGCGGCTGCTCCGATGATATCCACTACGGAATGTCCTTCAGCAGAAAGTTCCTCGATGTGCCCATTAAGAACTTAACGGGCAAAAGCGGGAGCGGACTGGCGGCGATGAACCTGCACAACAACGAGGCTGGGAGGCAGGTACGTGTCACCGTTCGGAAATGGCAGCAATTGTTGTTTGGATTCATTGGCAAAATGGCATCAACGAAATGAGTCCTGTCCTCGACTGCAGGTACAAATGGGGCCAATGGCAAGAACCGCACTAATGCTGCCAAAGCAAATGGGTACAAAGCCAGAATCAGAGCTGGTTTTAACTAATTAAGTAACTGAACTTCACAGGTTAAAATTAAATCACAAAATAAGAATTAGATCTGAAGTGCTAATCAGAGTACTCTCAAACGGATATTTGATACTCTGTTGCAAACTTGAAATAGCCTTGTTATCAGCATAATATGTTAGGAGTTATTTCTTTTATTATCATGACCGGTATTTTTAATTCTCTCTAACACTGAACGAGCAGGCAGACTGGACACTGTGACCCACCCACAGTCTGGGGTCTGCACGTGGGAGCAGAAGTCTAGAATCGAGAGGAAATTGAGAGTTAACCTGTTCTTTTAAAAGACAGGATGGAAATCGCACCTCTATTTTAAAGTAGTTCACTGGTTAGGGTGTTCGTCAGAGAAGTGAGAGGATACTGGATAGCGCTTCTTCACCCCAAAGGACTTCAAACCCACAGTGGCAGAGGAAATGTGTGTGTTGGGGGGTTGTGACATTGGGTTCTCCTTTCCTGTTCTTCAGAGGAGGATAAACAGAGACAGAAACAGCCAACATAGAGATGCGAGTCTCTAATCTAGTGGTTGGGGCTTACACCTGGAATGGCAGAGACTTGGATTCTGGTTCCTGCTTTAAAATTAGTTTCTCTGCTTTACCTTGGAGTTTTTAACTTCGTAAGTGTTTAATGGCTCTCCCTGGCCCCATAATACTTTAAATCTGTTCTGTGCCGTGACACAGCTATAACTGAAGAAAAGAAATGGAGACCCTCTGGTTTTGACTATGCATATTGATGGACTCAGTAATTTCCTGTAACCAGAAGCAGCATCAGTGGGTTTTACCGAAAACAACTTTCCTATCAGCCACAGACAGGGAATAGCCATAGTAAGCCATCATAAAAGCCATGGTGGTACCACTGCACACTGTTTTAATTTAAACCAATTTTTACAGTTTACAAGGTAATATATTTTATTTTATTTAATTAAGTTATATAGTTGGAAAATCAGAAAATCTTTCAGGGACATAGGCCCTTTTCAGGACTGAAGCAGAAGAAGCAAACTTTAAAACTAAGTAGATGCTGAGAACAGTTACTGTGAGTTTGATTAGCTGCCAGTCAGCTAAATCATCTCCAAGGAAAGGTGGTTGGTATTGTGTGGTAGGGGGTGTTAATATGAGGAACAGAAGATTAAGTGATTATTTCCTTAGGGAAAGAGCAAAGGGTCATTTATCATGTTTGGAGAAAGAGATAGTTAGGGGAAGAGATAATAATCTCCATAAAAATGTGTCTCAATTTCATGACTTTTAATATACAGTACAGACATTAATTTTTATTTTAATACTCATGTTTGTCATTAGACAGTGTCATTTTCATGGACTAGGGTGAATGTCAAAGTGTAGGGAAGAAGAGTGAAAGGCTCCAGAAGAACTTCAAAGAGAAACAGAGATGCGATTTCTGTGTTTAGGTAGCAGAGACAGAGGTGTCTCTGATACCCTGTTCTCTTGTCTGCCTCTAGCTCTGTGCTAGCAGCAGCAGCGGTTTGCTGTCCTTTTGTCTTCAATGACAGTGTTCGCTTATGGTCTTCCAACACCATCCTTGATGCTTATCACTCACTCCTGCAGGTGTGCCAGTACATCTGTCTGCGGTCTTGCCCTGGGAGCTATACCAAGGAACCATTCAGCTTTAAAACCACACATATACACAAACACACACACAGAGAACCTAGAAGATAAACTTCTTTAAATATGGATCGGTTCCCTGATTTCCTCTGTAGTGCTCACACAGGCAGTTGGGCCACCTGCGTCACAGGGACAGGACTGAACGGCAAAGGGGAAGAGTGCATTCAGCTGAAGATACTGTATTTTCAAACAGTGAGCTAAAGCTACACAGGGTTGGAGGATGTGGTTAAACAAGTCTTCATTTTCCATGGACAGGATTTCTGACAGGGTCTGAGTTATCTTAGATGCTGGTTATATGCATGAAAATATAATTGATTCTGAGTCCACATCTTTAATGTCATGCAACTGTAGTATCTTCTATTGCAATTCTTGTTGAGTGATATCTCTTACTATACATGACTTCATGAAAGCAGAGTTTTAGGTTAGGCCGTCAGTCTCCAGGAATGTGGTGGAATCCAGCCCAAAAGGATCCGTCAGGTCTAAGCACCTTTCAGGATTTCAGGCTTTCCACAATGCTGAGCTCTACCAACAAGGGTCTCAAAGTGTGCTGTCACAGGCCCATTTGGTGCACGCGATACATATACTCATTCCTTTTCAAGACACTTCACTGTGGTGGTTTTTTAAAAAAAAAAAAAAAAACATCGACTGCAAGCCTGAAAGGCCAGAAGGTCCTTATTTTGCTGATTTTGTATCAATGGTGTATTTGTTGCTCATTATCTTGGAAGAAAATATGCAGAGTATTTAGTCGGCTTCCATGCAGAAATATTTTGTAACTTAACAGAAAACTGTAGGATAAGGCAAATATTTTGACCACCGCCCCAGTGAAAGAGAATGTTTATTGTTGGTACTTGGGATTTCTAGCAGCAATATCAGCTGAAGTAAAGTCTAGCAGAACTCTCAATTTTTGTAGCTTCAAAATCCTTAACTAGGAGATGTTGGAAAATGTTGACCTTCATTTTTTGGGGCTTACAAGGAGGATGTTTCGCAATATATTTTCATGCCTTATGACCTTTTGTAATAAATACTATCATGTTTCTGGTTCTGTGTCTTGCAAGAACAGTCTTCCAGGGACAATACTTCTGTGTTTGTTTGGAGTTACAAATGGAACTGATAAGTACAGAATTCTCGTGTTCCCTTCCCATTTCTGTGCAAAATGCTATTTTACATTTCTACATCTCATAGTTAAATCCAAGATATTTCAATTTTAAAACAGTAAGGATCCTTTGGCTGAGTTGTCCACTGTTTAAGATATTGACCTGAACCTCAGAAGCTTCAGTTTCATTCTGCCACAAGATAAATGTTCATCATCTTTTAGCATTGCAATGTTCAGTATACCTAGATGGGCATATGTGAGTTTGGTACCTCTGCTCCTTAAATTAAAGGATAAGGGGAGTCATGCAGTATGGGTTGAGTATCATTTTAGTAATATTCTTTCACTGACAGAAGAATTTCTGCTCAGTTCTGCACTTGTGGAAATTTATTTGATCTGCAGGCCTTGTGTTCTCTCACTGAAATAGGTTGGCACATCAGAGAGTTTATTTTTGCAGATACTTGAGGGTTGGTTACAGACCCACCAACAGTCTGCAACTGTTCTTAAGTGCTGTACCTCCAGTGGGATGTGTGGTTGTCTTCATGAATAGTCCTGCTCTCTTCTTCCAGTGGCTTAAATTAGGCTCTCTGATTACGGGCATCGGTTCCCATTGCAAAACAAGTACTGGCAGCCCGTCTCACAGTTGAGAACAGTGGCTGCAAACAGACAGCTTAGCTTGGAGTTATTAAGCATTAATTGGCATTAAGAGGTATACAAACTCTGATTCTGCTGACGCTTTCCTTAGTTGCAGACCAGTCTCTGCTTTCTACCCATCTGCCTGTGCTAGCCGCACATTCCCACCCCATGCCACTCCCTCTGTTAATTGCATTGGATCAGTGAAAGGAAGTCAGTTTAAAAATGGTCTTTTTTCAGGTTAATTTTTAACACAAATCAGTGTTCAGCACCGTATCTAGTTCATCACTTAACCCTGTGCTCTTGCGCTAGTACCACCAGGGCTGAGGGCAACGAGTGGCAATAGGGGCAAGAGGAACAGCTCAGGTAGATTCAGCTCAGTTCCACACTGATCATGTCCCACCAGAAGGTTGCCTCGGCTCCACAGGCGCCCGTTTAGTTTTGTTTGCAAGGAAACAGCAAGAAAAGATTCCTAGTCCCGAAGTTTTGCCAAGTGTTCAGCTATGGAAGTCTGTTCATTAAAGTTCATGAGGTGGTCTGAAATCCAGCGGCATGTTTTGTGATCCGCCAAAGCAAGATGTCAGCTCGCTGTGCTGGCAGTAGAGGCAACCCAAAGTACGTTGGAGTCCAACCAGAAAACTTGCCCATCGGAGCAGCTGGGGGTCATGCACAATTGCAATGACACCATAAATCATTCTATAACAGATTGTATCAAAGCTTCATGTGAGAATCCTGAGCAACACAATACAAAACCACAAATGTCTGTAACTGCTATGGATGTTCTCAGTGCTTTCACACTCAACCACATTTGTAGTTCCTGCATTGATCTGATTTTTCCATACACTGCTAATATATGCTACATTTTTACATTTTCCTATCAGCCTGAGACTCCAACATCAGTTTCTGCTGTTTAGAAACTCTGTCTCCCTTTACTTTTCATTAATTTATCCTCAGAGAGAGACTCTATGTGTCCTCTGCTGGGCTACTTGCCCGTGTGGAAGTAACTTGCCCTCAGCACACAGCAGACATGTCCAGCACTTCCCCAGACAATTTCTGTATCCTTCTGACACGTACAGATTTTACTATGCCTGATTCTAGCAGACTTGGAAGTAGACTTCTTTCCTCAAGCCAAATCGTATAGTTTCCCCCTGTTGTTTCTTCCCTAATTAGCACCCTGGCATACTGCAGAGAAAGCAAGGATTACATCTGCAACCTTATAAATCTTATAGCACAATGTGGTTTCAAACTACTTTGAGATTCTACTTACTTGCCGTGATAAAAATGACTAATCATTAGAAATCGGAAAATATTATTAAATCACTTCTGTTTGGAATTGTGTGTAAATACTGTCTTTCTCTTTCCATTGACATTTTATTAGGTTATCTGTATTCTAACAAAGACTTTCTATCCTTGGATCTCAAATTCTCATCTGCCTCAATCACCGTTACATCTTAATGATGCATATTCTGACTACCCAGTGATTTCCTTATCGATAGATTCTAGAGACACAAGCACAAGGCCACATCTGTCTATTAAACAGAAACTAGCCTGCGAAGGAGAGAAGATAAGTATCTACAAGAATTACTGCCTGTTGATCTGCCACTGAAAGAGCCTCTGTGTGCTCTGGGGTGTGGGTCTGCTTGTTGCAGTATTCTTATTTCTTCCAGGATAGGGAAAAATCTCCAATTCCCAAAGCAATCCACAGCACCTGGAAATATCTCTTGCATTGGTGCATCACTTCACCAGGTTTAGTTTGCAAAGGCTAATGGCTGTTCTAGGTCAGAGCATACACCTGCTCTTTCTTGCTAATGGTTCTTTGAATGCCTTGCTTATTTGGCTTCTGTAGTAACCTCTACCAACAAATAGGTCCTGTTCATTAATCAGAGATGTGACTCCAAGCAAATACTTCGGTCATGTGTATTTTTAATAATGTTTGTAGAGTTATATTCAAATATCAGCTCAGGCTTGTGTCAATATCTTTGGGGCAGAATGTGCCAGGAGGCCTCAGCTTCCTCTGAAATCAATGGATTTAACCACACTGGACTCAGTGACCACATTTATCATGGTGAAAAGTCCCAGTTTAACACACAGGGTAGAAACGGGTCATTTTATCTACTCCATGCCTTGACTAGCTCTGAAACTTTGAGGACAGCGTTCGTGCTGCCTGAGCTACAAATAAGCAGTCTGGGACCTGAGTTTATTTCTAGTCTTGCATAGGGCCAGTAGGGCTCGGCCGGATTTCAGGGCTCTGGTCTCACTGCAGAATCAGGGCTTAAGAACAGGCACAAATGAAACTACTTTCTAAGGAAAAAACAGATGAGGGTGTTTGATAGATTTGTGTTCTGTTTTTTCTTTCCTAAGACAGTTTGAAGAAGGCTAAGATTGACAGTGATAAATATTTGTGGGGGCTGTGGGGTCAGTGAAGGTTTAGGGTGAATTTTAATAAACAGCATGAAGTTGGCTTTTTCTTTTTGTCTTCCCCACTTTGTGGAAAATATTGGTTCCTCCACAGAATAATAATTTGAATCTGTATTGGCCTTGCTCCATGAGAAGTTTAAAGAGAAACTTACTATGAATTCACTTAAAATTCACTCTTTCTGTTACTTTTCCCAATTGCCTTTATTGGGGAAATTAAATATGAGGGAAAAGTTTAGTAAAATGGAAGACACTAGTATGGGCTTTCCACACCATTAACCAATGGCTCATATGAGTCTACAGAATGGCTCCAGAGAGTATGTTAATGGAAAGGTAAAACAAAAAAAACCCCAAAATTATGATACCTTGTCCTTTTGCTGTATCTGTGCATGCGATGATTTTTCTGTGCACTTTTCCAGACTATAATGTGAGATGTGTCACAAGACTCATTGTATAATTTTATAATATAACTATTAGATATTCTAGAAGGAAGTATTATATTTGTTGTTTGCTGACTATTTGAACTGCAGTCTCAGCTAAAGTTACTGATTGTTTACAGATTCCAGTTCTTTGAGGCTTGGTCTCGTATAAATGGAGCCAAAATTCTTGAGCGTTGCAAAAGCTTAATGCAGGCTGCAGATTCCCATTGTTGGTCAGTTATTGTTCAGCCCAGTGTTTGCATCTGCATGGGTGTGGAAAAGTAGCCCACCTAAAGGTATTTTAATGTTGGTAATAACTGTGGAAATTTTGCTAAAACATTAAAAGTTATAAAATAATGTGAGTGCAACTATCAGATTGTGTTAAATAGGACTATTGTGCAACCTGGAACACTAGAAACCCATGACATTACTAATATGCCTAAATTACAAGAACAGGGCTTGATCCTGGTAGTGGGAAGCACTGAGATTTGCTCCAGAATACTGGAGTTGAACATGCCTCTGCTGAGCACAGTGGCTCATTTGCTAGATTTCCCGTGGAGCTCAGAGATGTGGGCATCCTCCTGCTCTTCCAACACAGGTCTGCCCCAAGGCGCCTCCAGGCTGTGCACTGCGCTGCTTCCAATGCTGAGCCATGCTGGTCACACAGACACTGTTGTCCGACCTCAAGACATTCCCGTGGCCTTAGTTACAGACTGTTGTGAAAGTTTAATGATCTTGATGGTAGCTGCAAGGGACCCTTAAAAGATGGCACAGACCTGCCCAGTAAATGTCTTCCGACGTAGGAATGGTGCCATCACCTGCCCTGTCCTTGCTTCCCCTCCTACTATTGCCCACGAGGGCCATTTGCATTCCAGCGGTAGGAGAAGTGACACAGGATGTGTGATTTCAGGTATTTAGGATCCTACAGAATGAAAAGCCATCCAGAAATACAAGCTTTCATTATTGTGATTTGATATTGCTACATTATCACCATTGCAAAATGCAAATGCAGAGCACTTCTCAAGATCAGGCTTCCCACAGCGGGAGTCCGGAGTTGGAAACCTGATTCCTAGCATGTATCGTCCTGTGCTCTGGCTTCCCCATCACTGAAATTGCAATGGCAGCTGTAATATTAAATATATTGAGACCTCTGTATTACTGATGTCGGGCAGTATTCCTAAGGAATGAAAGACTGCGTCCAAATGTTGTTCTCCATTTGCTTCCAGGCTGTAGCAAAGCTGATGTCAGTGGATTGCCGTTGTCACGGTGTTTCTGGATCCTGTGCTGTGAAAACTTGTTGGAAAACAATGTCCTCCTTTGAAAAGATTGGCCGTTTTTTAAAGGAAAAGTATGAAAACAGCATACAGATATCAGACAGACTGAAAAAAACGCTACGCAGGAAAGAGAAAAGCCAGCGAAAAATACCAATTGGGAAAGAAGACCTGCTGTATGTGAACAAATCGCCCAATTACTGTGTCGAAGACCAAAAATTGGGGATCCCTGGGACTCAGGGAAGGGAATGTAACCGCACCTCAGAGGGACCCGATGGCTGCAACCTCCTCTGCTGTGGGCGTGGGTACAACACCCACGTTGTCAGGCATGTGGAAAGGTGTGAATGCAAGTTTGTCTGGTGCTGCTACGTGCGCTGCCGGAGGTGCGAGACCATGACCGACGTGCACACCTGCAAATAAGATGAAGTACAGAAAACATGGCCAAGCCATCCCGCACTGTTTGGTACACACAAAAACGCAGTGATTACTCTTACCATGTGGGATTGCAGGGGGATCAGCCTCAGGGGGAATGGGTATTGCCAACAACAGGTAGTCCAACATTTGGCGTATGAAAAAGCAACTGAGTGAACAGCAGCCTGTACACAGGGACAGCTAAAACAACAAAAAAAAGGACTCCTAATGACACATTTGAACATGTAACTCCATGAGCAGGGACAGATACTGAACTTTCCAAGTCTTTAATAGATACAACATCCTGAAGATCCCTGTGGTCAGTAGGTATCTTGGAGAAAACTCAAGATCTTGTTAGCCAGAGACTGAAGAGTTAAGAGGGCGTGTAAGAGAAAGCTATCTTCTGCATAACATGTGTGACCACAGAGAGCTGGGCACTGCCTGGGTGGAAGAGAAGAGTCCATTGGCGTGGAGCAAGCTGTGTCCAGAATAGAGGGGCTGGAGCACAGCTTGATGAATGTGAATGGTGTACCAAATAGTAACATCAGGATTTTTTTATAGGTTGTCTTTCAAACACACAAAGGACAGTTCTGAGGAGGGGCAGACATACAGTTTGGTGTTTGAAGGAAATAAAATCGTTTGGAGGCATATCGTCAGTATCTGAACACACAATTTGTGAATCAGCCATTCATCACCCCACTATTAGACTGTATTCAATAACCTGCCAAGTTCAACCATCTTGCTGGTGGTTCACCATCATTTTCACAATTAACGATACGAGATTCAGCCCAAAGATATCTGCCATAAACCAAAAACATTGCTTTCTCTTTAGAAGCAGCAGCTAGAGCTTTTCATTAGGTTGCATCCTAAGTAAGTTCAGTGCGTAATTTATGGGTCAGCTCACACCACTAAAATATTTAAACTGTTATTGATAACATTTTCTCCCCCTCCATATGTTGGCTCAATTTTATTTTACATCTGTGAAAGGTTGTTTATTTTTCCGCAATGATTTAATGTCTGGCTTAAAAAAGCATCATGTGAAAGGGTTTCTGTTGTTTAAATGTGCAAAGACCTATTTTTGATAAGACAAGAAAGTTTATATTTTGTAAATATTTAAATTATGCAAGTTATCTAAAAGGTTTCCAAAACTAATGTGATAAGATTACAGCCTTTGACATATGTTGTTTAGATATTTGTTACTATTGTAGTAGCCTTTAATTGATTTTTATTTGCATGTGCAGGGGGAAATTAGTCAGAGAATTACATAAATGTTCTTTTTTTTTTTACCATCAGGGTGGTTATAATTATTGCAGTTAATACCCAATGATGAGAAACACTATGATTTCCGAAATGATCAGTTAATTAATATTCTGTACACTTTTTATATTCTTTTAAATCCATTTTGCAAACAGTGAAATCCTGGCTCAAGCGGTAACTCCCACTGATGTCAAGGGGACTTGCAAGGGTTTGCAATCCCTTAACTTTTTCCACATTAATGGTTAGTTTTTAGAAAAAAAATCTTCTTAGACGTTTGGTTGAGGCTTTCAAAGTTACTTTGAGGAATTCATTTCCCAGCTGTCAATTATTTTCCCATGAAAGATGGTGACCAGATTCCCTGTCACTCTTTATTGGATGGGTAGGTCAGGAAGAAGTAAACAAAATCTTCTGTGTTGTGGTACTTCATTGCCTCATGTGGAGCATCTTAGGAACATCAGTTCAGCAACCAAGTGGTCCTTTATCTGCTGGTTCTTTTTGGACCTTCCCTCCACATTTAGCCAGTCTGTCTCCATTGATCTAGCCAGATAATTATCCTGAGGCCACAAAATCTGCTGTTTATGGGAAGGGTGCTCAACATACCTGTCACTGTCACAGAAAGATTCAATCCCTTCCCTGGGAAAACTTGGATGGGGAGGACACATCCTGGTGGAAAACCCCGAAAAGAGACTTGTGAGCCCCAGCTTGTTGCCATCTTCCAGCAATGAAGGTAAACCCACAGGCTCCACAGGCCGTGCCACAGCACCTATTGGTAGCATGGATGGGACATGCTACTGATCACTGTTGATATGAAGGTGTTGTAGAGACCACCTCTCTCTCTTTCTGAATCTGCCCTACGTCAAGCTGCTGGCAGAGGTAAGTGCCTCGGTGCTCTACATGAGACTGCTTCTAGCGGTACCTCCACTGAATTCAGTGTTGAGGTCATCACCGTTTTGTTGTATGGGGCTCCAGCAGGAACCAGCCACTCAGAGTTCAGCGTGGAGACAAAGATTGTCTCTTGAAGCAGCCCCAGGCTGTGTCTCAAAACTACCTTACCTTTCACTGGACCTAAAGGTTCTTCCACGCCTGAGCCATAAAGGAAGGAAAATCACCAATTTACTTCTCAGTATACCTTAACTTCTGACGGGGTAGGAAGTGGGGAGTAAACGGTCCTGGACTCCTGGGCCTAAGGTCAGCTTCAGGGATTTGCCCAGGAGAAAAAATCTCGGTAGGCTGTTTCTGTGGGTTTGAAGGGGAAGGGCACTCTCATCAGCATTGCATGGAGACTGGGGGCAGTCATGATGCAGCCAATGCAGTCAGGGTGTCTCTTGCCTGCTTGGCTAGCCAGTATTTGACACTGTGTTATTTTTCAGAGATCATCTAGTACCAAAAAGAATATCTTTTTATTCTTAAATGTTGTTAATAAAAGATTTTTTTTCCCTGGTTTTGTGGAGGGGAGGAGTTTATTTTTTCAAAGACTGACAAAAGACAATGAAGGCAATTGGCAACGCACATGGTTTATGAAAGCTACAGTGGCTGAGCAAACAAGGTCATGGGTTTGAAGCTCCATTGGCAGCAGCAGGACACATCTTGCCTCTGATAACCTGAAGAGAGCTATTTCATGGGAGGTGGCATTACCCTTTCTGCACCAAGGGCGGATCACTGGTGAGAGCAAGTGCATGCGGTCTGAGGGGCTGCTGCTCCCCCCTCCTGCTGCACTAACGTCGGGGCCTTGGAGGGGGAAGCAGAAGCAAAGCTGAGTGCATTGGGGAGGCGGGAGCATGAGCCCCTCTACCTATCACAGCTGAAATTGTTGTTTAAGTTAACCTCCATTGTAATTTATCTAAGTTACAGCCATAAAACTGGTTCTGGATGGGCAGCATTCTGGATGGGATCAGGATATGAACATTGTTTTGCAGTAGCATCAGAAGTAAGGAAATTAGCTGACATCTATTGCAGTATTTATTCCACAAAACTGCCTTTACTTCTTCCACACTCTGGAAAAGCTCTCCTTGGGTGAGAGTGAGAGGAAGAACCATCTGTAAGACAGCATGCCTCCACTTTCAAAGAGGAACTTATGACGTGGTTCAGCTACTTTTGTGGGCATACGGCACTGGGATGAATCTCATTCACTCAGTTTAATAGGGTGGAGGTTTTTTCCCAGTGCTGGGACTGGAGAATCAAGGTTGTTGACTTTGAACACGTAGCCTTATAATACTCTTGTATAGCTTTGCAATAATACGTCCTTTCTCTTTGAAAGTAGCTACGTGCGTGCTTATCTGAGCAAGCAAGATTAGAAGAAAAAAATGGAAAGAAATTCACAGTTTGAGTGGGGGAAAGGTCTTAATCCTGTTTCCTCACACTGCCTTTTTGTGCATGGAGCAGCAGTTTGTGAAAAGTAGCAAACCTATGAAAAATGCCACAAGTTTACTTTTTGAAGAAAGGATAATTGTAACCTCTTCTGAAAGTGAAAATGATATATGTTATTTTGAAAACAGAAATACATGTGCACTGGCTACATATTTTAAGAGCCGAGTTGTGCTGTTGACTGAAGTGCTGACATATCAGAGGAGTTACTGCAAGAATACAGCTGGTCAGTCTGTCGACATGCCAGCCTGTGCATGCAGCAGCAACTGAAGAACACCATCTTGTCCTTGCCTGTAGGAGATCCCTTGTCAAAGATGTGTAGTACATGGAGATTGTCTCCACTGCTATCAGAATGCCTCTGTGCTGGGCAGCACTTTTCAGTGAATGACAAGTATGTGAAATGTATGTGTAAAGTAAACAGCAACAATTAGCATTGGTCATTCAGAGGAAATGCTGTTAAAAGGACATCCACTTTGGCTGAGGCTTCTGACGGAGCCGAGATGACTGATTTCATTGAAGGTAGAGGTTTTACAAGATAGCAAACTTGACTTTAGGGTGGTTCTTCATAGATCAAAACTGTCATGGCTAGGTCTTGTAAAGTGTGGAACTCATACCAACTCACTCTGCTGGCTAAAGTTTATTAAAAACATGTAAAAGGATCAACCCACTGTGACAGACTTCACGCCGAATGAGGCACTGTTTGTCTGAGCCCTCTAACTTATGGTAGATATCACACAGGGTGGAATATCAGGAAGTATCAGAGTGGAATAAATGTTATTATTTGTTCTAGATAACCTGCCAAAAATATTAAATGTGAATCCTTTCCTGACTGTATCCCGCTTGTCCTGCCAGGTGATCTGGAGTGCCCAGATGCAGTAGCAGTAGTAACAGTGAATGCAGTATCATGACTTTATTTTTCATTTCTTGTAAGGATTTGCAATAGCAATTTTTAGAATTTTACACACTTTCACAATTTTTACTGGTCATGAATCGGCACAAGCAGGCAATAGCTAACAGTACCTAACTGAGAAACAGGGCTCCACACCCATATGTCCAATCAGCATCACTAAGGAGGATAGTAGTCGTAACACTCTGACTATAAATGGGAAACTGTGGAGAAATTACATGCTCAAAGTCACTTGAAAAAGCAGTGGCAGACCTAGGTTTAAAAAAAAAAAAAAAAAAGGAATAGGCAGGTCTCTCGGTCATCAGCCTAATGCTTTGGCTACCTGGTCACTGCATTTGTTTCTCAGCCCACATAGTTTGAAAACTGTGGTTTGCCAGTGAGGATTGTACAGTAACCGTCTGAGTCATGACTACTGTAGGGAAAGTCCTGCTGCAGAGCCTGGTACAGTTTTTCAAGGACAGGCAAAGATTACAATAATCAGTTGGCTAAAATTGCATTTACTAAACACATTTTCTTGTGGTTCATATTCACAGCACCCACCCACACCCGCCCCTGAAATAAATTAATCCTGAAAGGAATGGTGCCTGTGAACTCCACATTAAAGCTACAGATAATTAGTACTAAAATACTCGTGCCTGTCCCACAGTCTGCTGTTACACTGAATCAACAACTGTGTAACTCCACAGGTAGTTCTGTTAAATAACCAATGGTTTACTCAACAGAGAATGAAACGGGAATTAATCCTCTCTGGCCACTCTGTCAGCTCTGCAGGGCTGCAAATATGGTGGCAGATAGGAACATGAGACTGCAATTCATTTCACAGCTAGCAGTAACGCTGACTGGTGATCCCTCTGGCCGAGGGTGGAATTTGAATGCCAGGGCTGACTGTAAATGGATGGTCTTCGGTGAAGGGGAGCTATCACTTTGTTTGCACAGCTAAGAGATGTAACAAATAAAGCACCTAAGAGAGTAAAGGCAGACACATACGTGGAGTTTAGATGCACTAATTGAACTGGAGAGAGATGAGCGATTCATTACAAGGCAGTGCCACATACCTTGTGAAACCTTCTGCTGAACCTGAGCCTGCAAGCGCAAGTACAGCTTGTCACAGGCTAAAAGATCAGAGCCTAACTCATGGTTTGGCCATTTCATTTTCCTCTCAGCCTTGCTGTGTTTATGACTATACAGTGTAATTTTAAATGAACTGCACATTTTCATTATTAATATGTCAAGAATCATCAGTTTACCAACTTTTTTTTGTATTTTTTTAAAATGTGTGTATCAGGACGCCTTAATTAAAATGCTGAAACTTCTGATTGGGTAAGACTTCTATAATCATTTTCCCCAAAGCTCTGAAAATCTGTATTTGATTGCAGAGCAGAGTGAAACACATTTCATGAGCATTTCTGTTTTCTAGAGAAAAAGCTTGACGCTATACTAGGGGTCAAAACCAGACTGCAGTAATATTTATGTGGATGATGATTTACCCTCTGTGCTGAAAGGTACATCGTGCCTCATGTCAGTGGCACAAAAAACAGCTGACAACTGAAACAATGTCCTATTCTCCTGCATGGACCAATCTGCCCCATAATCTAAGAAATTAATTTGACACTCTATTGTGTCTCAGTATGTGCTAAATAATATTTTGACATTAAACAAACTGAGTTTTCAGAGGACATATATGTCATTAAGAGAATCAACGTGCAGAGGAACACAACATCAAGATACTATTCAATTCCAGTTTAAGATGTGCTATTTGGGTTTTTAAAAAACAGTTCTGGTTAGTCAGTGCTGATTATGCCAATGGCAGCAAAACAATAGAAGTTACCAGAAACTTAGAGACCTAAGTTGTTAAGTTTTATTCTTGCTGACTTTGGAGCTTTAGGCTGTAGTCTTATGGCAGGTTGGGTTTGCCTGCGAGGCTGGCTGAGCGTGTGCCCAGGCTCCCAACCCCCTGCCCTGACCCCAGCCCATCCATCGGTTTAGCTATATGGTTCATAGAAACACTCCACAAACAATAGCTTTGGCTCAGTTTGGAGCAGCAAACTGCACTGAGGACATGGCGGTAACAACTCGGGGAGGTGACCAGGAGTAGTAACTCCTTGAGCTGACTGTGCTGCCAACATCAGAATATTGTCCAACTACAGTTTCACACTTCAAATGCATTGAAAACTCCAGGATTTTAATATAAAACAAACCAACAAAACAAAAGCTCACACGGCACGAACGAAGAGTATTGACAGAATTTCTGCAAGCAAAGCAGCTAGTGAAATAAATCCATTTTAGTGATTTATATGCAAGAGATTTAGGTAGACCCAAACTTTTGGGATTATTCAATGCTACAGCCACCTCCTGTAGAAGTTTTATGATCCCTCACAGTGTGCTAATGTTGTGCTCTCTCAGGAAAACAAGCAAGCCATGTACAGTAAGAAGGGTTGATGCTTCAAGGCAGGCACATTTTCCACTGATCAATGATTTTATGGCACCACAACTACAAGTAGCTTCTTTAAGAAGTCATCCTTGCTTTTGGTCACTCAGGACTAAAGAGCACTAAGGCAAGACAGAACTGTACTATAGTCTCTGCTGAGACCATATTTGGGGTAACACAATTCTGCCCACTTAAACTTGAAATATTAATTGGGTTCAGGTTTTTTTTTTTCCATTTGCTGATTATCCCATAACTGCAATGCTAAGAAACCACTCTAAACCACTTGCAAGATGAGGAAGAGGAACAGAACTAACCAGCTGCTTTGGGCTGCCTCCAGGGATCAGAAAGTTCCTGTAGAGGATGGAGTGATTTCTATGCATTTTACACAGTTGACAATGTGGCTGGACTACTACAGTGCTCTGTACTGATCCCTAACCCTCTCTATATATATTCTAAAGCCCTAAAAGAAACTTTTCATTTCTACATACTTCAAAGGATAACACACTATTTTGATTTTATTTTTAATACACCACAAAACTTAACACAAGGTATAGTTAGCTACATTGTGTGTTAGGTGTTTTTGAGACAGCTATGAGGGCTTAAATATAAAAGCCATAAATCAAGACATCCTCCACCAAGATTTCCAATGGGAAGGATGATTTGGCTGCATCTGGGAACATGTCGTGGTTTAGCCCCAGCCAGCAAAGAAGCCCCAGGCAGCTGCTCGCCCATCCACCTGCCCAGTGGGACTGGGGAGAGAATCAGAAAAGTAAAAAGTGAGAAAACTCGTGGGTTGAGATAAAGACAGTTTAACAGGTAAAGCAAGAGCCACATGTGCAAGCAAAGCAAAACAAGGAATTCGTTCATTCCTTCCCTTCCCATCAGCAGGCAGGTGCTCAGCCATCTCCAGGAAAGCAGGGCTCCATCACAGGTAATGGTTATTTGGGAAGACAAACGCCATCACTCTGAAAGTCCCCCCTTCCTTCTTCTTACCCCAGATTTAGATGCTGAGCATGATGTCATATGGTGTGGGACATCCCTTTGGTCAGTTGGGATCAGCTGTCCCAGATGTGTCCCCTCCCAGCTTCTTGTGCCCCCAGCAGAGAATGGGGAGCTGAAAATTTCCTTTCATCCTATCACTAGTAACCTGGGAGAAGAACCCAACACCCACCTCACTACAACCTCCTGTCATGGTTTTAGCTGGGATAGAGCCTACCTCCTTTCAGGTAGTTGTAGAGAGCAATAAGGTCTCCCCTCAGCCTCCTCTTCTCCAGACTAAACAACCCCAGTTGCCTCAACCTCTCCTCATAAGGCCTGCTCTCCAGAACCTTCACCAGCTTCGTTGCCCTTCTCTGGACACGCTCCAGCAACTCGATGTGTTTCTTGTAGTGAGGAGTCCAAACATGAACACAGTACTCGAGGTGCGGCCTCACCAGTGCTGAGTACAGGGGCACGATCACTGCCCTGCTCCTGCTGGCCACACTGTTCCTGATACAAGCCAGGATGCTGTTGGCCTTCTTGGCCACCTGGGCACACTGCTGGCTCATGTGCAGCCAGCTGTCAACCAACACCCCCAGGTCCTTCTCCGCCGGGCAGCTTTCCAGCCACTCTTCACAAAACCTGTAGTGCTGCATGGGGTTGTGGTGACCAAACTGCAGGACCTGGCACTTGGCCTTGTTAATCCTCATAAAATTGACCTGAGCCCATTGATCCAGCCTGTCCAAATCCCTCTGCAGAGCCTTCCTACCCTCAAGCAGATCAACACTCTTGCCCTGTTTGGTGTCACATGCAAACTTACTGGGGCGTGCTCGATCCCCTTGTCCAGATCATTGGTAAAGATATTATTAAACAGATATGGCCCCAGAACTGAGCCCTGGGCAAGAGAATCACACACAGAATCACAGAACGGCAGGGGTTGGAAGGGACCTCTGGAGATCATCTCCTCCAACCCCCCTGCTTCAGCAGGGACACCTAGAGCAGGGGGCACAGGAACACGTCCAGGTGGGTTTCGAATGTCCCCAGGGTAGGAGACTCCACAGCCTCCCTGGGCAGCCTGTTCCAGTGCTCTGGCACCCTCACAGGAAAGAAGTTTTTTTCTCATGTTTAGCTGGAACTTCCTGTGTTCCAACTTGTGCCCATTGCCCCTTGGCCTGTCATTGGGCACTATTGAAAAGAGTCCAGTGCCATCACCCTGACACCCACCCTTTAGATATTTATAAGTATTGATGAAATCCCCCCTCAGTCTTCTCTTCTCCAGGCTGAACAAACCCAGGTCTCTCAGCCTTTCCTCATAAGGGAGACGCTCCTGTCCCTGATAATCTTGGTAGCTCTCCGCTGGAATGTCTCCAAGAGTTCCCTGTCTTTCTTAAACTGGGGAGCACAGAACTGGACACTACTCCAGATGTGGTCTCAGTAGGGCAAAGTAGAGGAGGAGGAGGATAACCTCCCTTGATCTGCTGGCCACACTCCTTTTAATGCATCCCAGGATACCGTTGGCCTTCTTGGCCACAAGGGCACATTGCTGGCTCAGGGTTACCTTGCTGTCCACCAGCACTCCCAGGTCCTTCTCAACAGAGCCGCTTTCCAGTAGGTCAGCCCCCAGCCTGTACTGGTGCATGGGGTTGTTCCTCCCCAGGTGCAGGACCCTGCACTTGCTCTTATTGAATTTCATGAGGTTCCCCTCGGCCCAGCTCTCCAGCCTGTCCAGGTCTCGCTGGATGGCAGCACAGCCTTCTGGTGTAGCAGCCACTCCTCCCAGCTTGGTGTCATCAGCGAACTTGCTGAGGTTACACTCTGTCCCTTCATCCAGGTCATTGATGAATATGCTGAACAGGACTGGACCCAGCACAGACCCCTGAGGAACACCACTAGTGACAGGCCTCCATCCAGACTTTGCTCCATTGATCACGACCCTCTGAGTTCTGTTGTTGAGCCAGTTCTCTGTCCACCTCACTCTCCACTCATCCAGCCCACACTTCCTTAGCTTGCCTGTGAGGATGTTATGGGAGACAGTGTCAAATGCCTTACTGAAATCAAGACAGACAACATCCACTGCTCTCCCTTCATCGACCCAGCCAGTCACATCATTATAGAAGGCTATCAGCTTGGTCAAGCATGATCTCCCCATAGTGAATCCATGCTGACTGTTTCTCATAATGTTCTTTTCCTCTACATGCCTGCAGATGACCTCCAGGATGAACTGCTCCATCACCTTTCTGGGGATGGAGGTAAGGCTGACTGGCCTATAGTTTCTCAGGTCCTCCTTCTTGCCTTTTTTGAAGATTGGAGTGACATTTGCTGTCCTCCAGTCCTCGGGCACCTCTCCTGTCCTCCACGACCTTTCAAAGATGATGGAGAGTGGCTCAGAAAGAACATCCGCCAGCTCCCTCAGCACTCGTGGGTGCATCCCATCGGGGCCCATGGATTTGCGAGGATCCGGTTTGCATAGGTGATCTCTGACCCAATCCTTCTCAACCGATGGTTAAGTCTTCCTTTCTCCCAATTTATCCTCTATTCTCTGGGGGCTGAGGTGCCTGAGGGCCAGCCTTAGCAGTAAAGACCAAGGCAAAGAAGGCATTCAGTAACTCCGCTTTCTGTGCATCCTGCATTTCCAGGGCCCCTTCCCTGTTCAGCAGTGGGCCCATTGTGTCCCCAGTCTTCCTTTTACTGCTGATGTATTTAAAGAAGCCCTTCTTGTTATCTTTGACATGCCTTGCCAGATTTAATTCCAAGTGGGCCTTGGTCTTCCTCGTCGCATCTCTGCATACCCTGACAACATTCCTATATTCCTCCCAATTGGCCAGTTCCTTTTTCCACATACTTTGAACAATACCGCTTGTGACCAGCTGCCAACTGGATTTAGCTCCATTCACCACAACTCTCTGGGCTCAGCCATCCAGCCAGTTTTTTACCCAGCGGAGAATACACCCGTCCAAGCCATGAGCCACCAGCTTCTCTAGGAGGATGCTGTGGGAGATAGCGTCAAAGGCTTTGCTGAAGTCCAGGTAGACATCCACAGCCTTTGCCTCATCCACGAGGCAGGTCACCTGGTCATAGGAGGAGGTTGAGCAGGAGCTGTCTTTCATGAAGCCATGCTGGCTAGGCGTCATCCCCTCATTGTCCTGCACATGCCTGGTTTGCTCACTCAAGGTGAACCACTCCATAACCTTCCCCGGTACCCAGGTCAGGCTGACTGACAGGCCTGTAGTTCCCTGGACCCTCCTTCTTGTAGATAGGTGTCACATTGGCCAGCCTCCAGTCATCTGGGACCTCTCCTGTTAACCGAGACTGTTGCTAAATGATGGAGAGTAGCTTGGCAAGATCTTGTTTGCAAGGCTGAAAGGGCTGACTACAGGAGCAGCAAGGAGGAACTAAAAGTGGGTTTAAGCTAATATTAAGATAATCAGAAATGTAATGACACATCTCAGCTAGAGCACATTGTCTTTTGTCATTCCTCATTTTTTTTTGCCTGCAGGGAGGCAGCTGAGCCCAGGTCTTTGTGCCCTTTTAGCACGTTGCTCAGAAGATGAGCAGCAGTATCCCTCATGACTCTGGTACAGCATCAGAAGCTACTGTACCTTATGGTATCACCAAACAGGCCAAGAACTGTTCTTGCACCTTCCTGCTTTGGCCTCAAAGTTCCCATCCAGCCTTTCCATTTTCTTTGTTTTCGATTTTCTTAGCCAGGTCCCTTACATTAAGGCTAGCGTATGGCCTTAGCCTGGCCTTACAGAAATAAAACTGAAGAGGATTTCATCAATAAAAAGCCCCTTGCATGGTATCCATGACCCAAGTCAGTTTAGGTAGGAACTATGACCCTTCATATCCTTACACAGGAGTGTCAGTCAACACTTATGGTGGCACTATTATTACTTAATTTCCTCCTTGAATTTATCCACTTGGCCTCTTTTTTATTAATACACTGATCCTTGAAAAACCCTCACCCTGCAGAAAATCCAATTTAGGAGACGTTACATGTGCATCAAGCGTTTAGTAGTCATGTCAATGTTTGAGGGAACTAAGTGCCATGGTAAGGCATCTGGAAATCAAAACATGCCAGGAAAAGGGAAGCTTTTCCAAAATAGCACTCAGGAAAGTAAAGCTGTGAAAGGCTCTGCTGTTTCCAGAGGAAAAGGAAAAAAAAAAGTTTGATCATGAAAGAGAGCAGGGAAGCTGCAGAGGGCCTATCAAGGCAGAGATCCCCTTCAGCTTCTTTTTTAAGACTCCTATTATCCACATAAAGCAACACTAGCACAGCAATTGAGTTTACAATGAAGTCTTCAGGTGGTTTGGATCTGACCCAGGTGCTCCTTAGGAAAGATGAAGTTACAACCTTCTTGTGTCCTCCCCCTCTCTTGTCACAGCTGCACTTTTTGAGGTAGACTTCCCCACCATCATTCTCTTTCCTTCCCTCACTGCTCTGGTCTCAACAAGTCTGCAAGATTCTGCAAATGTTCCCATCATCTCATGTAGGAAAATATGCATCCTGGATCTGTCACACAGAGGTACTTTTGGGAGAAGCTACCAGTACAAAATGCTTTAATCTTTGCAACTACTTCCTACTACCAGCTGTGGGAGAGACCAGGGAAGCCAGAGAAGTAATCTTTGTGCATGGTAACTCAAAGGAAATGCACACAGAATATCAGAAATTCTCACTTCTTAAGAGTAAGCATCAGGAAGTTTACCTCAACAGGAGGATACTGTAACTGGCCCACTCAAGACAGAGTGGCATGACTAGATCTATGGCAAGTTGTCCTGGTTTCAGCTGGGATGGGGTAATTTTCTTCATAGCTGCTAGTATGGGGCTGTGTTTCGGATTTGTCCTGGAAACAGTGGTGATAATGCAGAGATGTTTTAGTTGTTGCTAAGTAGTGCTTACCCTAGTCAGAGACCTTTTCAGCTCCCCATTCTCTGCTGGGGGCACAAGAAGCTGGGAGGGGACACATCTGGGACAGCTGATCCCAACTGACCAAAGGGATGTCCCACACCGTATGGCATCATGCTCAGTATATAAAGCTGGAGGAAGAAAAAGGAATAGGAGGGGACGTTCAGAGTGATAGTGTTTGTCTTCCCAAGTAACCGTTACGCGTGATGGAGCCCTGCTTTCCTGGAGATGGCTGAGCACCTGCCTGCTGATGGGAAGGGAAGGAATGAATGAATTCCTTGTTTTGCTTTGCTTGCACATGTGGCTCTTGCTTTACCTGTTAAACTGTCTTTATCTCAACCCACGAGTTTTCTCACTTTTTACTTTTCTGATTCTCTCCCCCATCCTGCTGCAGGGGGGCGTGAGCGAGCGGCTGCGTGGGGCTTGGTTGCTGGCTGGGCCTAAACCACAACAGAAGTCAACAGACCAGGATGATGGACAAGAGCAAGGAGACCCCATTTGCATGGCCACACCAGTGCAAGTTTTATACCCTTGAAGATAGTCTTATTTAATAGATGATGCAGCTATGAGGACATGGGTTAGAGAATAAGCAGAAGATATCCATCAAAATCACATGAATCGAATTTTTTATGAAGTTACAAAAATAATCCTACCATTTTATTGCTTTAAAATCCATTGTTTAGAATGTTTGTGGCCAGAGCAACTTTAAGTGGTTAAAAAGTTATATATTTAATTAATTCAGATTGCTGAAAAAAAGGCACAAATTTAAAAGATACAAGGGCTACAAGAAGTCTGCCTTTAGTCTTATTTCCTCTCCATTTAATTCTGTAGAGGAAATGTAAACTTTTTAGTTTAATGAAAGATGAAATATTCATTGGCATTCAAAACCAAAAAAAAATGAAGACAAGAGCAGTCCAGGGAAACTATTAATGCGTACAAATGTTTTTTTTTTCTCTTAAGACCCTGCCAAGTAGCTTCAAAATTATTTTTATATTATTCTGCATAGCAACATATTCAATCCTGGCATATACACCAACAAAACTGTACTTCTGTAAAAATTCCAGGACTTACACAATTAGTTTTCCACAATAGCTTAATGTTATGAAATAGAAGTTATTTTCCAATTGATAGAAACAGGGGCTTTACTTTCATAAAAAAATCTACAATTTTGACATGTCCTCCTACACAAGAAAATCTGAAAGATTTAGCAGAAGCAGTTTCACTGTATAAGGCGCATTTATTGCTGTTCTACATTAAACTTGAGAGAAAACCACATTATTTAACAAGCTAGTTGAACATACAGAACAACTCAGAATCCAGTTTTACTCTGGTATCACAGGTTATTTATTTGGCTTACAAAGTAATTCCCAATATTTCTTGAAATTTTTAGTGCACAGAACTAAAATTCTCTCAGAATACATCAATAGTAGTATTTTGAGTGACACTGTGTTCCAACTCACACAGCAGGCTCATGAAAAAATCCTTTGTAGTTTTTGCCCATTGGTAGTGGCTAGAAGTTTTTGAAGATTATACACAAGATCTCACGACACAAAGCTCCCAGAGATTACACCCAATTCTGTGTCAGCCCGTTTGGTGAATACCAACACCATCAGTTATATCATGCTGCATTTCAGCAAAAGTTCAAGCTGGCCCTACTTAAAAGAAACAGAAGTTTCCAAAGAAAGCAATGTTTTCTCACAGCTCTGATACGAGCTAAAGAATAAGGCCACTTCAACTTGGTCCATTTTTTCCATTTAAAAAGTAAAAGAAAAAAAAAGATGAAGGAAAGCTTGTCAGTTTAGTTTAAATATCGGACATTGCAGAACCCAAGATACAATGCTTTCCCTACCGTGTCCCTGTAAGAACAAAGTGCCCCAGCTCACATCAGCTGTGACATAGGTGGTAAAAGTGTGTAACTGTGTACCCCGAAACAACTCTCACTAGAAGGCAGACTGCTTTCTAGCAGGCTCTTTGTGATGGGAGATCTATTACTGATGTTACAACTAAAAGAGGAAGCTATTCCATTACTCACATTTACTAGGCAACCAGCCCCTATAGCTGAACAGCCATAGGTAGAATCAATGGTTAAGCAGCAGTGCAAAAATTGCAATAAAAACTGAACAAGTTAGCCACAGTACTGCTGCATAACATGCCAAGTGTCTTCTACAAAGTAAACACTATTTTCACATTAAGTACAAATCCTTCCAAGCTGATTTTAAATATCATGCACACTCTTTATATATTTACTTTTGTTCCTCCCCTAATAAAAATAATTTATATTGTGCTTCTCATGGTATATCTGTATTCCACTATCATGTATTCTTCCTTTGCTGATTATTCAGTTTTGATGGGGGACTACAAAATAAATTTCTGGAGCACTTGGTACTAGAATAACCAAATAACTTCAATAAAAAGTGATGCTGCCATTAAAAAGGCAGAGGATAAAAAAAATTAAAGCTCTTTATTAACTTACCACTAAAATCTACATATTCCACAAAGGTTACATACAGCAACATTACGCTGTTAAGAGGACAGTACGACATTTGTCAGGATCTGTTTATTATCCGCATATGCAATTTATTAGCCGGTTGATCTACAAGATATTATTTACCACAGGCAAACTAAATACTGTGCTTTTAAGAAATCTGCATAGAAATAATTTGATGTTTATTTTATTTTGGACATATTTACAAAAAGGATTTCTATGTGAGTTAGCAATAAATAATCCCAATATTCAAAATGTCGGTGCTCATGCACACACCAACAAGATGGTTGCAGCATGCTTTAAAAATATTATTTACAGTACAGTCTCCTTCATTGCCCTCTCCCTAATAATAAGCAGAAAGTGCATTTTCTTCCATATTCTCTCTCATTTCCTTTCGTTTTCATTTAGTCTTGCTTCTGAGGGATACAGCCTTCCATCTCAACAACTTCTGGCCAGCCTTCATACTTGTTTGTGTCCTTGTTGTTCTTTATATGCTATAAATAGAAAACATCAACCTGCCATTAATGTAAAGTCATTTATCCTGTTGCTTTAACTCACAGCTTTAAAAGGCATTTTATTTACTTATTTTCAGGCCATGGACAAGGAGAATACATCACTATTAGCCTCTTGTGCTCTGTATCAAATGTAACGATCTCTCAGTATTCACCACTTAATGTAACTTGCTCAGACAAGGGTATGCTTAAAACAGTTAAACCACACTGGGACAACATTTTTAAAATTTATTGTGGATGTTTATTTAGGAAAAGAGACATGGGGAAAAAAAAAAAGACCAACTGCATTAAAACATGAACCCTTAGGAAAAAATGAATAAGGATACTAAATTTACACAGCACTGAAAATGAATAGTCAGAATTCTAAGAACATTATTTCATGTTGAATGTTCAGTTTGTTTGGTTTTTTTAATTAGAGGTTTATTTTTCCATCAAGCAACCATCTGCAGTCATGTAAGACTTTAGTGCCTCCAAGAGTTTGCCACTGCTCCTGCAGTAGTTCCCACTCCCTCACAAAAAACACAACTTCCTTACTCTCCTTGTGGAAAACTACCTTTACTGGCAATTAAAGGCAACAATGACACGTTGAATTTTAACAGCTAAAGTATGGAAACATACTCTGTTTCACAGATTTTTGCTATTGCAGCAATCATTTTTTCCAGAAGAGCAAAGTGAATAGCTGGGAACACAAACGCCTTAACTACCACTTATCTATCAGATGTCTGCCATTGTTAGTGCACCTAAAACACAAGCGTTAGGCAGCAAGTTTTTAGTTTTTGAGTTAAATTGCATTCATTAAAAAGATAAATAATCTAAATACTGGGATACTAAGATCTACACCATATAAGACTTTTTTCTTATTTGTGAATCACCAAAGAATCTTTTTTGTACATTTAAAAGGAAGAGGCTAGTCTAGGAATAAGTTTGAAAATAACACTGTGTGCCAGTACTGCAACAGATATTCATCTTGAACAAATGCATGGTATTTATAAAACACGCTATACCTTAATTAACATAAGCTGTTAAATTACCAGTATGCTACAGAGTCACAGACCTGTTCAAATGGACTTTTAGTCTTAACTCCTTTTCCACCGCAGAAGACCCAGTTGTCTCTAAAGCCAAGGTTAGTAATAGATGTGCTTCCTAATTCAGCGATCAGTTTCCGTGCTTCCTCATTAAGCCTTGAGCAAAACAGAGAAGTTCAGTATGTGAATAATACACATGCCCTTAGAGCTTTCATTGTTCAACAGACCATTCAGCTTTAATCTGATTAAATATAGTTTAAGTCAGTCAATATTGGGGAAGATCTATCTTTCAGAATTAGATAAGGCTAGTTTTGAAATCACCTGATCTAATGAGCTCTGCTCTTTAATATTATAGTCTCAAGGAACCAGCATACAAACCTATCAGTACATCAAAAAAAGCCAAGAACCCTCTCCTATGAGAATTTATACATACATCGCAAGTCATGTTAGCAATTCCTCAAGCAACTAAAAAAGTCAACCTTTAAAGTAAACATTGTTTGCATGCTCAAGCTGAAGTCTAGATAAAGTAAAAGCTATTTTAGATTAGAAGAATGACCTAAATATATGAAAGAAGTTCTTGTCTGCTTGGGTCAATTATTTCAAAAGTCAGAATGCTGCCCCACAGCACAGTTCAGTGCCTGTAGGTCCAAGGAAGATAATTTTAGTATGGAAGGGAAAACGATTCTGGAGGATAAGTTATCATGCCAAAACCTCCGAACAACAGCTCTCTTTCTTTTTTTCAGTTACTACATTTGCCCAATTATTAAACAACACACACCACTTTTGATTATTACTACTTACTGAGATATAGTTGTATGACTCACTTTAGCTATTATGAAAATGATTAAGCTCTTTGGAGGTTATCTGCACAACTCGCACTCCAAGTTTCTAGAGCATTAGGGCACCTTATATTTAAAATATTTTTATTTTGATTTCTGTTTTATTTTTTAAACATGTTGGTTCTTCACAATTTTAATTGTTTTCAAGAAGCGGTGATTATGATTACCATCAACCACCAGTGGTAAGATTTTGGCCAATTATGTAATATCACTAATACGCAGTAGTTCCTGGCTGTCAGCATGAATGGGCCAAATTCACCTTCTTGTGTAGCTGACATTATCATCTACATACAAGCTTTCAAAAACATCAGCTGTGAAATGATTACTGAAGCAAACTAACTGTACTTATCTAAAACAAAGAAGAAAGGAAAAAGAGCAAAAATAAAAGTAACAAAACAAGTGAGTAGAAAAACAGACAGAAGATCCAGCCTTAACATAAAGAAACATTAAATTGCTCGCTTCTTCTAAAAGCAGTGAATGTACAGACACTGAAGAATTTAATGCAAAAATTTACTGCAAAGTCAGGATTTTGTCATAGGAAATAGGAAACCTGGTCCGATATAAAAAAAAATATACAGAAAAGCTGTGGATGACAGATTGAACCAAAAAGTACAGAGCATATTAGAAAAAAAGTTAAATGTTATTAAAACAACAGAGGAAAAGGGAAAAAGAAAAACCTCTTGATTTTCAAGGCGAAAAGCAATCCTTTGGAAAAGTGCTGGATGGAACAGACCAGTTTCCACCAGAGTATGTTCTCACAGTCACATTCCTATGTCTGGACATATCTGCATTTACTAGGATAAGACAGAATGAGCTATCAGCAATAGGAAAATCAGAACATCTCCAAGACAACAGATATCCTTCGCAGCATCCATTTAAAAACAAACAAAAAAACCCAAAAAGAAACAAACAAAAAAAACCACACACACACACCAAAAAAACCCCAAGAGGTGGGGAGAAATTCTAGGAGAGCAGCTAGAAGCTACAGGGTCTTCAGGAACTGGGGAGGATAAGGGTATAGTTTAAAAAAAGTACTATGCCTGACATGCAAATGTATTCTTCATAGCTATGAGTAAGCAGTTTGTTGGACTGACCATATGTGCTACATTGTCATCTTGTTGTATTAATGTCTTTTCTCCAAGGAACAAGAAAAACCATTACGTGTACTGAGAATTATGGGTACTGATTGCTAATCAGTCAACTATTAATCTCTGGCCTCTTCAGATTTTTGAACACTTGTGATATTTCTGCTAAAGGGTCTAATTTAGTACCTAATTTATTGTTTCTCTGTTGTTGGGATCACAAAAGTATACACCTAAGTTTTCTGTGTAAATACGTACATAACCCATTAGTTTTAATTTGATCCTTGCTGTCCCCAAATCACATCAGCATTATAAAAACTAATAAACTGAAAGCATAGCGTCAAATCCATCATTCTTGGAAGAACAGAACTTTATGAAAAGTGATTGTGTGATAAAGAATGCATTTTTTTTCAGTATAAAATGGCATTTAGAAGTTTAAGCAATATTTACTATATAAATTAATGACATACTTGGTTGCACCATCATCATATGTTCCCATTAATACTATCGTGCCCTCCTGGATGGACTTCAGAAATTCAATAAATGGTGCCACATCTGAAGAGAGACAGAACACAAAACTGTTTAATAACAAGCAACCATTCCATATTTAAACACCTGCAATGCCTCCTGCAAAGCCACTCCTTTTAAGAATATTTGTAAATGTACTTATAAATTTACAAAAAGATGCTAAGTGGAAGAAAGATAAAATGCATCAGAGAACTCTTTCCTTTTATGTAGTTTCATCCATACTGTGTAAAGACATAAGCACTAGTGGGAACTACTCAGAAGAACAAGTGTTTGATTAACCATACCATTCCCTCCCACCTCAACTATTTGTGTTTTTTTTTTAAGCTGCATACTCCTCACTATTACAAAAGGTAGAGGCAAAGCACTGCCTTAACTATCATCTTAAACCACCACAGTAAATGGAGCCTGGAAGGGGGGGGGGGGGGGGGGGAGCAGTGGGGAGAGCAGGGAGAAGGGAGGGGAAGGAAAGAAAACAGGGGCATTTAAATTTTCTTTCTAACCAGCTACAGTAACTGCACCTACCTCCTCCCCACATGTCAAAGAATTTAGTGTCTAATGGTTCTCCTGTTCTGCCTGGAAGAAAAGAAAATAAATATTTGGTGTCATCAAATATAGCCAAAATTATTTTACAGACAACATGCCCAACTCCTCTTAATGACTCTTTCAGAGAAAGTGCTGCAGAAGACACCATATAAATCAATTCCTACGGTAACGCTATCTTTTATGAAGATTGCTCCTTAAACAGCAGAGTAGTTTGTTAAAACGTGCAGGAAAAGGTAAGAAGGGAAAAAAGAGAGAAGATGCAAACTTCTGATTTTGCTTCAAGTGGAATATAAAACAAAAAGCCACAGCCTCTAAAACCAATAAAGATAATTCACTTCATAGATTTGATTTTTTTTAAAATACGCTGTTTTTGCAAAAATAGATAGCACAGCTATAGGTTACCTTTCTTTAGTGCCACTTGGAAAGTAAGAAAGATTAAAATTACACTGCATGTGTTGCTAGTGCATGGAAATTCTCAAGTTGATTTAAATATCCAAAACAAATAGAAGAAGGTGGACAATACAGTAATCTCAGCTTCTTTTTTTACTATCACGTCTAAAATGCAGTATTTGATGGAAGGCGGAGTTTTCTTTTTAATACAAACATTCATTTAAAGTTCAGAAGACACAAAGACTGGCAGCTGTGTAATACAAAGGTAGGTATTTTGGTTTTGAACAGATTGAGACAATTTAGGAGGGCAAAACAGGATTAGGTGAGTATTGTTCAAGTCATGCCTTAAATGATGTAAACTTGAGTACAATCCAAAAATAACATGAATTTATATTGCAGTGAAATGACAAAGTGCTATCTCAGTGCTACAAGGAATTGCTTCCTACACATTAAGAACAAAACTGCTAGTACCATCATTCAGTTCAGCTTTCAAAGTGACACACAGATAAATTTGTTTGGATTTAATGAAAGTTAAGAATCCTGAACCCAATTACATAACGGGACAAGATCTCTAGATATGGACTAATCGAATATACTGACAGCAAGCTAGGGCATAATGAGCTAGTCTTTCCATGCAGTAACAGAATTGTTAAATAAGTTTCACTGAAGAGAGCAACAGAAGAATTTAATCTATAAAGTTTTATTAGTAGTGGCAACACACAAAGCCGAAAGTAGCAGCATTTCGTCTTCCACTTCATACGTGCATTAGGAGTTTGTCTGATGTATCACTGAGATAGCCGCCACAGCACTCCACATTACTATTTTCATCACACATTTTTAGAAGTAAATGCACTTAGTTTTTCTATTTCCTAACAAAAATGTGTAAGGGCTAAGATCTGACATTATTTCAGTATAAATATACTGAAAACTTTCTTTTCTCCCCCTGCTTGCCTTTCACCATCCCTTAGTATTTCATCTTAAATTTCAGAAACAGTTTGAAAATTAAGACAACCTGCTCACTTAAGACGTCACTTACCATTGACCAAGGCCACATTTATTCCTCTGCCAACATTATTTTTAACTCCACTCATTAAACTGAAACAAAATAAACAATTTTACTTTTAACAGGACAATTTTCTGATGTGAAATATTTGTTTTTTAAATAGGATCAATCAAATTTTAAGAGATACATAGTTGAAAGACCACATGCTCATGAGTACTTAAACAAAACAAAATCTCCTTGAACTAATCTGTGTGCTGTTATTGGCACCAATGAATTGAGAACAATACAAATAACCCCAGTTGTATCTGTTTCATTTGATTGCTTAATCATCTTGGTTTCAAAGTATGTGTGTACATTAGAAGTATCACAAAAAATAAAGTGTTTTAATGTATTTAAGAAAATTCCTTGCAGTTAAAGAGCCTGAAACAAATAATAATTTGAGGAGCTTAGCACAGTCACATAACCAATATTTTAAGCTTTTTTGTAAGCACATGATGAACAAAAGTGTCCAGTTTAAAAGCTGACTGAACGAGGCATTTAAAAGTAATATTGCAGCACCACACTAAGAAACAAGAAAGTCAAAGCAATTAGCTACTTATACCTATAACAGGAAAGCTATATCCAAGAAAAATAGGTAATACACTGATGAGACTTTAAACAATTAATACAATCTCAGAGTACAGTTACACATCCCAAGAAAACTGTCATGATCTATGACAGCAATTATTTGGCCAAACTCGGAGTGGCAAAGGAGCTGGAAAGAGATGCATTATGAGATGGAAGCCCCTCAGAGCTGTAAAGAAGAGCTAAAGGGAACATCAAGACTGTTAGCTAGGACGCTGTGCTGCCTTGGGTCATGGTGGGTATACCGCTCCAGTGAGAGGAAGCTTCCAGACCTCCTCATCCCTTTTCACTGGCACTGTATAAGATTTCTGTTCTGCTGCCGGGCCCCAGCATTAACATTCTGAAGCTAGAGTTAACGTATACAAGGAGAAATAGGAGTAAGGGTTGAAACAATTACATAAATTAAGATAGTGAAGAAGTCTTCAGCTGAGATTCAAGAAAGCCCCTAAAGCGTAAGCATATAGGTGCACAGATCTCATTAATTACAAACACGCTCTAACAGATGTGTTAATTCCATCCTGATCAGGATTTCTTTAACCTCCCCAGCTTGCTCTGGGAAGGGGCTGCAGATGTATACAATCCTGTTATGTTCAAAACTTTTTTTCACATTTCTTCTGTGATCACGTGATGTCCAAGTCACGTCTGAACATCGTTCTAAGCAATGTTTCGGACGGACCGCATCCTTACACAGCTGCAACATCAGCTTTCTCGTGCTAACTTCGTGATCGGCGAGACACAAGAAATGGTCTATCACAGAACTATGACATAAATCCTCCTCTCTGATGCTATCTTTTGCAGCCAGGATGAAGACAAATGCCAAAATTTAGAGGAATGTCAAATTGAATAGACAACTATCAGGAACAGTCTCAGTATTAGTAGTTCAGAGAGGCCGTGAAAGACTACCGGCTAATGGTAACTCTTGGCACAGTGACTTAGGTTTTAAAGAGCTAGTAAGCAGAGATGAAAGAGTCCATATTCTTCTGTTAGTCCTCTAAGTTATACCATCTGCCAAAAATTCTGATTAAAATTAAAACTCTAATTCAATAACTTCTGAAATAGAAGACTTGAAATTTTCTGCTGGAATGTAGAATTTAGTTCTGGTTAGTGAGGAACTCCAGAAGTATTTTAGCCATTATGGAAGACTATTTCTTCTCTGATCACATGATTTTCATGTCACATCTTAGCATCTGTTCTAAACAACAAAAACATATGGCAAATAAAAACTGAAACCATAAATAAAAAAAGGCAGTGAAGTTCTGAACACATTCCTTTAATCATATAAAATTTAACGGACATTCAATTTTCCAAGAAGAATAATGACTTCCTTTTAACTACAAAATTCTCTGTAAATAAATAGCAGACAAAATATTCAATACTGGGGTGACTAGATGCTGAAAATCCACACATACATCACAGAAGTTAAAATGGATTTCAGACAACAAAAAATCCTGCAAGTATGGATACAAGAATTACTAGTTATTAAAGGAATGTAGTGCAACATTCTGATATAAGGTTACTGCAGCACAGTCATGCAACTGGCTTCCTACTGGAAGAAGTAAAATTGCATGGAGAAGTTGCTGGTAAAGAAGCCCATGAAGTAGCAACTACAATATTTAATATTTTGATGATGACTACAGCATGTTTTTTCAAATTAGAAAAATTTGTCATTCCAATTAGAAGAACAAGACTATAACTGAACTTCTATACAGCAGAATTCCTATTTTGCACCAAAATATCTATATAATTAAAAAGAAAAATTGAGACATTAAATGCATTCTGAATTATATCAGCACCTTTAGTGCTCTCATAAACCAAGCAACGTCCTTATGCTTAATACACAGCAAAAAACCTACATACTATCATTGACCAGTTAATGAAAACTTCTCCCTGCTTCCTTGTCTTGGAAGTATGAAGAATACAAAGTAATCAGGAAAAAAAGCATTTTGCAGGAGTGAGTTCACAAAATGTCACTTAAAAAAAAGAGCTACCGAAGAGGCAGTAAGTTCTTTCAGAGCTCTGGGATACTACTTTACACACTCGAGATTGCTTGTGCACTAAGTTACAATACTACAGCTGTAATGTGACAGTTTTCCCACAGGAGGGCAGCCGTTCATCAGTTTTAGATTTCTTCCAACAATTTACAATCAACAAGTTATGGGAGCTTTTGAAAGAAATCAAATGCGTTATGAGCAAAGCAGGAGATAATATAAAATTAATCAAATTTTCTGGTAGACATTTAAATAGACATTACAAGTCCTCCTCAGAAGGAATTCAGAAAGCTTTTTGCCAAGGCCAACTGGACTTAAGACTCCAATAGCTATGCACCAAGCTGCACACTAGTATTAAAAGAACTGAGGATTTCTTGCCAGCAACTACTGTCTTTACATCACTTTCTTCTGTGAAATATCCTGTAGAGGATTTTTTTTTTTCTCCACAGGAACAACAATCTCTTTTGGTTAACCAGTAAGCAAGACATTTAAAACAAACAAACAAAACCCACCCTACAATCCTGAAGTTAAAATATTACTTGCACTCCCACAACTTTTAATCAGTGAACCACCCCAAGTCTTCACAGACATTACACTTCCTAGCAACCAGAATGTCAAGGTAGCACGTTTTGTAACACCAACAAAAATACCATGCAGAGAGATTAGATAAGACTGTCCAAGGTCACGAAGCGAATCAATGGTTAAGAATGGAAAGCAAAACCTAGCACCTTTTAGTTAGTACGTCCCAACGGTGAGCTCATGTTCACTTTGCATGTGCTCCATGACTACACTGTGACGTTCCGCTGCAAACACACGCCTACACAAGCGAGCAAGCTTGAGCTAAGTTGGCCTCAAAGAACAGCTTGAAATTTGAATGGTGCTCCTGTTTCTACTAATAACACAAAGCGAAGAAACTGCACGTGTTTAGTTGTGGAAAAAAGCTCCCATTTCAACTTTGCTACATCTTAATTGCTAGAGTTAGTGCTAAAAACAGTCTTCTCTTTAAGACCATACAAGATTAATCTTACAGAGTTACTTCAGACAGTACAGTTATGGAAAATATAAACCAATACTTTTTATTCTTATATAGAATAATTATTCTATTTACTATATTACATGGGGTATGTTGTTCACAGTCAAGTTGCCATTTGCTGTAGAATTCATTAGCGCTAACTGCCGTATGTGCTATCAGAACCATGCTGTACTCATAGTGCGGGCTGAGAAACAGCTAAAGCAGTAAAATAGTTTAAATGCAAATGGAAGGCAAAGGCTTGAAAGGGCAACTGGTATTAAAAAAAATCTCCTTCCAACAACGCTAACAATCGTATCTTTTCTGACACATGACAGGTACTACTGAGTGATTGTGTTATATGAAGCTGCACACTCTGGGTGACAATAAGCAGGAACAACCTCAGAGCAAAGAAACAAAGAGTCTAAAAATAAATATTAATATTCCTCTTATGGAGCTTACTGAAAGGTACTCAGTTAACTACTCTAGGCACAGTACTACTGATAATACTGTGTTAAAAATAGTTGTTAGAAACACCAGACAAACTCAAAACCAAACTATATTTCAAGCAGTTCCTTTCCTCATTTCACAATTATTTGAAGTATATTAACTTCAGCTACCATCAGCACAATTAAATAACTACCAATCATTAAAATACTATTTTTCCGTTTTTAAATAATCCTTTAAAGAAAAGTGGAAAATATGTTCTGACATTGGAACATATGGAAAGAGACAGTTTGAAAGATGACTTGCAGAAGACAATTCCACAGCAGTTTTAGCTGGTGACATTCAGTTAGAAGTATCAAGAGTAATTACTTAAAAATAGTAATTCACTGAATTGCTATTAGAAGCACAAGAATAAGTTACTTCAAGGCAAGTTTGTATCTGACTTGACAAAGTCTAACTAATACTTAAGTCTGTAAACCTGAAATAAAGTGTAAGCCATCTTGCATGTATTAAAATAACTTGGTTTTCTGCATTTACTGCAGAGTATTAAGTGTGCTTCATCAGAGATTAAGTTATAATACAATATAATTTTTTCATGTAGTCAAACCATTGGCAAAACAAAATGACAAAGAACCACTTAAACTACTGATTTTGTGTGCAAAGTGATCCAAGACAGCATTTGAAAGAGATTCTTAGAAACAACAGGTGAAAATACTTACATATTATCTTCTACACAAATTTTAGGTCCAACTACATTCGCTGCTCCACTTGCCATTTTGAATGCAAAATGCTTCTCAGGACAAGCTTTAGAGATCCCACATTTGTATCTTGGAGGTTTTGTAGCTTTCAAAAGGAAATAAACCAGAATTTTAGGGACAACACCATAGGTAGGCTAACAGAGAACTATCAGTTAATTTTATGAAGGAATTCAAGGAAAAAAGACAAGACAAATGGTATCTTATCTGCAGTTTCATAGGAGCTTAAAATAATTTGGGTCTCCTGCACTACCTCATTATTCTATCTCTTATTCTCACCCTGCTGCTTGCTCTGGCACTGTCATCAAAAGTCACAAGACAAAACTACAAGTGAAATGCTGGCAAAAACTAGACTTTACCAGGATATTAGGAAATCAGGAAAAGAGGGAAATGAGTTTCTGATTATGTTTAAAGTGTAATTAAGACTTTCTTAGCTATGAAAATTCAACAGTCTTATTAATTAGCAAAAGCAAGTCACAGCAATAACACATGCACATGAATACTCACAGCGTGCAGCTGCATCCAGTGCTGATCTAGCTAAAATGCAAAAAGAAAATTTTACAAGCTGTTACTATTAAAGTGTCATCTGCTATAAAATATCCTATAAATTTAAAACCTTTCTGTACCCCTATAAAGACAGGTTGGTTGACATGAAGTACCAAACACATCTGAAAGTTATGTTCCAGTAAAACATTAACCTTTACACAGTAAAGAATGAAAATGATCAGGAACCACATTTAGAAGCACTGCCTTAATTTATTACTCTCCGATTAACAGAAAGGTCCACGGAGATGCAAACCGCCAGGGGCTTGTGGAGGTGTGGGCACTAAAGTGAAATTAATTCTCTTCTTACAGCTTTACCAGGATGGCATTCCTTTTCCCTAACACTGGAAGCCTGCAGCTCAGGTATATTTGAACCCAAGCATTCAGGACTCCCTTTCTTCCTATCCCAAGAGACAAGTGACCTCATCATGCACATATCTACAATACGTCTGTAATCCTTAATGACACCCGTGTCTCTTCAACGATTATTGAAGATGCCTCTAGCGACTGGTTCACATGTCAGCTCACACTGCAGTAATCTGGAGTTAAATAACATGAATCCTGCCCATGTACCAAAAATGGTGATTTTGTAACAAAAAGCCCCTTTAAAGATGAAGTTGGTTCAAAACAGACTTTGAATTTTAAGTCACCTCAGCTGCTAATCCTTTTCTGTGTAGAACCTGGGCGCATGTGAAATGTTTTGATTACCGCACATTCAATCGTACACAGTAGTATACCTGTGCAAGCAAAAAAGCCCACCCAAAACATAAATTTTGAACTGCTTAAGCAGCAGAAAGGCAGAGTGCAGATTTCCATAAAAGTCATTCAAGTCTTCAAGTTTACAACTCCAGACTAGGACTGTAAGTACCAGTAAACAGAAAAAGCATGTAAAATTATGCATACTTGGCAGGCAAAAGAATCAAACTGATTAAGAGGGTAGGTTAATTTAAATTAAATGAATTTAAATTTAATTAGTTTAAATTTAAAACTTAATTTTAAAAAATTACGGGTAGGTTATTTTCATACAGAAAATAGCTTAATACACACATTATGTTTATATATGTGTAATATCTATAAAAAGTAAGAGGTACACATTAAAAAAACCACAGAATTCTTAAGTGTAAAAGTTTTAAGCAAAATGAATATGATATTCTTGATTATGGCTCAAGTAAATATTAATAGATGTCCGGAGAAAACAAAGTCATCACTTACCAAATATGTGTCCTAAGTTTGCATCCATTTTTATTTCAAACACTTGAGATATGACATAAAACGTCAATAAAAATATCGCTACGACTACCACCAACTTTGCAGCACCTATTCAAAAGCATAGAAAAGTTTCATTAAAATTATCTGCAAATGATAACATTGTTTACCAAAATTAACTGCAGGAGAAATGTGTATCAGATTACATTAAGCGGAACTCAAACAGGATGATCATTTGTGGACTAACTGAACAGAAGTAATCTGCAGGAAATTGACACTGCAACGTAAGGTGCAACTGAGCCAGTCCATCAGGTTACTAAACCAAATGCATACCCCGCTCTCAGCTTTCTCCAGCATCATGCTTGCCTGACATCACAGTATGCCAACAGAAACCACAGACTTTTTTTTTTTAAGCTGGATTTCAACAGAAAACAACTAACTAAACTGATCTAACTGGCTGCTGTCCAAAGGGCAAATTCACACCTCTCCCCATTCCACTTCCCTGTTCTCAGCCACGTGTACCTGTTTCCTCACTGTTCACAAACACTCCTCTTTCCCAACCCCCAAAATTGAGCTACCTCTATTTTAATGTATGGTCAAGACTGAGTGATTAGGGTTCTGTTCATATACTGTAGCTTGGCTGCTCTGGTCAGTCAGGTCTGAGCATTACATACAAAAAAAAAAAAACACAAACAAAAACCAGCACACAAACAAAAACAGCCCACAACCAATCAAACAAAAAAAGACTCCTCACCTCTTTTTCAACAAATCTGAATTACTGACCTTCAAAAAATGAGTTTGAAGACTCAAAAGAGCTAATTTTAAAAGTACTAAAAAGCAGAACCTCTCCCCTCCCACTTCTAATATGTTGAAGCCTCAGGTAGCTTGAAGTTTTACAAGCCTTTCTCCAGTGCTGAACAGTCAAACTACCTCCTGGGAAGAGAGCGCGAAGCACAAGACCACAACAGTTTACATCTGAAACGGAAATTCAGGTGTATGTAGTATTACCATGAACCCCACCATTTTTTAGCGTCATTTTCAATAGATCTTTACAGAATGCTTGGTGTAAAATCCTAAGTGACTCAGAGTAGAAGTTAGGTGAGGAGGCATCTGATCAACACCCTGCCTGCCTGTCTCACCCCAGAATGTCAAACTGTTTGGAAAAAGCAACCTTACAGCATGCTTCTGTTTCTCAAGATTGCTGGCTAAATAAACCCTTCAGAAAAAAAATCCCAAACATACTCCTGTAGATCTCAGACTGCTTCTGTGATGGGCTGTTCAGAAAACCTTAAAATAAACCAATTAGCTTTCAGAAGGATGAGAGATGTTAATCAATCCTTCCAAAAGGCTAAAAAGAGATAAACGGATAGAAAAAGAAAAATGAAGAAAGAGATACAACTTCTTTGGTTGCTTGTAGTTCGGTCTTCCTCTGTGTGTCAGCACATATGTACCATGTAAGAAAACACAGATGCAAACTTAATATAAAAATATTATGCTAGAACTCCAAAGATTATTGCACTTGAAAGGTAGTGAACCATGTGTAAGCACTAGAGAAAACAGATGATCTGAACATGCATTAAGAAGTGGAGAAACGGTTTTCAAAGCAGCACTGCTGAAAAAGACAAGATGGTACCAGGTTTTGGAATGTGTCATCTAGCAAGTGGCAGTTGGGGAGAATGTTATTTCAGTAGATAGTAGGGAAGATGAACAAGAAGTCAGTCTGAGCACTAAACATCCCCTCCACTCTATATCCTGAGCCTTTCAACTGAACTGCGAGCGCTCCCTCTAGGGGAGAGGTATGAAATGTAGAAAATTGGTTCAGCACTTGAACCAAAACCAGCCTGTTCACTACACGTTAACCATTCTATAGGAACTAACATATCTTAATTTGTGGGTTTTAGCAACAAAAGTAGTTAGACGGAAGAAAGAAGAAAAATAGTAAAAAAGGTTTGGAAAAGTCAGTTTCCAGGTGATTTAGTTACCTTCTAAAAATTGCAGCATTTTCCAGTTCTTTATCAGATTTACTTTAGCAGGTTGTTCCCAGTTATATGTATTGAAGTTAATAAAAAAAGTTTAGAAGTAGTGACAAAAATCAGGATTAACTTCATGCATTTAGAAGGATAATGTGCAACTCTCTTGGTAAAGAAAGTGTCATTATCTCCAAGAAGAGCCGACAGCTATTGATAAATGCAACGCAGCAGAAACTCAAAACTCTTCAATTGCCACACAGGCTATTCTACTGCAAGGAAATGTCTAAAATAATTTTTTTTTTTGTAGTGTTATACTGGCAAAGACCTTATTTTTACAATCACTACACCTTCTGTCAAGTAAAATCAGTTTCTCAAATGCTGTACTACAGTAACTTACCTCTATGGAAAGGCTTTTATAGCTTTCAAACTCCCAGTAACCATTCAGGAAGTTTCAGACGCTATATTATAATAGTGCACAGCATTTTTGGTTGGGGTGTGAGGCAGGGGGAAAAAAGAAATTGCTTAAGACATCAATTGCCCATTTCCTTATTCCTTCATCATCTTACAGAATTAGCAGCCAAAGTATGTCAAGTCCTGGCACCTCACCCAGCCACTGCAGATCAGCTGAAGCATTTTAACCAGCTGCTTGCTCTTAGACCATCCCAAATTCCAAAATGAGTTTCACTAACATCAATTAAATAGAACAGCAATGCCTGTTATGCCATTAATTTTTAAACCTTATTGTCATAACCTGTTAATCCTGTCTATAGTACTTGTTTCACAAGTGACAAAAGTCTGATTTTACTGAGCATACTTGCCTGCTATTCTCATGTTTAGTCCTCAGCCAGATAATGATACTACTGCATTAAAAATAGCCACCTAGGGAAAAAGAAAAGCACGTCATTGTAATTACAGCCAAATAAGCACTTTTGTGATGAGTTAACAGTAAAAAAAACCCACAGGTTTTCTAGCCAACAACTGTAATGATGATTGTCCTTAATACCTAATTCTTAATGCTCACAATAAAGGGAAGAAGATCTAGGATGGATTTCTGATGTATCGCTTTCATTTGGTACTCCATGAAACAAGTGTTCTGAAAACCCATTAATTTAATTCCATCAACCACTACAAATTCCGTTCAACTTTCAACCCTTCAATCTGTGACACAGGTATTTATCAGTGTTGTATCTAGGTAGCTTTTGATTTCCTAAAGCTATGCGGTAAAAGTCGTCAACTCCATCTGCATTGCTTCCAAGTCCTAGCAACTTTGGGATGCATGTTATCTGGCAACATAACATAGCAAACTATGCTTTGGAGAGAAAAGATTTAAGCATTTTGGCCTTTAGATACTGCATAAATTGCATTCAATGAAACTGAACAGTTATTCTAATACTTTAGTCTATGCCTTACAGGAATGTAATAACACATTTGTCACTCATAGCAGCATCCAGAAGATTCACGTGATGGTCAATGGTGACAGAAGCACCAACCCTAGAACTGAGACTATTTCAGAATAAACTGAAAACCACTGCCTACGAGCAAACACCATGTAAGCACCCAAAAGTTTCTTCCTGAGAAGAGCTTGCCACTACGTAAAGTCAAACCGGCCACAGCCTACACAGACTTTGCTCAAAGGAATCATGTGGCCAGGAGGAGCAGGGAGGTGATGGTGCCCCTGTACTCGGCACTGGTGAGGCCGCACCTCGGGTACTGTGTTCGGTTTTGGGCCCCTCACTACAAGAAGGACATTGAGGTGCTGGAACGTGTCCAGAGAAGGGCAGCGAAGCTGGTGAAGGGTCTAGAGAACAAGACTGATGAGGAGCAGCTGAGGGAACTGGGGTTGTTTATCCTGGAGAAAAGGAGGCTGAGGGGAGACCTTATCGCCCTCTACAACTACCTGAAAGGAGGCTGTAGCGAGGCAGGGGTTGGTCTCTTCTCCCTAGTAACAAGCGATAGGACGAGAGGAAATGGCCTCAAGCTGCACCAGGGGAAGTTTAGGTTGGATATTAGGAAAAACTTCTTCACCGAAAGGGTTGTCAAACATTGGAACAGGCTGCCCAGGGAGGTGGTGGACTCTCCATCCCTGGAGGATGGAGAGGTAGGGTAGACATGGTGCTTGATGATACGGTTTAGTCGTGGACTTGGCAGTGACAGGTTAGCAGTTGGACTCAATGATCTTAAGGGTCTTTTCCAACCTTAACAATTCTATGATTCTATGATTCAAAGGCTGCCACCTCCTCCTCAAGCAACCAGTTGTTCCTGGGCTGTACCAGATCTCTTGCCCTCTGCCCGTAGAGCCACAGCTGCTGCTGGTTCTGCACCATGGCCATGCTCAGCCGTGGGTGCCCATGCTGCACTGAGCATGGACATCTGTCTCTAGTTTCCCCCTACTCTAGATTCAAGAAGTGCAGAGCAAGGATGACTGCATACAGCCACTCAGCACCCCCAACACTGACATGTTACCTATGTGAATCACATTTCGCAAACATTGTGAATTTTACTAACATCTAATAGAAACACGGTAATTTGTTTTACAACATATAAGTTCCTTAAGCATGTAAAAAAATTTTTACAATGAACTGATATTAGAATTTGCTTGAAAACAGTACACAACTGAACCATCTCATTTTTTCTTAATTATCATGATAAAAATAGAAGAAGCCAACAGTTACTTTCAAAAATACGAGGCATGCAGACAAATACCAGTCTGTATTCAGTACTTCCATTCTGGGTAAAAAAACCCCAACCTATTTCTGATTTTGATGTATAACTACTTACATTTAATATGGCAAAAGAAAAACTATTGGCATTCAGGGATCTTACTGATCATCTATACTTAGGCCAAATTTGAAAACATGTAATAAACTATCATTCTAATCCAAATAGCCATCCCACAACCCCATCACAAAAGCTACCGCATCCCTAACACTCTGCAGTCCCATGCCATGATTTCAAAAACCATCAAAACTTTTGTCCTCAGAAGTTATTTCAAAATCTACTGTGATTAGAAGTCAGGAAACGCAAATCATTTGGAAACAATCGCAAAACCCCCCCATAGTTCTCCTGGTCTATGCTAGGGAGGAAAAACTGATATTACACAACCTTTTGCCTTCACTTAATCAGTATCAGTAAGTTCATTTATTTGTGTTCAGAACCTCTTTGCCAAAAACAGTATTTGTGGGCTATTGCTTAAAGTGTCCAACAAAAGGGTCAGCAGAGAAATAAACAGGAAAAAACAAATACAAGTATAGAAATATTTATTTCTACTCCATAAGAATTTGAAAACAAGTATCAACAAAGTTTGAAAAGCAGACAAATGGTTTTGAATGCTAAGATTGTATTACAAGGGAATTCTCATAGCATATTAACGACATAACATATCCATTATATTTCTAGCCACATATATTATATCCATATATGATATTTTTCCCCAGTGAAAGGCTAGTATTTATCTGTCTTAGATTCTTTTGCCTTTTCCTGCCAGGGCAGATAAACTCATTTTATTTCAAAGTCAGTGAACAGAATTGTTCCAAGCTCCTTTCTCTCCCCTCCCCACCCCCAGAAATATATCAACATTAATATAAACACCACCATCTGTAGTATGAACAAGCTTTTTTCTCTTTTCAACACTGCCTTTAAAAAGCTTTTTTGTTTTACTATAAACAAAAACACATACTTCAAAGCATGAAAGAATATGAAAACAAAAAAGCAGAAACTAAGTGAAACCACGTGATCCAACCTTGACTGCAGAATGTCTTCATCCCAACACCCCATCCACCCGACTGTGATCATTATTTGTTGCAATCAACAAATTAAAAAAATGCATCTTATCTGTTGTGTGTGAAATGTTTTTAATTTAGAAAAAGTAAAAATGAGTGTGTTATGCCTCAACTTGAAAGAAATTTTAGAAGTGATGTAGAGGTTCCGCATGAAAAAATTGTGGGTTTTGATCTAGAGAATAAATACAGGAATGCTACATTACAGATAAACATTGCACAGCATTTTCTAGCTGCAAGAGAATAATTTATGAATGCCAAGTCCTTTTCCTATACAGTATTATCTTATTGGTTTTTTTAATTCAAGACAGACCAGAAATAAAATGAGCCCATGAGCTCTTATGAATGCTTATAGACCATTAATCCACACCTTTAGTATCAGACCTCAAAATTGGAATTACAGAAGGGATATAAAATGGAGTTGGAATTTCTAATAGTCCATATTTTAGGATCATTTAAAAAAATAAAAAGAACAAACACAGGACCACAACTGAGGTTACTCAGACTCAGATACACAAAAACAGTAGCAATAACATTCCTTTTATTGCTTTAGGAATGGACTAAAAAACCCCAGACACTATTTTTCTCCTCTTTGACATAAGATTCCATCTAGTATGGGCAGCAGAATTACAACCTAAGTATCATCTTGACTTATGAATGTCCAATAATATAAATAACCACTTTATTAAGCCATTAACATAATGTATCTCTGTCAGGCAGTACAACAAGGCTCACGTTTATCACAGAGACTGAGGCAAGAAGTGCTGCCTGCGGCAGGGTCTATAGGCAGTCCCGGTAAGTACAGCAGAACCCTATACAGACACGAAGCACAAGGAGTGTACCACAAAACAGGCAGGAGAAGCAATCAACATCTGCAAGTCACAAGCAAAATGGCTGGTTTGGGGAAGCATTACGACTGTGAAACATAGATTTTCTTTTTCTTCAGATTGTTTTCTTAGTGCAGAAATTAAAAGGTTTATCAGTGAAGGTCTAAAACTTGGGCAGTGGAAAGAAACCCAAAAATCCCTCACATGCAGCATCAACTGCATTGAAACAAGAAGCTATCCACAGAAGAACCTAAAACCAGTGCCTTCAGATGCTGGTTTTCCTCTGTCAAGAGGAAGGAAGTTGTTATTCCCCAGGGTGGCCTATTGGAAGGAAAGGTGGGGCAAAATGCAGGCTTACATCTATCAGGGACAGCGGTAAAGGTGGTTTAAGTCAGAACAAGTTCTAGTTACAATCAACATAGTCAAATATCTGCAGGTGGCACATGCATTTGCTCACAAGATGAATATCACTGATTTTCAGCTATTCTATTAAACTTCTGATATTCCTACTTGTCAAAGGAGTCTCATGCAACCTTTCATGAGGCTGGAGGAGCATGCTCTCCTTTTCCTATGATCTCAGTGCTAAAGGTACAAACACATCTTCTCTCAGCAGCAACCACATCCTTCAAAGAGCTTCTGAACCCCGCTGCCCATCACCACCAATTAACAGCAGCCAGCATTCAGAACAATCAATGGCAAGCCATTCAGACCATTGACCTCTCAACCACAGTAAGTCATATCCACATCCTGAATAAAGAGCCCAAAAATACAAAGAGGCTGCGGTCTATAGGCTGGTGGAGGCACGCCCCTTGTCAGTAGCAGGCAGATATTTTTTCTTACAAGGCTTTGATGATGCTAACCTTCAGCCAAGCTCAGCCAGCCAGCCACGCTTGTCCAGCAAGATGGTAAAATTCCAGTATGTAAAGCTGAGAAATATCAAATAGTAGAAAACAAAGAAGGAGGGAATGCTTTGTTAGACTGACACAGAAAGTTCTCTCTGAACTGGCAGAATATGATGGACTCAACAACAAAAGTGAAGAGAAAACCAGCAGATAGGCAGGAATCTGGTCCTGCCATACCAGCAAGTTCAGAAATTGCTCTTCCAGCACAGCCCAGTGTATGGGTTCCTCAATCCCTCAAGAATAGGAAGGAAAAGGTAGACATCTCACTGAACCAGAGAAGACAAGAAGTTACAGCTTTTAAATCCTTTTGAACGCTGGCCTGTCATAGTCCAGTTCCCTGCATGGAGTTGCACGTCCATCTGTGCAGAAGAGTTATTTATTCTGGATGCAAACTACTAGGGAGTGGATATGTGGAATGACAGTTGGGAGCTGAGGTTACTGGTTGCTTTTTTTCTACTCCACCCATCCTTGTGCATTGTATTTTGTCCCAAGGCAGAGGCAATTTCCAGATGTTGTGGTTTCCAGTGCCAAAGCCATTCCAAGCAATCCCCAGGACAGCCCAGAATGCTATACATAGGCAACATAATAAAAGTAGAAAACCAGAGAAAACAGCAGCTTACAGTAAAGAAAAGGAAAAGAGAAGGGGCTTTCCCCTACTCTGCTCCACTTGTTGATTAACTTGTGCGTGGATGACAGGCTCAACACAAATCTGGCAAATTTAGTACATACATCCACATAGCTACTGCACATAGTTTGATACATACTAAAACTAGCTTCAGTCAGTAGAGCAGCAGATACCTGCTTTTTAAAAGTGACCTGTGTGTCTTGAGGGAACCCAGGCAGGTAATTCACACAGGGAGCTTATAATTTCATTTAGGAAAACTATGAGCCTATAACAACCCTGCCAAGCAAGTCATTAACGTGTTTTATTAGAAGATATAAAGTTTCTAACATGCCAAGACTGAGTTCTTTCTGCATTCATGTATTAGGTATTATGGTCATCAAGCAGGTTTTTTTTTTTCTAGAATCAAAGTGGAAGAGAAAATTTTATTGAGGTGAAGTAATTGACAAAATACACACAAACAGTCCTTATTAATAGTGCCACGCTGACATAACGCTGAACAAAGTCCAGATTTCAGTCCCAAGCTGAATGCAATTCAATTCAGTCAATTCTTTATCAGCCTTGCTCAACGCTCTTGCCCAGAGACAGTGCTGTGGGGGACACTCAGGCACAGCCTCTGCCCTACTTACTGTGTGAAAGCTTTGGCCACTTGCAACGTACTCCTGTTTATAAAGGTTTTTCAAGTATGATTGTAATAAATGTTTTTATGGATAATAATGAAACATACAAATCAGTCTACTTCATCCCCAGGATAACAGTATTTCCATAAGCAACCTGATGGCATGCAGAGATTATACTTATGAAACAGACACATAAAAACAAGCAAATATGAGAGGCAAGAATTTAGAAGGTCAAGACAATTTTGAATTCTGACCTTAGCTGATTAGAAAGATGTCCCAAAATCAACAATGGTATTTAATAAAGCACAAAGTAATACACTTCAAAACGGACATCAAGTGCCATAAAACAGGCAGCAGTAATGAAGAAAAGGATCCGAGAGGTTACAGCAGCTGTCTAACACTGCGGCCAACAATATGGTACTGCTGCAAAAGTGTAACTGCTCATTGTGAACTGCACCAAGAGGAGAGCTGTGTGTGAAACAAAAAGGAATTATTCTGCTCTGCCCTACGTGCTATCTAGACTTTTAACCGAGATGTAGCTTTTTTCTAAGTCCATCTTAAAGCATAATCCCCTAATGGAAGAATCTAGATAATAATTACATGACCTAAATAAAACAACTAAGGGCTAAAATAATCAGGTTTGCTTTGCAAGGAACTGTGAAAGCAAAGACAGAAGTAATAGACACCTCTGTCTCTTACCTCCACCAAGGTGTAATTTAAAAACCTGTTTTAAAAGATGCTGAGGTAGACTGTTCTCAGTATCCACTGGTTACTGCTTATCTATTTGTAGCTAAAATATTGAATAAAAACAAATTTCCAGCTACATGGATAAACAAGAAATACAAAAGGTGACTGTAAATCATCATGAAAGTCTGGAAAAATACAAAAGACAGATTTTCTTAACCTGTGTAGTCTATAAGGCATGAGTTAGCATCCCCTTCAATATTAACCCCATCTTTCTAACTACTAGATGCAAATCTGTACCCAGATATGTGATACTAAATCTGTATCAGGCTGGGATGCTTTGAATTAAATTCAGAGGGAAATTTTCTCCCCAAACAGGATCTAAAAGTTTGTATGCTTTCAAAAATGGTCATATAATGGTTTTATCTGTATTTACTATCTGTTAATATGAATAGCATACCAAGCACACGGTACTAGAATTAGATAAGCATTCAAAATTACTTAGTACCAAAGGAGAGAAAAAGGCTTGTACTTTTATTTCCTAGTCTTGAGCAGATTAGGATAGTGTTTATTTTTGCAGCACAAACTGCCTTGCTCAATGATTAGCAGATACTTTTTTCCCCATCAGAGAACAGCTAAAAAACCCACCATTTTACCTTTGCATACCTGGTAAAATGCAGTGAAACATTTTGTTTAATCCAGCCTCTGTTAACAGACATTTCAGTCTGTTGTTTTCAAGCAGTTCAGAGCGGTGGTGGTTTTCTACTCAATATTGCACAGTGAACTAGGTAAGTCAGGGACAACATTAGCTATTCTTCTGTGAGCTCTGGTTTTAAAACAGTGGTTGTGCCAATGTGAACCACGTGCCACGGACCAAACAGCCAAGAGAGACTTGGAACGATTTTGACTAAAGTTGACTAGGAATCCAGGCTTCTAATATAATAATTTTATTCAAATACAAGATGCATTTCCTCACCCAGATGATGCTTACCCTTCTGCTAGACTACACTTAGTTTTTCCACCATGCTTACAAAATTCATTTAATTCGAAACCAGTGAAGGGCACACAGAGAAAAGAATTACATCTTTGAAGAAGTAACTACTGTAGTTCAATTTTATTGCATAATCATGCACCATTTGTGTCTTCCGATGACACAGGCTGTGGCCCAAGTAGTTGCTCCCTACAGGCACTCCTACATCCATATGAATATCTTGTGGTAGGGCAGAACTCCACACAGGCAAAAGGTTTGTCCACATGGAACAACTTACAGACTCCCAGATACGTTTGGGTTTTTTTTTCTCCTTTGAGATTAATACTACCACAAAGTATAATAATTACCTTCTTACAAAAATTATACCACCTGAATTGTATTCTTCCATATATATGTAAGTTTCAGCTTGGTATTCTGACAACACTGAATTAGACCAAAAGGGTTTGCTAGTTAAAACAAGATTTTATTCTACTTCTATCAACTGCAACTGAAACCCAGATAAATTTAGCAACTGAAACCCAGATAAATTTAGCAACTGAAACCCAAACTTATTTGAAAATTAAAAAATAATTCAGCTACTGTTGCGTGACCTATGTTGTAAATACTGATATGTGGTTTCACTTCTAAGAAAGGAAATATAAATGAGAAGAAGCATTATGTCAGAGCGTTTTGATACTTAATGTACAAAACAAATGTTTCCCAAATGACATGTCAAATCACTGACCATGCAAGCTTTTGCCAGTGGTATCAATCCAGTACTTTCACCTTAGGCAACACACAAACTAGTCAGCCTCAAACACAGAAAAATTCTCCTGAATCCTGGGAAGCCTGAGATAAAAGTACTCAGGCATTCTCCCCACTGAGAATGAAACTCAATACACATTCCTTTTGCAATTAAAACAAACAGAACAGAAAAAAAAAACCCAAAACCCCAAACCTCATAAGCACCCAATCGATAAAGTATGGAAGTATGGAAGACACTTCCCAGATATTCCACAAAATTTGCTTGTCCATATACTTAAAAACAGAGTTTAATTTACTGCCCCTAAAATCCATACTATTTGTATGTGATAAATTGTACCGTTGCTACTGATGTACCTACTGAAGAGAATCTTAGCCCTGTGTTTCATAGGGTTGGATAAAATTCCTCAGAGAAATTCAGATTCAGAAATCCTCAAGACAAATTGCTGAATCTCATTCATCCACTTGCTTTCCAACTTCACCAGAGAAGTACATAAACCTGGCAATAGAGATTTAAGAGTGAGGTGTAACATTTTCTTCTGCCAAATGATGGACAAAATATTTTGTGACTGAAGCACTGCTGCAATTGCCAATTGTTCAAAAGTTCAAAACCACCAATTTGTTTTCAGTCAGATTTTTTTTAGAAAAAAATTACCACCTCGATTTCGTAAGACACAGTCTGTTCAGTCTTTTCATAACAGGAAGGAGTAAATAAAGCTTTGCAACGCATTTATCTGCAAGATCACCAGGTCTCACTCTAAACAAGGTGTTGCCAGAATCCAGTAGGCCTTTCAACAGCTTTCACATCTTTATCAATAAAAAACTACCAAGCCTGTTATCAGAATAATGCATCACTACCATGCATCTTATTCTGCCCCATACAGCAATTCTCAATAGAACTACCGTACACAAAGACTATGGGTCTGAAGAACAATTAACATACATATAATCACTATGACTTGATATAACCATAAAAGACCACTGCAGAAATTTATCTGAGGCTATGGTTACACCACATCTCTTCACGCTGGGGCCCATTTTAAATAAAGTTATCAAGCAAGCAAGCAAGCAGAACGGGAAAGGAGCATTACAAATACTTCCTCTAAGGGGCCAAGTTTACTGCAGGAAGACCAATCTGCTCCTCCACACTATTCTCCCCAAGCACAACCAGAGTCCAGAGAGTAGCTTTAAGATGTCAGAATGAGATAGTGACGTTACGAGTGAGATTCATTTACTGGACAGACCACTGTATCGACCTCATCACAGAGCTGCACACAAAGACCACAGACACAGCGAGGCACAGAGCTCCTATATACTTTGCAAGGCAGAGAGGATCAAGGGTACCAATAGTAGCAATGAACATCACCACATGCTGCTGCTGGAAAAAAAAAACCCACTATGATACTACCAAGCATTTCAGCTTCCTCAAGAAAAACTAAGCATGATCTGAGGCTGCATGATGGAGAGTTTTGACCTTTGCTCAGCAGCAAGCTGATCTCACCAGGAAGCTGGGATGTGCCTCTGGGGAAAGTACTCCCAGGTGACAACCACAGCTCAGAGCACTGCTGGTATCTCTCCCTCCCCTTGCTCTAAGAGATACAGAAACCCCTGCTCTACCACAGAGCACCTTCTCATCCACTCATCTCCCATGTGAGGCAGCACTTGGCTTTGGCCTTTTGCAGGACAGAAAGGCAGCACCACTGGCTGAGGTGATGCAGAGAAAGCATCGTGTATCAGCCTGGGGGAAGAAGGGTCAGCAGGAGCACAGCAGGCCCAAGACGCAGAGGGGCCACGCTACACCCACAGGACACGGCATAGTGGGCTCATATTGCAGATATGAGACTGCCGTTGGTGACTAATAACCTCCATCCTGCATGACACACTCAGAATCGCAGTGCTCCTGTGGTACAGGCATGTCTTGCTACTGGTCCATATTAGCACTGGACAGGCCATCACTTGTGAGTGTAAGTCGTGTGATCCTTAACACCACCAGAGTGACTCACTTCTTACTACTCAAGACACAAGGAAACAGCAACAAAAACTGCAGTTTCTGGACTGGTTTCTTAGCATGAAGGGGTTAGAACAAAGATCCATAACCTACCTCCTGGCTAGGTGCAATCTTCCAACAACCAGTACCAAACACATTAAGCCATACCAGAGAATAATTAATTTCACAGCAAAAAAAAGTTTGAGGGGTAATGTATTCTTTTTATGTTTTTATGTATAAATATATCTACTTTGTATACTTAAATACTTAGTTAACCATTGGTACACACCCCACTAACTAATCCAACACAGCCATCTTCTATCCTTGGAGATTTTAAAATCTAAGGACTATCATAGGTGGGAAAAATTAAAGCTATGTGGGATAGCAAGTTACTTCATGTCACCTATGGAGAAATTCGCCACATTAAGTACACATAAACTTATCTGAGGAGGAGCATCCCTCAGTGACAGAAGGGTGCTTACTACAGCGAGCTTACCACTGAGACACTATACACAGCTGACATGAAGAGGCTGATATGCGCTCACTGTATACTGTAACAACTCCTGACACCATACCTCTCTGGACCGCGCTGCTGTAAGAGAAATTCACTAATTATTACAGAAATTCCTGTAATAAATTTCTGCCTGAGTCGACTCAAAACCATTCAGGTGTCACCAACGTTCAGCTGACCAGCAAGCAAACCACCAGCCATGGCTGTTCCCTCAACCACCTCCCCTGGTACTTGCAAGAATATCTGGGCTGATCCAAAAGCAGAAATAAGCGTGTGGGAGCAGGTCCGCAGCTTTCTAGCGGTAGTACTGGCTTATACCAGCTTAAATGTTTGACAAATGATGACTCAATTAACTGGTGATACCAAAACAGATCAAGGAAAAAAGTCTCTGTTACTAGGAGATGGTTACTTTCTCCTCAGAAAAAAAGAAAACTGGAGAGAGGGCAGGAGAAAGGAAGGACGTCAGCCAGTAACAAGAAGAAAGCAAGGCTTTATGAATAGAGAGAAGACCGTATCATCTGTTTTGATGTTAATGAAGATTTTAACTGGACTCTCATGAGAACTACCATGCTTTTGTACATATAAATACATTGTGCAACTTTCTGCCATTAAAACTGAGTCAACAGCAGTGCACGCTAAATGTGGGGCAAAGTTTACTCCAGCAGCTCCGGCTGTCCTGATAGCCTTCCAAAGCTGCTCCCTCTCCCACAGTCTCTTCCATATCCTCTTGGCACTGAGCTCCAACAGGAGCTGGAAAAAGCTGAGTTGCAGCTCTGACTGCAAATGAAGATGTAAACTATTTTTGTATCATAGAAATATGGCACTGTATATGGGGTGCAAAAATAGTTGAACATTTCAAAAAAGTAACTATTGATAACTCCTTACAAAAACTTAAGTGCGACTGGATTTCAAGAAGCCTGGGTAAAATAAGGGCAGAATTAGAACTACAAGTTATCCAGAAAAATATTTTTTTCTTTTAAGAAAAAAGAAAAAAAAAAAACAACCCTGAAGTCCTTTCGGGACACATATACCATTAAGAAAAGCACAAGGAGGCTATGCTTCGATTCGTGGTTAGACAAAGCATTTTACACAATGAAGTAGGAAGCCAGGAACACCTACTTATAGGCTACAGATGCTTTAACATCCATCCCAGTTGAAAATTCTGGTGCTACGAAATGAGGTTTCAAGCACCAACACCAGTTTAAAGTTATTTCCTCATCACTGGTCTTTTGTGTGGTCACTGGGTCTCAGGCCTGGACAGTACTAGGAAGCAGAAAGTTCGAGATAAATGAGCTCACCTGCCAGGTTGCCCCAGCCCCACACGATTTTGCTCACTAAAGAAAGCTAACCTAGTAAAAAAGAATGAACATAATTCCTGCCAGACTAGTAGTGTCTGCTAATCCCGACACTTGAGTGTCAGGAAGCAGAGTACAGCATCAGGCTGTTAGATTTGCTCCAGCCATCTCATGAAGTCTCCCTGTAAGACTTCTGACACTGCTGCAGAATACATTTTTCCTAAAGTAATCCTGAGAATTTATGGACAGTCTTGGTTTCAGATCAACATGAAACTTCCCAGAGGGATCCTTCTAAACCATGAAACAATTACAATAATTCCAGTGCTGTTGACAGGAAAACGATTGTCACAGGGTCATGCAGCCAGCCACCGGCAGAGAAAATACGCATGTTTACGATAATTATGCCTTAAATTCTAAAGTTTCTCAGCAATTTAGTGGAAAAAACTCAAAACTGAACACATATATCACTTATATTAGGGCTCATGGAGACACTGATCGCTGATAGAAGTGGTAAGGCTTGCAGCCCTTACATGTCAACCCTCCAACTTCAACGGGACTGTAGGTTTAAAAACCATACCCTAAATTCTATTTGAACGACAACCTCTGAACAGTTCAAATCTTAAGAAACAAGTTCTCTGTTGCTGCTGCGGATTCATCTTATGGACACCTAAGCTTTAGACTATGAAGTAATCTGTCAGCAAATCGGTATTTTTTTGCTATTTAAATAGTACTGTTCCACTTGTGATCTTACAGGAAAGAATCCCTTTCCCATATATTATGCTAATATATTTTCTGAACAAAATCAGAAACTAAACGTTCGGTAGTAACAGTTCACTTTTTAAATATTTGCTTGCCGAAGTTACATTAAATTCTCAAACTCTTTCTATATTATCACTCTTCTCTTAAAGCACTGAGAATATATTCCATAGAGCACGTATTCCCTGAAGCACTCAGGCTGCCCCTAGAGAGGCCGGGCAGTAACTTGTGGGCACCATGAGGTGATTTCTCTAACTATCTACCCTGCACTCCTACCGGGTGAAATGGTCAGGACTGGTCCGAAGTGATGAAAGCAGTGGCCTTCACAAAGCCAGGTGTCTCCTCCATCCCAAAGTCATTGGATGTTCTTACACAACACCACCAAGCTATTATTAGCTTGTGAAGAGCCTACCTGCAGGCTTAAAGCAAGTTACAGAACTTGTTCTGCCACACAGACAACCATATAAACCAACAGATGAAAAAGATTTCTTCACAGTTAAAAGAATCCCGGGGGGGCGGGGGGATGTGCTAATGCGCTAATGCAGACATTCATACCTTGATTAGTTTTGCAGGCTTTAAAAACAACAACAAAAAAAGACTTGTGGACAGTCATTAACCAGCCATTTCTGGGTTTTTTCCCCCTAAATAACAAAGTATTTATTTAATACCAGTAGGAGAATTAAAAGAAGAGGACCAGCAAAGAATCACCACAGGCGCTAAGCCTGCGTGGCATTACGGGGCACACACAGTATTACAAAGAATACCTGGTATAAGCAGAGAACCTTACAAAAGTTTGAAGTTATTACGTTATCATTTAAACTCTTCTAAATGTGAAAAAAAAATTGAAAGATCAAGACATCAGGTGAGTTATGCAGCCCCCCTCGGCAGCTCAGGCAAAACCTTAACTTAAGATAGGGTAGTAGTTAGCTACCAAAAAGAAAGAAATGCATACAGTTACTATATTTTTTCCTACTTCAGCAACTCAGAGGCTAGGAACCAGAGGAACGCGGACCGCTTCGACAGGTATCTCTCTGCAAACCTGGGTGCACAACGTATTCTCCATCAGCTCACGGCTGCTCTCTGTAACGGGGTATTTAGTGTTTCAGTCAAACAGGAGCTGAACCTTTAAAACCCGTTCGCCAACAACGTCCACGATCCGCTACTCAGCGGCCAAGGAGAAGCGAAAAAACACACCGAAGAGCAGCCCCGTCTCCTTTCCACTGCGCCAAGTCTTTGTTTCAGCAGCAAGACGCTGCCCACTCTGCAAATACTTATTTAACTGCACCGGGGCGCCCCCACTGCGGGGAGCCCCCACCTCCCTCCCACCGGCCCGGCAGCCCCCGAAGGAGAGGGAGGGAACGGGGAGGAGAGGACGAAGGGGCGACCCCTGCACCGGGGAACGGCGCCCCCGCCCCGCCGGTCGCTCTGAGGGGGGCCTGGGGGCGCCGCCCGGCTCTGCCCTGCCCTGCCCTGCACCGCCCTGCCCCGCACCCGGGGCCCCGGCCCGCCTCGCCCCTCCCGGGGCAGCTCCCGGCTACGAGAGGACGGGGGAAGGGCCGGGCGGCCCGGGGAAGCTGCGCCGCCAGGAAAGGCGGCGGCGGCCCCGGGCAGAGGAGAGAGACGGGATGCCCGGCGGTGCGGGACAGGGGCTGCCCCATGGAGGGGAGCGCGGCCGCCTGCCCCCCTTTCCCCCCGCCGCCACCCCGCACGGCCCCACGGACAACGCGAGCCCCCACCTGGGCTGTACGGCCACGAGCACGTCGCGCAGCGTCCCCTCAGCGGCCGCGCCGCGGAGGCTGCCCCCGCCCGCCTGCCGGCAACCGAGCAGGAAGCCGAGCCGAGCCGAGCCGAGCGCCGCCGCGCCACAGGCCGGGGAAGGGGCGGAGGAGGCGCGCCCGCCCCCTACCGGTGGCGGACCGGGGCGGCGGCGGCACCGCCCCGGGGCCGCGCCCCGGCCCGGCCGCCCGCCCGCCCACCGCCACCGGCGGGGCCGTCCCGCTTGGTCACGGGTGGGCTCCGCGCAAGTCACGGCGCGGCGCGGGCGGCTCGGGGCCAGGCCCCTTCCACCCGGCCTGGGCGGGGCGGGCGAGTGCGGGACGGCGGCGGGCTCCGCCGGTGGGTGCGGGCCTGGGGGCGGCGGCGGAGCCCCTTGCCCCTAAGGGAGCCCCCCGGGCCACGGTCCCGGGCGCCTTGGGGAGGGGGACACGGATCGATCCCGGCTGGCGTGGCGCAGGCGCTTGGCACGGGAGGGGCCGCTCTAAATCACAGCTTTTTGGGTAATGTAATGAAGGCTAATATTCAAAAACTCACTTGGGTGCGTGCAGCCACGAGTGAGGGACTGACGGTGCCAGCTGTGCCCAAAAGTCAGCCTGGTGCCCCGGGCCGGGGGGTCTGGGAGGCTGTTTGAAATGTCTATATCTCTTTTATGTTTTAAACACCTTTTTTTCCCACCCCACAAACATACCAGAAGTTATCTCCTGTTACCGAACAGAAAAAGCATTTTCTGCTTTAAAAGAAACCCAAGCTTTTCTTTTAAAAAACTTTTTGATCAGAACTGATCTGTGTTATTGCATGAGAAGAAAAGGTAACCCCTTTCTTTTCGTTATTCTTGTCTGTGCTTTGTGGCTGCGGGTTCTTTGGTTCTTTTTCCTTTTTTTTTTTTTTTTTTTTTTTTATTTTGGCACTGCCTTTCCTCTAACCCCGCCATGATGGTGACAAACTGGCAGGGCTCTGACCATTTGACTGTGTGGAAGAAGACTTCTGTTGGTCTGACTCACTCAGCTGAGCTATTGCTAGGGTGGGTATAGAAAGTTCTGGGGCAGCGGGCAGCCAGATTCAGTCAATGCCGCTATTGTCAAACCACACAGGGAGCATTTTTGCACAAGCAGGGTGGCACTTCTCATAGTAGAGAGCAAAGCCGCAGCTAATATATAGGGCATACCACATGCCATCAAAGTCAGGTAGACAAAAGGAAGTTTCCATGTCTTATTTTAACCATACTTAGTCAACAGATCTTCCTTGTAATGGGTATAAAATAATGTGTTTTGATAACAACCGCTCCTTGGTATGGGATGGTTATTTGAACATCAAGTAATGTTCTAGTAAATTCTCACAACACATTGAGATTTTGGGCATGCTGTAATCTCAAAATGAGCAAAGACATAACCAGTGGGAGCATTACTCAAGAAGAGAAAGACTATAGCTTTCACTTCCAAATGATGATCTAGATATATCTTAGTTTGACAGTTATTTCAGTGCTTAATATATGAAATTCCACCACGTTCCCCTTATTACTTACCGGGTGATGCGGTCTATGTAACAGAAAACTAAGGTCAGTATGCTAAAGGAGGCTGGCTCCTTCGATAAGCAAATATTTGCAGTAGAAGCAAACGTTTTAAAAAGATTACAGAAGTATCAAATTATTAGAAGGAGAAATAATACTATCTGCACAACAACCAACACCTCAAAATATGTCTTTATCAAAATGAAGGTAATAAAACTTGAGAATGGCCGTGATTAAATCCCTCTGATGATTTGTGCGGCTGAAAGGGTGCCACAGTGCCCACAGGGTGGAGAGTCACAGTGCCCTGCAAACGTGGCAGCTGGCAGGAGCCCAAAGAAGACGGAGTATGTCAGACCCCACCGTGTCTCAAGAAGTCTCCGAGTTTCTCTTTTCCCTTTTTGTCCTAATTTGCCTTACAATTTTTCCTCTTTTTCTTTTTCTAATTTTTTTTTTTTTTGTAATTTACCTTATAACGAAATGGCTGTGGCCATTAAGTGGAGGTCTTCCATAAGAAATACAAATAATATTTGTACTTGGAAGAGTTTATATTCCTTTTCACTATGGTTTGTGATTAACTGACCATTTTTGCTTCTTTGGATTAAGAAATCCAGTATGAAACAGAATGTGTTTCATAGCCAGATACATTCCAAATGTTTCATCATGACGTAACATGTTCTAAATTTACAATTTTTAAATCCAAAATGCTTATATTTATTTAAAACAATAAACCAGCTTGCTTTTATTGTTAAACTGTTAAACTCTGAGAAAAACATGCAGTAACTATTTATGTTGCAAACATCAGAAACCAAAATATCTTAAGAATTTGGGCACATTGGGCCTGAACAAAGATGACCTTGTTGGCCTTACCCACATCTTTGACAAGTTTCTTCGCTAATGTCTCTAGCATTTGACCTGAACTTGCTTTCTTGTCTCTCTCATACCTACTCACTTTTACTAAGTGAAATTATAGCACTGCACTATGTTTGGGGTTTTTTTTTAAGAAAATGGAAACATTTCCTTCACGTAATTACAGGAAAGTTAGGTGTGCTACGTGCCCTATTTAGCATCCTAGGGCTAATGGGGATAAACAAAAACAGGGTAAAATGCAGAAGCAAATCTTTTCAGGTGCTTTGTCTTTAGGCTGTTGATTATTGCCTCTGGCAATAGATGTTCTGCTAATCAGTCATGAGTCTCAGTTCTGGTATCAAAGCAATTTCTGATGGCTTTTTAAAAGTACTTTTTTCTGTAAGTCTAAACTTCACGTTCGTATGCTATAAACTAATACTTCTGCCTTAGCTGATCTTTCCATGAAATTTTCAGTGAGCCAGTTTCAGACTGCTGGCAGAGACCCAGCTCTCCGAAGCTTGGGAAATCTGTGGCATACAGGTTAATTTTCTCAGCAGAATCATAGGAAACACTTACCTTTGTATCTGATAGGATCAGTATTACAGTGCTCTTTTAAATAAGGGGCAAAGCCTAAGCCATCTTTTACATGTTATACAGAACAAAACAAAAAAAAAGAAAAAAAAAAAAAAAAAGAGAAGTTACTTAGAGAATGCTCCAGGCAATTTGCCTCAAAGCAATAGGAAAATGTGATTTTCACCAGGTTGTGAGTCACTTAACTATAAATAGAAACTAAAATGTATAAGCACAACATGAAGCCCACTCCTCTCTCCTCTCCTGCCTCTTCCAAACAGGCAAGAACGTGTATGGAAAAGTCTTCCCTTATACAACAACATTTTGTTATCTTTCTGGCTGCTGTCATCAAGTTTTATATAAACAGTATGGATGTGTATCTGAAAGAGAATGTATTATTTAGTGTTCACCTTATGATGTGGTAGGTATTTAAAATAGATACCTTCTCATTTTTTTGATTTCTTGCCCTGTTGCCATCAGAAGTTAATTTGCAAACAGCCAAAACGTCAGGTCTCTGATATAAGAAATCTGAGTAACAGTGGATAGAAAGGATGGATATGGAAGTAATCCAAAACTTCAAGTCCGGAGGATGGATTTGAACACCTGAAAACCTGTCTTGTCACTGATGCACTGATCCTGATCAATCTTTCACAGATACCTCCTTTTTCTGTAATGTCAAAATAAACTCCAAGTCCAAGCATCCCCAAACTTTCAGATTTGGGTGTTTGGTTGGGGTTTTCTTTCCCCTTTATTTAGGACAATTTTTATTTCAAGTTAAGTGCATATGATTATGAAAGGAAATCTGTATGTAAATGGGTAAAATTCCACTGGAGTCAGGGTACTTGCAATTGCCAAAATAATGTCACATTTTGACCACAGGGTTTCTTATTTCATTTTTCTCCCTGTGAATGCATCTGGTATTAGCTCTTACAGACTGACAATAGTAGAGACCAAAGGCTTCTGTGAATTATATAGGCAGTATAGGTTAGAGGAAACTTTATCTTCCTTGTTAAAGTACCATAAATGTTACAAGAGCTGTTCCCTGTATACAATATCCTATTAATTCCTTATGTAATATAATGGATTTTGTGAAATCAGACAATTTGGTGCCAGCGAGGACAGGATATTCTGTCATTTAGGAGGAAATGGAAGGTGGTAATTTTCTTTTGCCATATGGGACTCATAATTTGTCTTAACATCTGGTACATAGGTATTAGTGCAGATGCAGTGAAATATTGCTGGCTTGAGGTCTTATAAGCCATGTGTAATGAGCTGGAGACCCACACAAAATCTGTGTGCAGTAATAAAGAGCAAAATGGCAATCTTTTGCAAAACCTCCAATCTGTAGGTGTGGAGATCTGATGGTTCCCACAATTGACATTATTGATCTAAGCAGCCTCCCAAAGAGCTTTAGAAGTCCTCAAAATCAGTGCTGCAGTTTTAGATGAGGAGCATCTGAGGAACTCTTTCAACAGAGATTGTACCCATTCTGATCAAGGACAAACATCACCAGTTGGAAACTGTAGATGCCCTGAGAGCGCCACACTACAGATGGCATTGTTCATGAGTTGCACTGTGAAAGGTCATCACAAGCACCACTCTGAACATCTTGCAATAGCTTGAGAGCTCCCCTTTTTCCACACAATGAAACTCTTCCAACTACAACTCTTCCTCATTGGAAGCATATAAATCTTGCTTCCAAGTTTATCAATACTTTATTTCAGCAGGATATTTTTCCTGACCCATAAGCTCTCAACCAGCTCATACCTTTCCCAAGGCAGAGCTCCACACATCCCTGCTGCTCTCTCTCAAAAAGGGCAATTCGTCCCTCCCAGCCTGTCCTTGCTATATTGCTTGTACCCATCCATCGCACCACCTCAATTGTGTGAGCTATCCCACAACATCACTGTGATCCCAATGAGACACTGTAGTCCTGCAACTGCATTCAGACCTCTAATTCTTCCTGTTGGTTCTCCATGCTGTGTGCATTAATGTACAGGCACTTCAGAGGGGCACCCAGCGGTACTGCTTTCCCAAAAAGGTATGAGAGCTTTCCCTATAATGCCATACTGTTGGCATTTTCTTATTGATATGCATTTTCTTAAGTCGACCTCTTTCACCCTGTTCTGTTGATTACACATATGTCACGATCCACTGTTGGGTTGAACAGTTTGGCAGAGGTTAAACCCTCTTGCTTTCCAACTGATCTCAGATAATCCTGGGAGGTTGGGCCTGGCTGGGCTTAACTTCTGATTAACTCCAATGTGTTATTGTGACTAGGTTCCTTTTACATTCTCGGAAACAGAATTAAGACTCAAAACAGAGTCAAGTGCCAAGTCACTTTATTCGGCCAAAAATAGATACGCCAGAGAAAAGCAAAGAAAGAGAGAGAAAAAAAAAAGGTGAAAAAGGGAACGAGAGGGAGGGAGAGGGTGGGCCTGCTGCGATAGCTATCACCATGGATCTGCAGCAGTCTGTCCAGTCCAGGCGGGGGGGAGTCCGGGTGGTCCGGGTTGGGGGCGGGGGGCAGAGTCTGAGCATATGCGTGGAGGACATGTACTCCAAGATAACAGGGCACACATTCCTGTCGAGTCAACCTTGGTGATTAAACTGTTCTGTTCAGCTGCTGTAGTGATCAGGCTTTGTTAGAGAAACTTGCCTGCCAACAATGTTAAGACAAGTCTCTAGTCCCCGACAACATCACCCTGCACCATTTCCTTGCCAAACTGGTCCACCACTTCCTTACTTGATTGTAGGTCATCATCTCCCTCCCTTGTCGTTCATAATTTAAAGGTCTCCTCACCACACTGGCCAGCCATTTGGCAGAGTTGCTTTTGCTCCGCTTTGTCAGGTGGATCCTGTTTCTTCCTAGCAGTTGTTGACCCTCAGATAGGGTCTATAATCATAAAAACCAAATCCCTGTTATTGATACCAGCTGCATGAGCCAGCTGGTGTCTGCAGTATCTGTCACCTTCTCCTCAGACCCTTTCTTTCTTTTCTCTGGCTGGATCAAGCAGAAAACCACCTGAGTGAGCCTGTATGTTCTTGACCCTCATGACCGCAGCCATATAAGTTATGTCTGATATGTTCATGGATTCCTCTGGTAATATCATTGCTGCCCATGTGGAAGAGGAGCAGAGGATAATAGTCTAAGGCCCCACAAGCCTCAACAGTCCTTCTTCAATATCTGAGATACAAGGCCCAGCAAGAAGAAAAAGCCCTTTGCCAGCAGGTGAGGTCAGCTGATGGAGACCTCCTTCCCCCCAGCAGGGAGCCTGCCCCTGCTATCACTTGCCAGTTTTCCCTGGTGGTGTTGTGGGGTCAGACTCAGCTGCTGCAACTGCTCTGCTGGACCAAGCTCCTGGCCCCTCAGCTGCTACCTCCTCCTGTTGCTAGAAGCCTCCATCCTTCATCATAATTTCTTTCCTTCCACCTGTGTACCTGCATGAGCAATGTGCTCTGTTTTTCACAACACAGCTCAAATGATGAGAAAAGAATTGGTGGACAGTCTCTTCATGTCCAGCCACACCTTAGAGCTTCATCATGATAACAACTCTCCGTATCTCACCAACATTTAAACCATTGTCAGTAGTTGTCACATCTGTGCTTTTGTAGTGGAAAGGAAAGAATCCCACCTTGTGAAGAAACTCCCAGAATGATGGGGCAAAAAGCCAGGGCACCCCAGGAAATATCTGGGGGGTAAAGCCTGCACTCAGCTGGGCCCTTTAATAAAACCCATTAAATCATACATATCGAGAAATGGAAAGCAGCCTGTATAATTATGGATTCTGCTAGCTCACACAGTTGTCACCAGCATGGAATGACTGGACCCCATGCTTCTAAGCCTCAAATGGTGAGTAAGCTAAAAAGTGCAGAGGCATTGGTCATCACCCCATCGCTACTGTCATGCTTGGCTAGACCACAGAAAAGAAATTGTATCTTTAGCTGTAGATTGATAGGCACAGCCCTGAAGGGGGGATTCTAGCTCTAACCACAGAGCGTTGCAGAACTGGTATTGGGGCCATCTGACTGACCTTGAAAGTGAAAAAGAGAACTTGGATAGCAAACACACTTTGTGTGAAGCAGGTCCAAATGCAGCTGGTTTTAGGCCAAAGGGATTTTTTCAAAGACCAGACTAGGCTGCATCATTGTTCAGCTGGTACAAGCAGCTCAGCTCTAATGAAAGGATCCCTGGCAACTGTGGAAACTCCAGGAGCAGATACCTGGTGATGCAGCAGAGCTTATGACTCATTAACCATAAAATCACACTGTAAAAACGATCTCTTCTGAGACTAAAATACTGAAGCTGTGACAGTTTGGACACTGAGGTTAGATGGCATTACTTCGCAGCTGTGAGGAACAGAATCAGAACTGTGAGAACTTCTGGAATGACTTGGAAGGTGGCAGCTCCTCAGTTAACCCGTATGCCCTCTGATACTGTTCAGTTCTCATCTTCCCACCAGTGTTATGCCTCTATAGATCTCACTGCTATTGCTGAGTGTCTCAAAGTAACACAGTAACACTCATAGGGAATTGCAGTCAGACTTCAGCTTTGCCTGCAGCTAGCCAACTCCTGTCTCAAAAGCTCTTCACAGTCCAGCTGGGGCAGAGTTTCAGCCTTGCTGAGCAGTAAAGCAAATGCAGCAGGGGGTTTCTGGTCATCTGGTCGCAAGCATGGTGGTTTTCTGAGCTTGGCAGTTTAGGACAAAAGAATATTTCTCATTGATTACTTCCACCTACCACAGATTTGACCTGGGCACTGAAACTCAATTGTCTTTGAAGGAGGCTTACCTCAATAGTCAAAGTAGTATGGTGTAAGAAGCAGCCAATATTAGCAACAGTCTCATTAAGCAAGATGCCTTGTCAGAGCTGACACCTCCTGTTTGCAGCAGGACTCTCACTCCTCATACATCAGCACTTTAACTGTTTCTCATGCTGCTGGGCTCAATACTGTACAAGTGTAATACCGTAGATTTTCTGGCAAATTAACAATATGGCTTCCACTGAATTTTAAAAACATATATTTCCATATGATAAAACTACAGATAGCTTAAATTTTAGTACAAAGAATAATGTCAGGAGAATGCCTGCTCTGTTTCATGGCATTGTGCTGTACAAACAGCATAGGAGAGAAAGAGCTCATAAGGTACAGGAAGATGCAGCTTGTAAGTAGTTCAGTGCAGGTGCCAGGGTGTTTCCTAATCTGCTTTTGCTGGGTCTGTTCACCCAGTTTGTTAGGCTTGTGTTCATGTCTCAACTTAAATACTGGTTTGTGGATTGTCCAGGCAGCGAAATCTCCTAGATCCTCCCCTCCCTCAAAGAAAAAAATGCAGAGGGTCCCACATTTGTGAGGAAAGCCATCTTCTCCAAAGAAGCATGAACTTCTTTCACCATTGAGTTCATGCCCTGTCTTTCAAGCCTATGTCTCTGTAGAAAATTTCATCAGTTACAAAGGATGTGTGATTGTACATGTGCCTGCCTGTGTTAAGTGCACAAAATGGCTTGCACTTCCTAAATAAAGTACTAAAGGCCCTTTCTAGCAACACTCCCAAAACATAAGGCAGCAATTTTGTTATTTACTGTTTGTATTTGCCTGAATGTGGTTTTTTCTTTTTCTTGGATTTTTCTTCCTTTTATTATTTTGACAATATGGCTTGTCAAAAGGAAAATCTATTTAGTACTTTTTTAAAAAAATAATCTAGGCGAGACTTGAATTCTAGACTGTTATTACTTGCAATCAGTCTTTTATCCTGCAAATGGAAACAGCATGAAATGAAAGGAAAGGAAAATACTGGAGGAGTGAGAGTCTGTTATGCTGTTGCACAGTTAGTTTCTAGACAGGACATATTGAAGCTAAAGTCACTTGATTTACACTAGACAGAAGTGTTACTGTAACAGATTTGTGTTACAAAGCATCCTTTTGATGTACTTTTCTTCTTAAAGTACTGTATTTCTGTTAAAAATTCACCGAAGATGTTTCTCCCAGTACGCTGGTTTAAATTATCCCTAAACCCTTTCCTTTTAGAATGCACCAAAACTGTTGCTGGTTGATCAGAGAAACTCACATGTAGTTTTCATAGAGTATTAGGAAGAAGCTGAAAGGGACCTTCAGTGGTCACCTAATCCATCTTCCCATCAGAATCAGTAATACAGAAACCTCTCCTTATGACTGTTGCTTCATATTTGTATTATCTCCACCTGCTGATGGAGAATCTAGTTTCTGTAAGTGATCCATACCGTTACCTACCTATGCTTATGATCCTAATATCTAACCTAAACTGCCCTTGCTGTAGTGCAAGCTCATTTCTTCCTCTATCTACAGTGATGACAGAGAACCATATATTTCCTTTACCTTTGCTATTAGCCTTTTATATGTTTGAAGACCTTTCTTCTGTTTTCTCTCAGAAAACGGAACAGTCACCCTTCCTCTAATCCCTGTTCACAGATCATGTTTTCCAGACTTTCAGTCTCCTTCTCTGGATTACAATTTCTTTGAAACCTGGTGCCAAACCTCAACACAACTGCCCTATTTAGGCATTAGAAACATAAAATTATGGCACACAGTTCTCTTACATGAGGTTTTCTTCCATTTTTGCCACGGCAATCTTGTTGACTGATGTTCTGCTATGGCTGTGTACGACCCCTGCATCCTCTTCTCTACAGCTGCTACCCTGCAGAGAGTTTCCAGTTCTGTATTTATACAACTCATTTTTCTAACTCTAAACTGTAGCCTGTCTTTTTTATATTATTTCTGTTATGTGTCAAGATCTGCTTGAAGTTAATCCTGGTCTCTGAAGTCCTCACAGGCTTTTGTAGATTGGTTTTATCTGTTTATTTAACAATTAGATACTCCATCATCTGGAACGTTAATGGGAGTAGCGGTCTGTACTAGAACTGGGACAGATCGCTGTGGATAACACAGCACAAAGGGATTTTGGCATTACACAACTGAGTGCAGGTTTTTTTCATCAGTTTTGCACCCATGTCATAGCAGTTTTCTCTAAATCTTGTATGCCAAGATCGCTCCTGAAAATCTCATGAAAGGCAGAGTCCACAACCCCACTAACATGAAGGTATATGAAATCCACTGCTTTTCTCCTATCTATATGGCCTGTTACCTTGGTTAGGTCACTTACTTAACTAATTTTATTCCTCTTTAGCATGATAGGGCCTCTGATGTTTGTCTGAGGAAAGACATTTGGTCTTCATAGTATTTGCAGTAAAATTTCTCTTGCATTAAGAGAATATTCAGTGATTTCACAGCAATTAGGCGATACCTGCCCACCTAACCACAAAACACATTTATAGTCACAGAATGATTGTTAATTACATGTTACCATTTTTAAATTGAAATAACCAGAACATAACCAGAAAATCCTACACTTCTTGGAGCTGCTTTTGGAGGATTAGATTTTATTCCTTGTAGCACTATTACAAGCTCTCTACGTGACCATGAACTGCTTACAGAAACATATACCAGGATTTCCATAGGAAATTTTCTCTTCCTACTTAAGACTGATTGGGTATTAATGTCTGTCTTTAATCAGAGGCAGGCCTTTAGTTCAATTAATTGTGCAAGAGCTGTTCTGAACTTAAGAACACTTATAGGCATAAAAGAAATGTAGCTGTAGAGAACAACTGATTATCTTTTGGTAACAGTGTGCTTCTCTTGATACAGTTTCTCTGTGGATCTAAAAGGTGGAGCTGGAACTTAGATTTCAGCCAGAGGGAGGTGTTCATGGAGTAAAACCTCAGAACCAAATGACATTGCATGTTCAGAGTGCTTTGCTCGTTAATCTGATCCTACCAAACCACGTGGGAGTGCAAAATAAATAAATAAATAAATAAATAAATAAATAAATCCATAAAATAGCTTTATCTACTTCCAGCAGTGAACAATCTGGCTAGAAAATTTCTAATGAAACATTTTCTCATCAGGATATGCCATTCATTGAAATCAAAATGTTCCACAAGAGAATTTCCATTTTTGACCAATTTCCAATGGAATCCAGGCACGTTTCCAAGACAACTGAGCCTGCCAGTTTGCCTGTCTGTCTTCTCAACAGCCCTTCTGGCTGGTTCTAGGGGATCTCAGGCTTACAGGCTCCTTCGCTTTGGGGCTGACAGAGTGCTGAGAGCTGGGATGGAAGAACCTTCCAGCTTGTGGCTTCTTGGCAGTCCCGATTCCCCAGACATGCAGGGGGCGATGCTGACAGGCTGCCCCAGAGCTGAGGCATCATGCCATGAAAAGATTCAACACTCCTTGGTTTCATTCCAAATTTTGAAATATTAAAATCTTCTACTGGAAGAAAAATCTGTATTTCTTCACGCTGCTCTAATAAGTCTGTATTCCTGATCGGAGCATAATACTGCAAGAGAGTGCCTATCTGTTTTCACAAGCTGTTTTATAAAATTATGCATATATTAATGGGGCTCTGGCAGTCTGGCTACATATAGGCGTATAAATGCTAAATGATAAAGGTCACACCTGAATCTAAGACAAAGCAGTAATGCCCATACTGATGTGGTTACATACCACTGCTGTTACTAATGCTTTTCTTCACAGTACTTAACAACTGATTACTTTTTTTAATATATCCTTGAAGTACTAATGAGTAATATTCCATTTTAGAGGCAAAAAACTGACATGGAAATGTTACTGGTTCGCTCAGTATGACAAAACATATCAGTGTAATCAGGTTTACTATTGCACAGTCCAGCATATTCTGTCAAGAGTCTTACTTAACATAAAATATCTTCTTTTGTGCCTTACATGAACACCCGGTTCTGTCTTCAGGCAATGAAAACAACGCCTTCTCTGCCTGTTCCTTTCACTTTTCACTTTTCACATGCTACCCTTAAAACCAAGGGACTTACTGCCCTTACAGCTCAGCTCTCAGAGGGAGTATGTGACTTTCTTATCTACTTCTGTGTGAAGGCATTGCCTCTGTCTCAAATTTAGCCTAACATGGCAAAATGACCTATGTACTGATTCTGCTGTTGGCTTGGAAAGGAAACGGACAGTAGAAAACAGCTATGGAGATGGTAGTGACTTAAAAGCTACACCATGTTTTTCCAAAAAGACGAGTTGCTATTCATGTTATTCATGGTGGTTTGGCATTCCCACACTAAAACGTTTTGGGAAAAGCTCCAATATCCCTTTCATGATGCACAATGTCAAATATAGAAAAATATAAAATTAGAATTACTAAATGTAATGCAAACTACTAACAGTCAGCTAAGTTGGGGTAATGCATGGCCTGCCAAATAGTAGAGCTTCAGTCCAGAAAGACCTTTGGAAACTTGATGATTGGACCAAAAGAAACCTCATAAAGTTTTGATAGGGGAGGTGCAAAGTCCTGCACCTGGAGCAGGATATCCCCACACAGAGAGTTAACTGACTGAGTAGCACCACTGATGACAAGGACAGTGAGGGTCACAGCAGATGCTAAGCTGAGTATGAGCTACTAACATGGTGAGGGGGTAGGAGCATGTGATGAACAAAGCCTGAGGGAGTTTGTTCAGCCTGAAGAGAAAGCCAAGAGGGTAATCCAATTCCTGTTTTAAACTGTCTAATGAAGGAGGGACGGTTTAAAGATAAGACAGAGCTAGTTTCAGAATTGCACAGTGAGTGGACAAGAGTCTACATTCAAAACCTGCATCGAGGAAGAAATCAACCAGATAGACACAAATCCTACAATGGGAGAGACTGCCAACAGAGGCTGTGGAATCTCCATCCTTGGAAATACTCAAAGCCTGGCTGGAGAAGGCCCTGAGCATCTTAATCTAATTTTGAAGCCAGCCCTGCTTTGTGCATTAGGGTGAACCAGGTGATCTACAGCAGACCTTTCCAATCTAAATTATTCCATCCTTCTGTAACTGTGCTTTCATGGTGAATAATACAAACTGCATACTGGGCTCTATCAGGACACTGGTCAGTAGATCAGTGACAGCCCTTATCCCCCTTATTCAGCACTGGTGAGGCTGTCCCTGGGATGTGATGTGCAGCTTAAGGATCACCAGTTGAAGAAGGACATCAAGAACTGGATAGCACCCACAACACAGTCAAGGACCTGAGACACTTGACTGATAGGCCATAGCTTATCAGCTGGCTGGTTAGGCTTAGTTTATCTCATAAACCAGAGCTTGTAGGATTTAAGCTTGTTCATTCTGGAGAAGAGGAATCTCAGGAGTGGTCTGACAGCAGCCTACAACTGCGTGAAGGACAGTTACAAAGGCAATAGATCCCAACTCTTCTCAGTAGTGGCAGATAGCTTGACAAGGAGAGACAGCCACAAAACTGCAATTGGGAGGTTCCATTTGGACATTAGGAATAACTTTATCTCTATAAGAATGGCTCAGCAGAGAAACTGGTCACCCAGAGAGGTTTTGGAATCTCTGACCTTGCAGGTTTGCCAGTCCTGACTAGACAAAATCTAGCTGACATGATTTAACGTTGGCTATAGTCCTGCTTTGAGTGGGAGGATGGACCCGTCAACCTCCATAAGTGCCTTCTAACCAACATTTCTATGATTCCATTAAAATTATATTTTCTGAAATTCTATTTGATTAACATTAAACACAACTGTCTAGTTGAAACCAAGACCTCTGGAAGTTTCTTTATTGCAAATAGACAGGATATCAGGGCATACTATGAAAAAACCCTGTTATGTTGTACTCATTATTTTTTCCTAACCTTTTTTCCCCAAGTGTATAGTACTAGCCACTGTCAAATACTGAGCTAAAGGGACGATGAGATTGACTTATCTATTAAGGAGGATACGAGTTCCGGATTCCTAAAGAAAAGTATAATGGTTCTTTCCGCATTTGCAGAATGTAAATATTTGCTGAAGGTGATAAAACATCTGACTGTCTTCCAGCCAACAGTCATGGCCAGTAGGCTCAGTATGTTCAGACACTGCCTCTGGGTGAGCATGAGATCCTGGCACTATGAAACATTCATGAAAGTTTTCCTATTGATTTCAATAGAGAAGGATTTCAAGCAGATAGCCTTAATCTGCCCACTTACGAGACCATAAGACAGTGGTAATTTACCACTCACTTGACTAAAATTGAGAAGTATGTGTATTTTCGAAAGTAAGCTAAGCAAAAGGGTGTGCCTTGTGTAAAGATAATTATGTGTTGGCACTGATGAGGCATTGGGTGGATTCACCTTTGACTACTTACCTAATACTCTTTGCACATAATAAATGAGTTTTAAATATAATTTTTGCTGTCATGCCAAATATACTGCCATGTGATGAATATGGGGGAAATCCTGACACCTTTGAAATCATGGCAAACTTCCCGTTGCCTGTATTGGCCAACACCTATTATGGACATGACTGTGTGAGGCACATGAAATGACATTTCAACAAATGTGAGCAAGGGTTACTGGCAGAGTCCTATCCAAGACCAAATTATCTGTTATATAGTAGCTAAATTTTATTTCCCACTTAGCCAAACATCCAGTTATGTTACAGGATAACAACTACTATGCCATAGATGGAAAACACAGAGCAACTGGCCAGCAGATGAAAGGCTGGTGTCTGAGCATATCTCAAAGCTCAAGCTCCTCTTTCTGTCTGTTACAGCATTCTTAAGCTAACCCACACTCAAGTTTCTTGCCTTAAGGATGATCTTATTCCTTGATTTTCTTTCCAAAATACTAGGGCCCCAATTTTACTCTCATTGACTTCAAAGTGAGCAGATTCACTCCGTCTGTGGATACACTTTCATCTAGTGTACTGGAATATTTCACATTTAATGGGCTATTTTTGAATGAAATCCTATATTTTTATTTATACAAAAACTCTGGGTGGTTTTGACTCAATCTGAAAATTTATGTATCTTTGGGCTCCTGCTACTGTTTTTCTTGGCTTGCTTTGACAGTTCTCATTTCTCTTTATGTTGTAGTACTTAGGAACTCAGTTGGTAACTATTCTCGCTCTTGGATAGGATTTTTCAGTCTTATAACATAACACCTCTCCAGCAGACAAAAAGGAAATATTGGATGCAAGAGAAAGAGTTAACTTTCTCAAGTCTTCTGCTTCACTCCATTGAGTACCCAGCCAGTCAGAAAAACACAGCTGAAAAGGCATTTTATACAAGTAAACTTAGGTACAGGTCAATGTGGCAGAGTGGAGAACCCCACCCCACCCAGAGAAGTCAGAAATACCAGTATAAGATTAGTTACATCTATGCTCATAATTTTTGACATGGGTTTCCAGTCCAATATATTCCCTCAGACTTGGTATTCACAGTTTAGTTGATACACTGTCTAAATAGTTTCCAAGCTCTCTGAAATAATCTAAAAACCTAAATCAGTTTATTTGTATTGTATATGGTCATCACTCCCCAGTTACACTGTGGTCTGGCATTACGACTGAACTCGCATCATGACCACACTGGAAAACTAGTCTGCAGCGCTGCTCTGCCAGGCGTGCACACTCGTACTTCAGCCATTTTCACAGTAGGCTGCTGCTTTTATGAATCCCCTTCTGAATTACTGCTTTTTTGTCACTTGTCAATGATTCCTCAGTGTCTGGGTGTCTTCATGTCCACAAATCCAGGACATCCAGCCATTTCTCAAGTGCGTACATGTGCTATAGTGTATAGGCACAGCATGAGAGGTTTATAGCATGTGGGGCCCACTGCGCAACTGAATTGCACATGCACTGGAAGTAGGACACATTTTGGACACCGATTTGCAGCACATGCATTGAAAGTTCAGTCTGCATGTGCACAATAGCTGTAATGCGTCTGGGATACATCAGACTCCACGCAAGTATGTATGAACTGTGTTATTCGGAAAAAAGATTGCAGGGATAGAGTAGGCAGTGTGGAAAAGACAGTCTTTTTCTGGCTGCATTAGACTCACTAGTAGAGCGAGATACTGTCACACACATGCCAGTAGCATTGCTGGGTTCATGCGACACAGATCCTCTCCCTCAGACAATGCCCTTAGACGCATGGTGTGAATTTGGGGTTGTCCTGTGCAGGGGCAGGAGTTGGACTTGATGATCCTTGTGCATCCCTTCCAACTCAGGACATTCTATGATTCTACGATTTTACGAAACGTGCCCATAGAGCTTCCTGAATCTGAGCAGGCTGTGCACACAGAGGTATGGTACAGTATATTTCCACTTTGGTCACTTCCATTGTGTAGAGGAGGTAGTTTTGAGTAAGTTGAGCAATAGTAAAGGGCTTTATCACAAACTGATATACTTACTGCTTCTTGCTTCTCGCTTTTTTGCTGCCACAGACCTGTGGGTTCATTAGGGGGACTCACAACCACACCTATACTTGAAGATAACACTGTTGCAAGACATAGCTATTGCAACATCAGTAAATACCGTATTATTATCCCTGTTAGCTTGTAAAACAAACTATGAAAGGATATCAATTGATCCCTAACTGCATGGCTCGAGGTGTGGAAGTCTGTACAAGTACAGGTTTTTCCACATTGTTTTGCCAAAGTACTTCGGCCATGATGTAGAGCTTGCAAGCTGTTCTGTTTCTGGGCTAAACTGAAACTGTTAGCTGGGATGATTTTTGTGATGTAAATGCAGACCTTGTGTGAGATAACTGCCTCAATTTTCACTTTAAACTACAGATTAAAAAATAATTTAGGTCAAATGCTACTGTAGCTTAAGATCTTCAAGCTAAGGCCTTGAGAAAAGAAACATATCTAATTAAATTTCCTGAACATTTTTCCTGAAGAAAGGAATATTAATGTGGTGGTAACAGGTTACAGCATTTTACACTGTAGCCTTGACATCTCTTATTAAATATTTAACTGCTGGCAACTGTGTACTTCACAAGTAACTGTGAAAATGGAACCTGGTTTTGAGAAGACAAGGTTGATACTCATAAAATAAAGATAAGGACATGGATAAAAAGAAATATTATAAAGTTGTCACATGATTTGTTAGCTCCAGGACAAGATTTGGGACTTTTTTGATATTTACTTGAATGCATATCTTTCCTGTGGGGACAAAGGCTGGGACACTCACTGGAATAAGTGCATTTAATTAACAAACTGGTTTTTTTCCAGGATTGTATGTAAAATACGCCTTGTATTTTTAAAGCAGATTATTTTTGAAATATGGTTGCCAAAACAAAGCAAACAGGTGAAAAGGTGGACAACTTCACAAAGATAGCAACACTGCACCTTTGTACACAACCTTAGTATAATTTCCTTTGCAATGATACTTCTACAACAGAAAAAATTTGAATCATTTTGCTTTTGAGAGATAAAAGTTGGTGCTGATCTAAGTCTATAAGAATTTTACTCTGACAAGTAGATGAAACGTGGCAAATTAATAATAATTTCTCTAATTCCTGTGTTGAAGTGCTATTTTTTTTTCATAAGAATAATGAGAAATATGGTAAGTCTAGTAAATTGCCTAAGCGCCTACAGAGCTTTTTAATTATGTATTTATTATACACCACACTTCTTTATCCATATGTTGCTGCATCATATGGGGGCATTTAAATCTTGATTGTAAGTGAGGTTTAGTAACACCTAGTTTGAACAAGGAATACTGTAAGTTGCTGAGGAGTAACCTTGGCAAAGACTTCTTCCAAGAGACAGCCTGCAGAAGTCTGTCTCTAGTTATTTCTGAGGAGAGCAGTTTATTATTTTCTCTTCAGTAGATTTGATTACTTGAATTAGTGATCACTTGAATTCTTCTAGTAAGGGCAGAAATACCAATTTAATAGCTGATTAAACTGGCTGTAGAAATCCTGAATGAAATATCAAAAGAATAAAAAATGGATGAACAAAACACTGATCACAAATAATGACAGTATTACATACTTGGTATTATAATTTTTAAACAATAGAATAGTGTTCTTGCCTACATACCTAGAATATACAGGGCAATTTATATTCTGTCTTATTCTTTCTTAAAAAAAAATACATGCAAAATATCAAACCTATAAAATGTATTACATCATTAGGCCTGGAAGTTGAAGACCTCTGCTCACCCCAGGTGGAAGTCAGCCATTCCTGAAACAAACCTCAAGAAACTGGCTTTGTGCCTAGTGACTGCAGTGGGAGTGGGAATGACTTTTCTATATGTGCTGGTAAGTCATTTAGCATGTTCACCTCAGTTCTTTATCCATTTGAAAGAAAACGGGAAGGAATACTTTGGTACTTCACAAAACATGGGACAAACACACACACACACACGCACACTGCTCAAGTAATTGAGTGATGAAAGCCGTATAAGGATAGATAAGCGGCCATAAGTTGGACTTATGGGGGAGCTGCAGGCTGTCAGGCAGTACATGCAGACGCTCACTGCTCTCTGCTCCTGCAAGCGTGTCTCATGCCTGTCCCAAATGACAATCCCTAAGAAGCAGTGAAGATTTCATTCGTTGTCCTCTGGCAGTACTTACAGCTCTTCTGCTGAAATTGCCTGCACAGATGCCAGTTGGTGGCAGGATCAGCGATGACTTTGTGATGAAGATGTGTCTCTCTTGAGAGCTGGATGAAATCCACCTTACTTATTTTGCAGGACTTATTTCAGCAGACTATATTACAACCCCTTTCAGTCACCATGAGCCTATTCAATTCAGATGAGCAACAGATTCAGAAAACTAAGCTGAATTTAACTGCACTTTTGAAACAGCATTACTGTATCTGTTGCTGTTTCTATATGTAGTCATATTTTCTTAGCACTGTTTCTGAGCCATAGTGATTTTTGACTGTTTGTTGCCTAATCTGATTCCCCAAGAAGAGACACAAAACTGGATGACAGATGAGATGCTTCTATTAGAGCCGCTCCTGCCCATCAATGCGCTGGGAAGGACCAGGCAATCAATTCTGCTTGCCCTTGCCCTTCCAGTAAGTTCACTGATAACAGCCACAGCCACAAAGCAGCCCTATGAGAGTCATTGGTTAATTTGTCCATCTGCCCATCACTCTTTGGATGAGCCTGTGTGTTCTCTTTATGTTCGTCCGTATACAGACACCACAGAAAGTTTTAGCTTGTGGTCTGCTCTTCTTCTTTCACGCCAAGGTTGATGTGATGTTCTGTGTACATGCATTACTTACTCTAACTACAGTGTTACCTACTATTTATTACTATTTGCTTAGTTACTACAGTGGTTAAGGCTTTAGTCTTGCCAAGTGACCCACGGTGAACAAGTAAATCTCCAACTGTGTGAAAGGTGTCTGTGTCGTACAGCCCACAGGAGGGAAATAATACAAACTTCAGAATAAAGAAGACCCTATTTGCAAAGAAATACCTCAGCACTTCCATTTCTCTCTTAAAATAGAGGGAGATATTGTGGTATCCAAGATGATATTGAACAGCAACCACAGACAAAGACTTTTTAGTGGCAACTTTTATCCACAGTAAGTTATAAACATACCATGGAGTGTCATGACTGTATTATGGAAAATATTCAAGTTATCATACATAATAGGGGTATAAGATAATTGTCATGGTTTTAGCTGGGATAGAGTAAATTTTCTGCACTGCAGCTGGCATAGAGCTGTGCTTTGGACTTAGTGTGAAAATCAGGTTGATAACACACCGATGTTTTAGTTGTTGCTAATTAGTGCTTATATTAGTCAAGGACTTTTCTAGCTTCCCATGCTCTGCCGGGTGCACAAGAAGCTGGGACAGGAGGAGACACAGCTAAGAAAGCAGATTCAAACTGGCCAAAGGGATATTCCATATCATGTAATGTCATGCCCAGTATGTTACCTGGGAGGAGCTGGCCAGGGAAGGCAGGCAGCAATTGCAGCTTGGTGACTGGCAGTGTCAGTCAGTGGGTGGTGAGTGGTTGTATCGTTTGTGTTTTTCCCTTTTTCCCTTTTCCTTTTTATTATATTACCATTATTGTTATTATCATAAAAATCATTATTATTTTATTTTAGTGCTGGTGGACAACAAGCTGACCCTGAGCCAGCAATGTGCCCTTGTGGCCAAGAAGGGCAATGGTATCCTGGGATGCATTAAAAGGAGTGTGGCCAGCAGATCAAGGGAGGTTATCCTCCTCCTCCTCTACTTTGCCCTACTGAGACCACATTTGGAGTACCGTGTCCAGTTTTGGGTCCCCCAGTTTAAGAAGGATGTGGAACTGCTCAAGCAAGTCCAGCGGAGAGCTACCAAGATGATCATGGGGCTGGAGCATCTCCCTTATGAGGAAAGGCTGAGAGACCTGGGTTTGTTCAGCCTGGAGAAGAGAAGACTGAGGGGGGATTTCATCAATACCTATAAATATCTAAAGGGTGGGTGTCAGGGTGATGGCACTGGACTCTTTTCAATAGTGCCCAATGACAGGCCAAGGGGCAATGGGCACAAGTTGGAACACAGGAAGTTCCAGCTAAACATGAGAAAGAACTTCTTTCCTGTGAGGGTGCCAGAGCAGTGGAACAGGCTGCCCAGGGAGGCTGTGGAGTCTCCTACCCTGGAGACATTCAAAACGTGCCTGGACGCGTTCCTGTGCCCCCTGCTCTAGGTGTCCCTGCTCAAGAAGGGGGGTTCAACAAGATGATCTCCAGAGGTCCCTTCCAACCCCTACCATTCTGTCATTCTGTGATTTTAATTATTAAACTGTTCTTATCTCAACCCACAAGTTTGTTTTTTTATTTTGCTTTTGCTTTTCTGATTCTCTCACCCATCTGAGAGGGGTGGGGGGAGTGAGCGAGCAGCTGCATGGCGTTTAGTTGCCAGCTGGGGCTGAACCATGACAATAATACATGTTCATGCTCTGCTCTGCTGGTGGTCTCTTAACCTTTTGACATTCCTTGGCTATATTTACTATTTTGCAGGCAAATAGATGGAATGCTTATGACGCAAACGGAGTTGGACCTTCTTGTACCATTTGCATTTGGCCCTGTACAGATTGTCAGAAAGTATCAAGCCATTTTCTAAATGTTCAATACAATGCATGGTGCTGGAGTATAGTTGAGATAACTAATTTAACATAACAGTTTCTGTCTTTAGTTTAAAGCAATGTTTGAGTATTTTATCTGCATCTGTAATTTTTGGGTATATGACTTCCTATGCAAAAGTACCATAACACATACGGAATTGTGTCATCTAGAAGAATAATTTTTAACACTGTAAGACTGGATGAAATAGCATAGAATAGCATAGTTACAGTTAATCTGTTTTACGGGTTATTTTTATATTATGATATAATATTTGTTTGTAAAATTGCTTCAGGACCAAGAATAGGCTGTCCTATATCCTTGGAAATTCATCATACAATTGTAGAATCATTAAGGTTGGAAAAGACCTCTAGGATCATCAGGTCTAACCGCCGACCCAACACCACCGTGCCTCCTAAACCATGTCCCAAAGTGCCACGTCTACACGTTTTATGAACACCTCCAGGGATGGTGACTCCACCACCTCTCTGGGCAGCCTGTTCCAAAGCCTGACCACTCTTTCAGTGAAGAAATTTTTCCTAGTGTCCAGTCTAAACCTCCCCGATGCAGCTTGAAGTATGTACTACTATGTAAAATAATAACAAGCAGAGGTGCAGTCTTATTATCTGTGGGCTGGCTGTACTTACAAGGTACTCTGCTATGTGTACAATATGAAGTTCCATCAGCCCTATGACACCTCTGAAAATCATAAACATGTTCCAAAAAGCTTTGGTCCTTTCTGTAATCAATGAATAGCGATAGGCACTTGCAGTTGGCTTGACTGAGTCACTCTCTAAAGGTGTATCTCTGTCACCACTGGCTGTAAAGCAACAAATTAGGCACTTCAGTTGGGAGCCTAAAATAACTGAGGTGAACTGTACAAATAGCTGTCCAAATTTTGCAACATCCAAGAAAATGTTTGAACTGTTATACTTCAAAAAGGCATTTTTTTCTTACTGTTCTGTATCCTTCTGTGGTTGCAGAAGGGTCACTAGAAGGGGTGCTCTGTTCTGTTCTGCACTGCTAAAACAGAGCTGACCATTTTCTCAAGGGAAAACAAATACTGGCACTGTAACCATGTCACATGCAGAGTATAAGGGGAAGTTTTCTGACATCATTTCTCCTTCTTGGATATCTTAAAAAAAAAAACCCAAACCTGATCTTGCTCTTTATTACTGCTTCTTAATTGATTTAAAAAACACACAGCACTTCAGGCAGAGCATTTCTAAAGGCTAATTCCATGTTGCTAGCAGTCAGTCACTTAGCATGCAGCATCATGGCTTACAACATTCACTACCTGAAGTGTGATAATAATTACTCAGAAATATATTTGTTTATTTGCCTGCAGGGAAGCCTTTACTCTTGAAGTTGTCTTGATAGGAATGTCAACAAAACCCAAAGGCTTCCAGGGATGGACTGCAGCTTTTTTTTTTTTTAATATCAGCAAAAACAAGCTCTGCATAATTCAATTTCTAATTGAATCTCAGTCATAGCTGCTTGGCTAATTACTCAGGAAAATTAATTTTATTTACTTGACTGGCTTTTAAAAATGATTACTTCTGTGATATTGCAACTTATGGGTAATTAGTTATTTAGGAGCTGAGGTGGGTAATTAGTTATGTGGAAGCTGAGGTGTCTTTGTGATCTAATGACAGAAAAGTGAAATCTCCATCCTGGCAAAGTTTATTTTTAGTGCCATGATCTCTACATTTACTGTAAGGTAAATGCAAGCTTGGCACATCAGATTTTGAAAATTTTTAGATAGCTTATGCTAATTTATATGATGTACCAGATTAATCTCTGTCAACCCTCAGTCAAAACCAGGATGTCTGTCATCAGTTTTAGTTATTGGAATGCAAAAATTTGACTGCATAAAGCAGAAGGGCTTCAGCTGGGTGCTATTAATAGAAGACAGATTGGTGAAGCTGAGGTCATTCAAGAGAAGGCTGAGTATGGGGGAACAGTGAGGTTGACAGAGGCCAAATATTAACCCTAGCTCTAGAGCATGACCTCAGCTAGAGATAGATGGATGGACGCAGACTTTTAGGGGTGTGTGTAGACTGAAGGAAAACTAAAAATGAATGAATAATCTATTTTTTTTCTCTTTCTTCTTCCTCAGTGCAAAGATAGGGAGTTTGGTACGTGTTTAAAAATAAAGAGAACATTAACAAAGAAACACACTGCCAACCACTTTTGATTCCAGAAAGAGTAGCCAGCAACTCCACCATTTTTGGCTAGCTGCTCGGGATGAAGGGAATAGCAGTATTATATAAAAATGCTGTTTTGCCAAGAATATTTTGAGTCCCATTATGTTAGAACAACATTATGGTTTAATGAGTTACTGGTCCCAAAGGAAGTCCAAAGCAAAGGCTGCATGTATAAAACTTCACTACGTGTCTCCTATAGAGTAAAGCCTTCCAGGCAGATGTTTTTAGTGCAACATGACAGGTAGGAAGACAGCTGCAAGCACATCAGCAGATCAATAACTGTGCAGGTGCAGAATTTTGGTAGGGCTTCTCCCCTGCAGCATTTTGTCGGGACAGAAGCTTAGCAGGACCCTTCATCCTCTACCACTACGTATTCCAATAGGAAGAGCTCCTTTAGCCTCTCGTGCATCCCCTTCTGACTTCATGCATGGCTGTTAGTATTAGCTGTTAAGATTATACAGCATTTTTAATGGCCATACTTTATTTCAGTATCTTATTTTTTAAATTTTAGATGCTCAGAGCCCATTATGGTTGAATTTGTAGAGAAACATGGCTAAATGAGAAAAGAATCTGACACAGAAGTTCATTAGAGTTGGGAAAGCATCATTTTCTGTGCTTGCAAAGCTTGACTGCATTTTAAATCTCCATATATACTCAGCTCTGGAAGTGAAGCATGACAGCAAAACAGAATACTGCTGTGTTTAAATTCATTGAGGGCCTTTGGAATCTAGAAAGGAATTAGGGAGGCAGAATGTTAATAATCTGGGCCACAGAAAAGCCACAGAAAAAAGAAATTGGAAGGAAAGATATTATAATAACTAACATGTATATATTGCTATCAGAAAACAGCTTCCAAACTTATTGTAATTTTTTGTGACTCTTCTCTTTTTAGTGTAGCATCTTAGAATCATAGAAGCACAGAATGTCCTGGGTTGGAAGGGACCTACAAGGATCATCAAGTCCAACTTCTGTCCCTGCACAGGACAACCCAACAGTCACACCATGTCTGAGGGCATTATCCAAGTGTTTCTTGGATATCATCAGGCTTGGTGCCGGACTGCCTCCCTGGGGAGCCTGTTCCAGTGCTCCACCACCCTCTGGGTGAACAACCTTTTCCTAATATCCAACCTAAACGTCCCCTGGCACATCTTCCTGCCATTCACTTGGGTCCTGTCATTGGTCACCAGAGAGAAAAGATCAGCCTGCCCCTACTCCTCCCCTTGGGAGGAAGCTGCAGACCATGATGAGGTCTGCCCTCAGTCTCCTCTTCTCCAGGCTGAACAAACCAAGTGACTTTAGCTGCTTCTCATACGGTTTCTCTTATAAACCCTTCACCAAATTCGTGGCCCTTCTCTGGACACTCTCTAGTAGCTTTATATCCTTAATGTACTGTGGCACCCAAAACTGCACACAGCCCTCAAGGTGAGGCTGCACCAGTGCAGAGCAGAGCGGGACAATCCCCTCCCTTGACCAGCCCAATACAGTGCTTGCTGCACCCCAGGACATGGTTGAATAAGACATGATCTTATTATTACTATCTGCTTTTCCAGAAGTTCAGGCGATTAAGTGGGCACTGGAAATGAAAGTTAAATGTTAAAAATTATGTTCAAATTTGGTGCATTAAAATAGAGAAAATATTTTAAATTCACATGGTGAGAACTTAGAGGATGACAGAGTTGGAGATCGTTGTGCAAATTTCATTTGTTCCTTTGATGCACAGACATTGTGATCGTCTTTAATAGTTTGAAACTGTACTGCCATTTTGCAGTAGTTTCCCACCTCATCCAGTGATATGGATTAAAAAGAAATCTCATTTCCTTTACAGAGGTTTCAGGAGTGCTGTTAATAGAATAAGCTAAGTAATTCAAACCCATTGTTATAGGTATCTCCACAATAAGACTGTTACATTATGTGGTATCATTATTCTCATTCTATAGGCAAAGACAAAGAAATGAAACCCAGAATTATCAATATAAAATATATGCCAGTTTCTACTGTTAAAAAAAAAAATTAGGGCCCTAAATTTTCAAAGTATGAGGATCACTTATTGGCCCACACAACAGGTTAAATGTAAACCAAAAATAGTCTCGAATCACAGAAGCACTCTGTAGCTGAGGGCAGGTTAGGATTCAGTCCCCCAAAAAAGCACTCAACTATCTAGTCTTAAGGTCATCACTTGCCATCCTGCTTTTCCCTGGCTTACCCACTGCATGTCTATTTAAGTGTTTAAAGGAAGCAGCCTACAGCCTCTACCCATACAGGCTCCAGATTTGTCCCAGTGCATCACCCATTCCCTTTGTGAAGTTGGATTATCTTGTAATTAACTTACAATTCAATATGATATCATAACACTTATGCACAAGGAAGAACAAACTGAGATAGCATGAAGAGCCCTAACTGGGACATCTTACAGGCACGTGAATGCTTGGCATTACTATATTGCTTTTTTTCAATGTTTGTATCAGGAGGGAGGAAGCTAATTTCAAGCATATTTCCAGAGAGGGCGTGATCATCAGCATGCTGGAGTTGTACTCATTTTCAGTTTTAGTAATGAAGCAATCAGCTATCCAAATAATCTTACAGTAACTATTATGTTCTTAGCCGCTGAAATGAGTAAAAAGAGAAAGAATAATTACAAATTTTAAAAGCGTAGTGTATTTTGTTAAAGAATAGTACAAGGCAATTTACTTCAAATTCATTCTTTTGCACTGTGTGCTAATTACCTGTCATCTTTGAAATGGCTGACTCTGGTCCAGCTCATACTGAAGTGTGTGAGAATCTTTCCATTGACTTTAGCAAGCGTGACAGCATCTCTGGGTGGCCATAATCTTTGTTGGCATTTGACCTGAACTAGGCAGATTCAGCACCTGCAATTCTATATTACTGCTGTTAGCTCTTTTCTCCTAAACACCGTGGTTTTACAGAGCTTAATAATTCATTCATTTATTCATCTGTTTGGAATGATGCTTTGTGGTAGTTGTATCGTCATGTGTTTTTAAACATATGTCCTGTAAGACGTGAACTTGAGAACAAACTCTGCAGAATCATGAAGAGAATGTCAGTACCTAACTGCAGCTTTTAAGGAGCTCTTTAATGTTCTGATTACAGCTGTACAAACAGAAAGCTAGAAAGAGTGGGAAACAGCAAAGACTTACAACTAGCAAGCCCCTACCATACCCACAACTGCAATGAAAGTAAAACTATAACAATCCCTCCTGTTGGAAAAATGCCAAGGATGGCTTGGACCAAGTCCAAGCTTTCTGCAAACTGTATTAAAGTAAAGTCCCCACTTGAATAAACAACTCTGTAAAGTCCAAAAACCCATCTTTTTCTCAAACATTCCTGCTGCATGCTATCAGGGCCACATGGGCTGCATCTGGTACACTTTTCTCTGAACACAGGCAGAGGAAGGCTTGCATTAACCTGCAGTGACATGGGTGTACTGCATCCCAGGTTTTTCGTCACTAACCAGAACACCCAGGTCCATATAAACCTGCCAGCCCATTCTTGGCTGTCCCCAGGGAACCCCATCCAGCACTGGCACAGGGCGGGTGCCCAGCAGAAGAGGTTGACTGCAGCTGTGAGTGTAAGGAGGAGAAAGAGTGATGCTGTACACAGGACTGGTGGTTCCCATGTCCGTGACTGGGGATGACATCTTGCATCAGCTTCTCTTATAAATCAACTCTTACATTTTCTTGATTATTATTTGGTACAGCCTGGCCAGCTCTATCATTCCTTGTAATAATTTGCTGGGTTTTCCTGTTCTTTTTCCACCATCACCACATTTTTGCCAGGATTTCCAGATGTCTCACAATGAGACTGGATGCTACTGCTCTGACTGAGGTTCCCAGACTGGGCAGCCCTGAGAAATAAGTACTTTGTATTTCTATTTTGCAGGTGCAAAAAGTCAGTTGCAGTTAAGATATTCCATGTGTTACGGAGTATGGTGGTTGACCTTGGCTGGCTGCCAGATGCCCACCCAGCTGCTCTCTCACTCCCCCACCTCAACAGGATAAGAAGAGAAAATAAGGTGAAAATGCTCATGGGTAGAGATAAAGACAGGGAGATAACTTGCCAGTCACCATCATGGGCAAAACAGACTCGACATGGAGAATATTAATTTAATTTATTGCCAATTAAGAAAAAAAAAAACACGACTAGGACAGTGAGAAACAAAGACAAAATGAAAACACCTTCCTCCAACCCCAGACCTTCTTCCCTGGCTTAACTTCACTCTGTTATTCTCAACTCTTCTACCTCCTCCTCCCCCAAGTGGTGCAGGGGGTAGGGGAATGGGGAGTTGCAGTGAGTCCATAACAGCTCCTATCTGCCACTTCCTGCTCACAATTTCCTGCTGCTCCAGCAAGGGTCCTTCCCACAGGGTACAGTCCTTCAGAAACAGACTGCTCCGTCATGGGTCCCCATGGGACACAGCCCCTTCCAGGAAACCTGCTCCTGCATGCGTTCTCCATGAGCTGCAAGTTCCTTCAGGGCACATCCACCTGCTGTGGCATGGGGTCCTCCATGGGCTGCAGTGTGGATATCTGCTCCACCATGATCCTCCATAGGCTGCAGGGGGACAGCCTGCATCGCCTTGGTTTTCTCCATGGGCGGCAGGGGAATCTCTGCTCTGGCACCTGGAGCACCTCCTTCCTCCCCTTCTTCTCTGATCTTGGTGTCTCCAGGGCTGTTTCTCTCACATTTTCTCACTCCTCTTTCTCACAACTGCTGTGCAGTGTCTTCAACTCTTTCTTAAATATTTTTTCACAGGGGTGCCACCAGCTTGGCTGACAGGCTCAGCTGTGTCCTGTGGTAGGTCTGTTTTGGAGCTGGCTTGAACTATCTCTGCCCAACATAGGGGCAGTCCCATGTCTCTTCTCACAGAGACCACCCCTGCAGCCCCCCGCTGCCAACACCAGGGCAGGGACACCCAATACAGTTGCTGTGCAAGTGTGCACTAAGTCCAACTTGTCCAGAATGTGCCAGGTTGCAGCACACACCCAGCTCAACTCTGCAACCCATCTGCAACTGCACCTGGTCCACCTGTGGTGACCAGTGATGGGTGCAGTCTGGCCATCCTCGTGGGTCGCGGCTTCCCAGAGGACTGCTCCTGCCCTTTCTTCCCATGCTAGCAGCCACATAACTCTCTTGCTCTAGCATGCCTCACACCACATGATATGCTGATTCATTTTGTTAATCCTATGAAAAACTGCCTCCATTTCATTTACAGAATTAGTTTCCTGACAGATGGTGAGCATCTGACTAACTAAGCTAGTTCAGCTGTAAGGTTTAACTGGGTGTGAACAGCCATGATGGGCACTCTGCATAGTGTGCATGCACGTTTCTATTCGCAGAAATCCCAGCTGAAAATGTGGGATGTTTTTTGAATGTGGAGTGTGGACAGGTATACACGATTAGAAGGAGTTGCAAATCCCTGTGCCAGAGTCTGTTAGCTACTTGGAGCTCTAGGGAAGAAAATGAACAAGTTTGCAGGATGCCCTATTTTTCACATTACACTCCAGACAAAAAATATCCCAAATTGCACAAAACAATTAAAACCAAGCAAAGGATGCGATAATAGGTAAGGAAACCAAAAATCCCTAGATGAAGGTCCAGAGAAGGATCAGGATGATCATAGAATCATAGAATCATATGATGGTGTTGGAAGGTCATCTAGTCCAAGCCCCCTGCAATGAGCAGGGACATCTTCAGCTAGACCATGTTGCTCAGAGCCCAGTTCAACTTGACCTTGGATGTTTCCTGGGATGGGGCATCTGCCATCTCTCTGGGCAACGTGTTCCAATGATCAAATGGATGGAATAGAAAGGAAAAGATTTGCTTTATCGGCAAGGCTATTCAGCCAGGAGCATTCTCCTGAGATACAATATGATAGATGCCTATAAAATCATAAGTGTCATAGTGGAGATGAATAGGGAATAATTGTTCACTGCATCTCTGAACCGCAAATTGTTAGCAACTGGAGGAGTACGCCTTGTTGCTACGCTTGTCTGTCACTGTCAGGATGCTAGGCTGGATGGACATTTAACCTGATGCAGTACAAACACATTCTTAATGACAGCCTATAGTTTAATTTAAGCAAGAGATATAGATAAATAATATTATTTACTGAGCATTTAAAAAATAGTCATTAATTACTATGCTATGATCTTTTTCATTATGCATGTCCTCATCAAGCACTGCAGGTAAACATAATTGTTAGCTTTGACCCCAGTCAAGGTGATAATACCGATGTTTTCTACAACTTGAACATTTACAGGGGAGAACAGGAGACAGCACACCAGAAGGTCCTGCATGCTTGTTACTCCTGGAGGCCAAGCAGCCCTATCCAGATAAGCAGAAAGCCTCGATGGAAAATAATGGGACTGCCTGAGGACTGGAAGTAAGGGGTGATCGGGGACAAAAGAGACACAGCAGAGAAACTCAGTAAGTTCTTTGCTTCAATCTTGGGAAGTCTCAAAATAGCTATACATCCTTTACAGCAGAGAGGTCAGATGGGGAAGATTGGTTTGAAGCAGGCATACTAAAAGTATTTAGACCAAAGAGAAGATATAAATGTTAATGTCACCAGGACCAGATGGCATTCACCCAAGAGTTCAGAAGGAAATGAGACATAAAATTGCAGACGTGTTGGCCATCTACAGCAAGTGCTGGTATGGGGAACCTGGGAGCTACAGAGCAGTGAGTCTGACTCACGGGAAAATGGTAGAAAAGGTCTATAATAACGAAAGAGATTGCTGGATACATCGATAAACAGCCTATTGAAAAAGTGTCAGTATGCATGGGGTGAAGGGGTATCCTGCCTCCCTGGCCTGCTGGAGTTCCATAACATGGAAAAGGGAATAGTATTTTGAATTTCCAAAAAGCCTTTGACCAGATTACATGCCAGAGGTTACAATAAAACCCCTTACAGTGCCACAGGATTGCAGGAAACTACCTTTTATTGACTGGAGGATAGATGAAGGATGGGAGATAAAGATTAATGCTTTCCAGGTTGCAGAAATATCAGCAATGGAGTCCTTTAGGGTCTGTTGTTGGGATCAGATTTATTCATATCTTCACCATCAGGAAAAGGAAATGCAGCAAAATCCTCAAGTTTGAAGATGACACCATGTTCTTCTAGTAGACAGTGAGGAACTCCAGAAGGAGTTTACAAAACTGAGTGGACCAAAAGGCACCAAATTAGTTTCATTCTCTCTAAATGAAAAACAATGTATTTAGAAAAGAATAAATTTTGAATATTTTTAATAAAAAAGAATAATTATTTATTACACACTACACACACAATTCAGAATTGGCAGTTTCAACTTGGGAAAGTGATCTTGGAAACATCATGGTCAGTTTACCAAAATCACTGGCCTGGTATTCAGTGGCAGACAAAAATAGCCTGCAAAATGTAGATCATCATCAGGAAAGGCATTGAGAATAAGACAGGGAACATAATTTTGCCACTATGTAAAACCCTCCTCTTGTGAACTTAAAATTTCTGTGTCCTCAAGAAGAGCACAGTGGAGTTAGACAAGGTACAGAGAAAGGCAACTAAAATGATTGAGGGGATGTCATGGCAGCCTTATTAGGAAAGATTGAAAAGGCTGAAGCTGTTCAATAAGGAAATGAGAAGGCTGAAAGGAAAAAGGAGTAAGATTTACAAAATTATGGAGATGGTGGAAAAGGTCAATGCAATAGTGAAATTCACTAAATCTTGCAATGCTAGGACAAGAGAGCGCTTGGTGAAACTTGTTTAAAACCAACAAAAGAGATACACTATCACAGGCTTGAAAGGGAGCAGACAAATTCCTTAAACAGAGCAGGCAGCAATATATGTTACCTTCTGACATCTTTTAACCAAGACTTGTGGATGCTGGGGAACTCTAAGGGGAACGGACTCCAGAGAGTGGTCCTGTCTGCTCTCTCCAAATAGCATCTTGTGTTGCCTCTGTAAAAGACAGTGTGGGCACAGATGGCTTGACTGACTGGTCTTACAGTAAGATATTACATGTATTCTTACTCACAGACTGAATGGGCTGGACATAAGGAGAAATTTCTATCCTCATAGAGAGTACATACAAAAGCCACTGCTTTAATTTCTTCAAACACATTTCAAAAAAAAAAAAAAAAAAGAAAAAAAGGAAAAAAAAAGTAATTTCCTTTCACTAATTTCTTCCTCCCCCTCATAAAAACATCCTATTTCCATTCATTCCTTTAGAATCAGCTTATTAAACATTAACCACATTACAAGTTGTGCAATACAATCCAACTAAATACTAACACAAAAATAAATACAGTAAGTACAATAAACACAAGGACATGACAACATTAATAAATATTATATTTCTTTCTGAAAGCCCCTTGGACAATGAAATGGAAGATTTTCATTTTCTTCTGTGTCCCACACACTAATGATCAAATGAAGGGAAACTAGATTTCAAGTTTTCACAGCTCTCTTCATCTCAGAAACCTACAAAAGGTTGCACTGTCCTCCCACTCTTCTCACTGCTCCTCCAACTGACATGCAGATAATATCTGCTCTCCTCCCTCACCAGCTCCCTTCCTCCCACCAGAACCAATAAAGAACAAAACAAGAGTTGCTTTCCTGACTTCTCACTCTGTTGATGAGCATGCTTGAAGCATACCTTCTCATTCCCCTCTCCCATTTACAACCATAGACAAAAGAAAGGAATACTGCATTATTTCCTTCTGGTACCTGTAAAACAAAGCAAGTCAAAGCTTTTCTTTCTTCCCACACTGTCCTCTCTCACTTACCCTGCTTTACTTGCTGTCCTCTTATTAACCCCAACAGGATGGCACAGCTACCTTTAGTTGTTTTGTAACCTTTAGGTGACTTTACAATGTTTTATCCTCCTGTAATCCTCATCTATTCAGGGCACATTCATCCTGTTACCTCAGTTGAATGGTTATGGCCTCCCACATATATCCCCCACCTGCACCTAAAGTCCTGGTCTTTCTGCTCACCTTGAGTTGCCCTCAAAGCTGTGATACTGCCTAGTGTTGCCTGTTGCCCACACACCTACCCTGAGTGGGGCTGCACCAATATAGTCCACAAGAACATCTCAGGACTATCCCTCCCCTGCCAGTGATCTTGGACAAGAATAGCACAAGAGAGACAGTAAGACCCCTTGTGCTCAGTGAATATTCAATGTTATTTACATTGAACTGAACTGAGTAAGGGCAAGTGACCAGAAAATAAAAAAATCAAAGTCACACAGTCACTGGGCTCAGAAGATTAGAGCATTCCTCTAGATGATGTTTGTTCAGTTGCCCCAAAGCAAAATGACATTTTGAACTCAGGCCATCCCCAGCCCTGGGGAATTCCCTAACCAAAGGTGTCTGCCAAGGGGAAGTGAAGCTACAGCCATCCTTGATTTCCTTGGCCCCAAGGCTTGTCCAGCCATCCTTGATTTCCTTGTCATTCTGAGCAGGGCCTCAGAATGCAACTTCTCATAGTAGGCATTTCATTTGCTCTGAAATTAATCCTTCATCCGTCTGAATGCAAAAAGAACCCCCCCCAAAAAAAAACACCCAAAAAACAGAACAAAAACCGTGACCATATGCTAGGTTAGCTTTTGAAAGGTTTACATTCTGCCACTGAATGAGATGAGCAGTTAGTCATAGAGCTTTCACCTAATAGATCACTTAAACAGCTAAAAGACTCATAGTAATAGATGTCTCTTCTGAAGGGACCACATTGTTCTAGCAAGAAAGCATAATTATGTAATATTATTGTAAATTAATGTTAAAATCAGCTTTTTATAACAATTAGAGATTTTTATTCCTATTTCTTATCATTTATTATCCTTTTTATTTATTAAAAAGTTTAAATAGCTTTGTGGTATGCGAGTAGATGTTACCTTTTTATTTTAAAGACTATAATACATTCCAAGCATTAAGATAGAAAAGTAAGTCTGCTTAGAAGGGGGTGATATACAGGAAAAGATCTTTATTTTAAGGAAACCCACTAAGACATTTCTCATTCTGTTTTTTTTTCATAAAGATTCAGAGCACATATGGCTCTGAGCGAGACATAAATGACAAAACTTTCCAGGAGAAAGAACTTCACTATGAATTTTCAACACTGCAGTGCAGGCATCTGCAG